>NC_071105.1:1745000-2120000 GCF_024256425.1 Clarias gariepinus
CATTCTGGTCGGCCATAGGGCGCTATCAATAAGAGGCGCAAACACTGTTGATGGACTCTCGCCAAGACTCCCGGAAGCAGAGCCATCAGGAAAAGCGCATAAAGGCGTAAACAGGGCCATGTACGAGCCACGGCATCCAGACCTGGGGTAGCTGGAAGCGTCAGAGAGTAGTAAAGGGGACATTTGCTGATCTTGCGAGGCAAAGAGGTTCACCTCTTCTACCTGAAATCTCTCCCAGATTGACTGACTATTTTGGGGTGGGGTTTCCAGTCCTCGTGTGTCAGAGATTGACTGGACAGAACAACTGCTCCCACATTCATATGCCCTGGAATGTAAATCGCCCTGAGAGACAGAAACTTGGTGCGCTAGCTATTTAGCGGCGCGAGCACAGTCCGCCCTGGCGATTAATATATGAGACTGCCATAGTGTTGTCCACCCGCACTAGGACATGGTAGCCTCTCAACTGCTGGAGAAAGTGCTTTAGGGCCAGAAATAGAGCCATCATTTCGAAGCAATTGATGTGCCGCACGAGAAGATGGCCTCTCCAGGGCTTGGGCTGGACGGTCATCTAAGACCGCACCCCAGCCCATGAGGGAAGCGTCTGTCGTTAGCATCTGCGACGACAAGACAAACTTAGAGTGGGACCCAAAGTCAGAAACCGGGGTCTGAACCACATAGGAAGGGTACGAAGCACCTGGCTCGTAACCTTTATTGGGGATTGGCCCTAGAGTGAAATCTCCTGGTTCTTAGCCACAACTTACGATTGAATCCCATAAGACACCCAATATGTTCCTCTGAACAGGAAAGAGCACGCTTCTCGTGGCATTGGGTCTCAATCCTAAGAAACAAAGATGAGCTAGGATGACATGCTGACGTGAAAGCGATAGCTACTGAGACTGGGCCAGCCAGTTGTCTATGTAATTCAAATACGGATGCCCTGGAGTCGTAAGCGCCAGAACTACATCCATGCATTTCATATATGTGCGGGTGAGAGAGCTAGACCAAATGGAAGGACCCGATACTGGTAAGCTTCGCCCCCGAAAGCGACCTTAGGAACCTCCTGTGTTGTGGCAATATTTCTATATAAAGTATTTCTATATAAAGTAAGTGTCCCAAATCAATCGCTTGGTAGGATTTGAAAGCAATTACTTTGACAGTCAACATTTTGAAGCTGTATTTATTTATTTTAGATAGCGGAACAGCCCGCGAAATCTAAAAATTGGACGTAGCCCCCCGTTCCTCTTGGGAACCAAGAAATACCGACTGTAGTAGCCTGACTCACTGTCTGGTAGGGGAACATGTTCCATGGCCCCATTCCCTAGCAACTTCTGTCAGCAGATGCACACTTTCCGGTTTCACGGAAGTGGAGACCACGCCGTTGAAACACGGAGGGTGATGTGACAACCGCGTAGTTTCTCTCTACAGTGCTAAGTACCCAAGGAGATATGCTTGGCAGTAGTTTCCACGCTGCCAGTTTCTCTGAAAGGGGCAAAAGTCTCGGCGGCTTGGTTAAACAGGGAGGGGGGCGATGTTAAATGTTCGGCATCCTGAAACATGGCAGGAAAAACCGAAGCGCTAAAACTTTATTGCAGACTGGTGTTGCCCGAAACACGTGGTGGCAGAGCAAAAACACCTCCTGGGGTGCCAGGGAGAACACTTCATTCTCGAAAGGAATTCTGCGTGCCTCTCCCCATTGGGCACAGCGGGAAGGGAATTTCCGAAGGCTAGTTCATATAACTTCGCCTCATGAACCTAGTGGCGAACGAGTTAACGACATCGCCAAACAGGCTGGAAGGCGAAATAGGAGGAATGCGCGATCCTATGCTTGATGCCGCTGAGATTCAGCCATAAGTCTGTGGCCCGGTGTAATTCCAGAATGCCCTATCTTGAAGAGCCCCGCCAGTACTCAAGTCTCTCAGCAGGTCAGCCTGGTAGACCTGCAAATCCGTCATGGTGTGCAATGGAGCACCAACCACACCTGCTGCCTGAAAAGCTTTTCCCTCCAGGGAAGATAAAAGTCTACTCCTCTCTTGGTCTCTCGTCTCTTGGTCTCTCGTCTCTAGTGTCTCCCATTCTCTCTGGTGTCTCCCGTTCTCTCTGGTGTCTCCTGTTCTCTCTGGTGTCTCCCGTTCTCTCTGGTGTCTAGTTTCAGCTCCACGCCTCGTTTATGTCCTGTTATGTGTTTGTCCCCCTGCCTGTGTCACGCCACAGGTTGTGTTTAGTGTAACCCCCTGCCTGTGTCTCGCCACAGGGCGTGTGTTTGTTCCCCTGTCGGTGTCTTGCCAGAGAGCCCCTGTTAGCACAAAGTTAAGTATTGTTTGAGTTTGTTTGTTCCTTTGTTTGTCTCTTTATTTATACCTTGTGTAACCTTTATTAAAAGACTCTTTTTTGGTTAACACCACCCCTCTGCCTCTATGCCTGCTCCTTCCGCCCACGGCGTTCAACACCTGCCACAACACCCCGATCATGACACCTGTATTCAATAATCTTTCTTTCTTTCTTTCTAATTATCTTTGATGTGGATGTTCCCAGTTCTAATCTACAGTAGGTAGTCTTCATTGCAGTATAGTTTGTGTGCCTCTTAGTAAAATTAGTAAAAACCCTTAAATTATTCTTTAAACTAAAAAAGAACCTTTTTAATTTTGAATATTTGAATTTGCTGTGACCTTGACCCTACTGGAATAATTCAAAAATACAATCCGTTTGGTGATTACAATTATAATTCTACAAAAATGCTTTAAACATCCAACCACTTGTTTTGACACTATTACACTAATTAGAATCTTGTACAAATGTCTGGACACGCAGACAGATTCAGATTTCCTAAACATGAAAGCAACACTTCAGAAGCTTTCAGATTCCAATAAAAATAGTAATATTTGTGCATTGTGTTGCTAACTAGGGTGATTTATGAATGTACACATAAAAAAAAATCATAAAAAAGATCAAATGACTGGCAGCCATTACTTTACAGATTTTTTAACAGTTTAGTACACATTAAAACGAAAGAATGTTTCACATAAATAACATTAAAAAAACAACATAATTTAACCTTGCTCTTGTATTAGGGTCAGCACCGACCCGTTTTACTTTTTTAAATGCATAAAACTCCTACCTAATTTTGTTTATTGCATCAAGGCTTTTTGAATTTGTCAGGAATCTGTATTTAATTAAAATAAAACAAACAATTCTTTTACCAAATTATAAAATGCTCTGGTGAAAATTATTACCTTTGTGTTGGTAGGGTCAGTTATAATTTAAGGTTATAAAACAATAGTCAGGGTCAAAACAAAAATCATGAAGACACTTTGAGGGGCTTCTTTCTTTGCCTGTGTGTCTCCTTACCTGAACAAACAAAACAAACAAACAAAAACATGTTTAGACAGGCTTGCATAAGACAAATTTAGTTTAGCGTTGGTGATTTGCAGAGTCACATCTCCTGTTTGCAGCAGTCAAAAATGAGAAGATTTACAGTAAGCCAAGCTCTGGATCATATCTTTTCTGAAAATGAGGCAGAGGACACAGAACAGCATAGTAATAGAGATGAGCAGGTTTCCGAGGAGGACAACATTGTAGAGTATCTACCAGAA
The DNA here is from genome assembly GCF_024256425.1 of Clarias gariepinus. Lineage (NCBI taxonomy): Eukaryota > Metazoa > Chordata > Actinopteri > Siluriformes > Clariidae > Clarias > Clarias gariepinus. The sequence continues at coordinate 1,748,591 of NC_071105.1, forward strand.
GGCACAGACACGTCTGATGAGGAGGGCACAGATGCTGAAGCTGCACTCACTCCTGCTAAAACCTTCAAATCCAAAAGTGGTAACATCTGTTGGAGCTCAGTACCTCCTGACTTACATGGCAGGGCAGCTGCTGCAAATGTCATCAAAATGACCCCTGAAATCAAAAGGTTTGCTGTGACAAAAGTAAGTGACATCAGGACATGTTTTGATCTGTTTATGCCATTGTCACTAAAGAAAGTCATGATTGCTATGACAAACATTAAAGGAAAAAAGATTCATGTGGATAGGACATTGATGAGGAATACTTGGATGCTTATATTGGTGTTCTTTATCTTGCTGGTTTACAAATCCAGCAATGAGGCCACTGATATTCTCTGGGATGCGTCATCAGGCAGAAATATTTTCCGGGCAACACTGTCACTTCGGTTATTCCGAATGATATCAAGAGTCCTTAGATTTGACAACAGAGAAACTAGAGAAAAATCTCACAAGCTTGCTCCCATCAGGGATGTCTGGGAACGTTGGGTGCAGCTCCTTCCACTGATGTTCAACCCAGGGCCAGAGGTAACAGTAGATGAATGTTTTGTCCCTATCCGTGCAAAATGCCCTTTCCAGCAGTACAGTACATGCCTATGAAAATACAGTGGTGTGAAAAACTATTTGCCCCCTTCCTGATTTCTTATTCTTTTGCATGTTTGTCACACTTAAATGTTTCTGCTCATCAAAAAACGTTAACTATTAGTCAAAGATAACATAATTGAACACAAAATGCAGTTTTTAAATGAAGGTTTACGTTATTAAGGGAGAAAAAAAAACCTCAAAATCTGCATGGCCCTGTGTGAAAAAGTGATTGCCCCCCTTGTTAAAAAATAACTTAACTGTGGTTTATCACACCTGAGTTCAATTTCTGTAGTCACCCCCAGGCCTGATTACTGCCACACCTGTTTCAATCAAGAAATCACTTAAATAGGAGCTACCTGACACAGAGAAGTAGACCAAAAGCACCTCAAAAGCTAGACATCATGCCAAGATCCAACAAAAGTAATTGAGATCTATCAGTCTGGTAAAGGTTATAAAGCCATTTCTAAAGCTTTGGATAAAGCATTATCCACAAATGGCAAAAACATGGAACAGTGGTGAACCTTCCCAGGAGTGGCCGGCCGACCAAAATTACCCCAAGAGCACAGAGACAACTCATCCGAGAGGCCACAAAAGACCCCAGGACAACATCTAAGGAACTGCAGGCCTCACTTGCCTCAATTAAGTTCAGTGTTCACGACTCCACCATAAGAAAGAGACTGGGCAAAAACGGCCTGCATGGCAGATTTCCAAGGCGCAAACCACTTTTAAGCAAAAAAAACATTAAGGCTTGTCTCAATTTTGCTAAAAAACATCTCAATGATTGCCAAGACTTGTGAAAATACCTTGTGGACCGACGAGACAAAAGTTGAACTTTTTGGAAGGTGCGTGTCCCATTACATCTGGCGTAAAAGTAACACAGCATTTCAGAAAAAGAACATCATACCAACAGTAAAATATGGTGGTGTTAGTGTGATGGTCTGGGGTTGTTTTGCTGCTTCAGGACCTGGAAGGCTTGCTGTGATAGATGGAACCATGAATTCTACTGTCTACCAAAAAATCCTGAAGGAGAATGTCCGGCCATCTATTCGTCAACTCAAGCTGAAGCGATCTTGGGTGCTGCAGCAGGACAATGACCCAAAACACACCAGCAAATCCACCTCTGAATGGCTGAAGAAAAACAAAATAAAGACTTTGGAGTGGCCTAGTCAAAGTCCTGACCTGAATCCTATTGAGATGTTGTGGCATGACCTTAAAAAGGTGGTTCATGCTAGAAAACCCACAAATAAAGCTGAATTACAACAATTCTGCAAAGATGAGTGGGCCAAAATTCCTCCAGAGTGTTGTAAAAGACTCGTTGCAAGTTATTGCAAACGCTTGATTGCAGTTATTGCTGCTAAGGGTGGCCCAATCAGTTATTAGGTTCAGGGGGCAATTACTTTTTCACACAGGGCCATGTAGGTTTGGAATTTTTTCCCCTAAATAATAAAAACCATCAAATTCAAATTCAAATTTTATTTGTCACATACACAAACATACACAGTACGAAATGTAGTGAAATGCTTATACAGTACGACTGCCATTGACCCTAAAAGAGAATTAAAGTTTACAAATAAAAAAAAAAATGAATAAAAGAAATACGATAGAAATTAAATAGAAAAATTAAATTAAACTAGGAAAAATAGAACTAAAAATAAAAATAGAAATGTGCTAGAAAAAATAGAACTAAAAATAAAAATAGAAGTATGATGTACATAAAAATAGAAATATACTGTGCAAATTGAAATATACTGTACTGGGTGTGCAAATATGCATAGAACCAAAGTGTCTTTGTGCAGAGGTTATTAAAGTGTCTTTGTGCACTGGTCCAGGATGTAGACGTAAACATGTAGTGTAGACGTAAACATGTAGTGTAAACATGTAGTGTAGTTGTGAAGGTAGGTGTGCAAAGTTATTAAAGTGTCTTTGTGCAATGGTCCAGGATGTAAACGTACAACATGTAGTGTAGATATGAAGGAAGGTGTGCGTGTAATTGTCCATAGTGTTCATGGATGTAAAAAGATTGATAGATTTGATCAATTATGAAAAGATTGTGTTAGTTCTGCATAGTGGTGTGGTTGTGGTTGAGAGACCTTATCGCCTGCGGGAAGAAGCTCCTCCTCAGTCTCTCTGTGTTGGCCTTCAGGGAGCGGAATTGCTTCCCAGACCGCAACAGAGTAAACAGTCCGTTATTGGGGTGGCTGAGGTCCTTCACGATCTTCCTGGCCTTGGTCAAGCACCGCTTGCTGTAGATCGAGTGCAGGTCAGAGAGCTCGATGCGGATGATGCGCTCAGCTGATCGCACCAAGTTCAAGTTCAAGTAGGCTTTATTGTCACTTCAACCATATACAGTTAGTACACAGTGAAACGAAACAACGTTCCTCCAGGACCAAGGTGCTACATGCAACATAAACTTACAACATAAATTAACAGAGAAGCTAAACTAGCTAGCTAGGAGGCCTAGTTAGCTGGCTAGCAGAGACAAGACAGATATTCCTAACATAAATTACAACATAAATTAACAAAAAAAAAAAAAAAAACTAACTAAAAGACTATCTACAGGTTTTTTTTTTTTTTCCCCAGACAACAGACAACAACATAAAGTGCACGTGCAAATGTGCAAAACGAGCAACAACAAAGTGACAGTGCGACAACAACGACATATCAGAACATAAAACATAAAACATAAAATATGGTGTTGAGGTAGTAAAAAACATAGCAGCAAGAATTGGTATTTGTGCAAAAAGTAATAAATATTGTGCAGAAGAGATAAACAGTGAGGCATTTACAGATGTGTGTACGATAGTTTGTGTGGGTCAGTGTGTCTGCGCTTGTGTTGATTTGTCAGTCCAGTCACAGTGTTTTGATGTATTGATGTAGTTGAGTTGTAGTAGTTAAGCTGAGTGATAATGTTTGTGTGTGTGTGTGTATCAGTTCAGTCCCTTTTTGTTGAGAGTCCCACCCTCTGTAGAGCTCGTCTGTCCTGCATGGTGCTGTTCCCGAACCAGGTCGTGATATTTCCCGTCAGGATGCTCTCTATGGTGCAGGAGTAGAAATTCCTGAGCACCTTGGAGGGCAGTCTAAAGTCTCTCAAGCGTCTGAGGTGGTAGAGACGCTGCCGGGCCTTTTTTACCACGGTGTTGATGTGACAGGACCATGCCAGGTCCTGCGTGATGTAAACACCGAGGTATCTGAAGCTGTCCACTCTCTCCACTGGGCTCCTGTTGATGACGGTGGTCTGGTAGTTCCTCACCTGCTTTGTACTGAAGTCCACTATCAGCTCCTTTGTCTTACTGACGTTCAGGAGGAGATTGTTTCTCTGGCACCAGTTCTCCAGATTTCCAACCTCCTCCAGGTAGGCCGCCTCATCGTTGTTCGTGATCAGGCCCACCACAACAGTGTCGTCAGCAAACTTGATGATGGTGGTGGAGCTGGTAGTCGCCACGCAGTCGTGGGTGTACAGAGAGTACAGCAGGGGGCTCAGAACACAACCCTGGGGGGCTCCAGTGCTGAGAGTGAGGGAGGCTGAGACATGTCCGCCCATCCTTACTGCCTGTGGTCTGCCAGTCAGAAAATTGGAGATCCACTAAAACATTGATGAGCTGAGTCCCAGGTGCTCCAGCTTGGTGGTGAGTGTGGATGGAATTATGGTATTAAATGCAGAACTGTAGTCGATGAAGAGCATTTTCACATAATTCAACCTCCGAGTGTCCAGGTGAGTGAGAGATGTATGGAGGAGATGAGAGATTGCATCGTCTGTGGAGCGGTTTGGACGATAAGCAAACTGTAGTGGGTCCAGGGGGGGACTTTAACAGTGCCAACCTCAAACCCGCAGCGCCGAACTTTTATCAGCACATCACCTGCCCCACCAGGGGCGAAAGGACACTGGATCACTGTTACACTACAGTCAAGGACGGCTACAAGGCACAATCTTGCCCACCGTTTGGTAAATCCGACCACGCCGCCATCTTCCTCATGCCAAAATACAAGCAAAGGCTGAAACAGGAAGTTCCGGTTCAGAGGGAGGTCGCGCGCTGGACGGACCAATCGGTGGCCGCGTTACAGGACGCACTCAATGACGCAGACTGGGACATGTTCAGAACCAGCTCCGATGATGACGTCAGCGTGTTTACGGAAGCGGTTGTGGGATTCATCGGGAAACTAGCGGACGATACCGTAGAAAAAAAGACTATTAAAACGTTTCCCAACCAGAAGCCGTGGGTGGATAAAACCATCCGCGACGCTCTGAGATCTCGCACCGCTGCCTACAACATGGGACTCGCGTCGGGGGACATGGAACCATACAAGGCTGCGTCATACAGCGTCCAGAAGGCGGTGAAAGAGGCAAAGCAGCGCTACGGGAGGAAACTAGAGTCACAACTCTAACAGAGTGACTCTAGGAGCCCGTGGCAGGGACTAAGGACAATAACGGATTATAAAGCACCAACATCCGGTATGACGAATGCGGCAGACGAGCTGAACACTTTCTATGCTCGCTTCGAGGCTGCAGCTAAAGATGCTAGCGATGCTAATGCTAGCGGCGCTAACGGCTGCTGACAGGAAGTCACTGCCAGCGCCGGAAGCGTGTTCATCATCACCGAGCATGACGTGAGGAGAGCCTTCAAGAGAGTGAACACCAGGAAAGCAGCAGGACCAGACGGCATCTCAGGTCGTATTCTCAGAGCCTGCGCAGACCAGCTAGCACCTGTGTTCACTGAGATATTCAACATCTCTTTATCTCAGTCGGTGATCCCCACATGCTTCAAAGAGTCCATTATTGTTCCTGTCCCAAAGAAACCTCAACCTGCTTCTCTTAATGACTATCCCCCTGTAGCCCTCACCTCAGTAGTGATGAAGTGCTTTGAACGCCTGGTCAGAGACTTCATCATTTCTTCACTAACAGACCCACTCGACCCACTACAGTTTGCATACCGCCCCAACCGTTCTACTGATGATGCCATCTCTCACCTTCTCCACACATCACTCACTCATCTGGACGCTAGGAAAGGGAATTATGTGAAAATGCTCTTCATCGACTACAGCTCTGCATTTAATACCATAATTCCCTCCACACTCACCACCAAGCTGGAGCACCTGGGACTCAGCTCATCTATGTTCCAGTGGATCTCCAACTTGTTAACTGGCAGACCACAGGCAGTAAGGATGGGCGGTCATGTCTCAGCCTTCCTCACTCTCAGCACTGGAGCACCCCAGGGTTGTGTTCTGAGCCCCCTGCTGTACTCTTTGTACACCCACGACTGCGTGGCGACTACCAACTCCACCGCCATCATCAAGTTTGCTGACGACACTGTCGTGGTGGGCCTGATCGCCAACAACGATGAGTCGGCCTACCTAGAGGAGATAGGAAATCTGGAGAAATGGTGCCAGAGGAACAATCTCCTCCTGAACGTCAGCAAGACAAAGGAGCTGATTGTGGACTTTTGTACAAAGCAGGAGAGGAACTACCAGACCCCAGTCATAAACAGCAGCCCAGTAGCGAGAGTGGACAACTTTCTTTTTTTTTTTTTTTTTTTTTCCCGGCCTGTCAGTATCACAGATAACACATAGCAGAGAGTATGTGTAGCTGTTCTATCATCATTTACAGCCATTTTTTTTTTTTTTTATATTTATTTATTTATTTATTTATTTAGTTTGTTTCCCATATTATAACAGACAAGACCGGGGACCAAAAAAAGAGAAGAGAGAGTAAAAAAAAAAAAAAAGGGGGGGGAAAGAGAGAAGAAAAAAAAAAAAAAGAAAGGGGGGGGGTGAGAGGGGGGAGAGAATATAGTCAAAATTCGCTTCCGCACCTGCCGAAGAAAAAGAGAAAAAACAACAGCAGAAAAACCACAGCCACAACCAACACCTGCACGACTCGCGGCAAACCACAAATCCCAAAACCTGTTGAGCCGCGCACATAATAAAATATTTTGAAATAAACATTTTGTTTTGAAGCAACAGCAAAGACAGTGTGTGTGTGAGCACCTGTTTGTACACCAGTGTGAACGTTTGTGTGCACACCTGTGTGTGTGAGCGCGCTTGTTTTCATAGGGCTCCTCCATGTAAATGTTTAATAGTGTGTGTGGGGGACCACAGTCCCATCCCGCGAGGCATGGAGCAGATACGGCGGAGACACGGGTCCCAGACATCCAGAGGCCCCCCAGAGCACAGGAGTCTCAGGAGAACCACCGCAGGGACAGCCCCTCCACCCCGAAAGGGGCAGCGGAGAGCCCAGAGGGGGGTCATCTAGCAGCCCCAGTGCAGACACCCCAGGGTGCCGTGGTGACAGGACCGCAGGCTCCGCCGGTGGTCATCCACTCCGAGGCAGTCCGGTTCCTGGGTTCAGAGATCCCAGGGCCCCCTTATCCACAAGCCGGTGCCTCGCCAAGCCAGGAGAGCCAGATCCCGCCCAGCGACCGCCGCGAGTGAGCCAGCGCTCACCCGAGCGCCCCGCCCCGGAGCGAGAAACCAACAACCCACCAGCGGCCGGGGGCACCCCACAGCTGTGTGTGGTGGCAGAGCAGGGGGGGCCTGGGATGTTGAGAGAGGTGGAGTCTAGGACCTGACCTGACACCTAAACGTAGACAGCCAGACACACACATACACAAACATATATTCCCACCCTCATACATACAAACAAATATTCACACACTCACACATGTAGACACACAAAAATAGACAATATACACACTCACACTCCCCATATACCCACTTCCCTCCGCCGTGGGGACAGAAAGACCCCCCCGGTCCCCGCAGCAGCGGAAAGGACCACCAGCCCAGACCCCGACCGAACGGCCAGCTCCTCCTCTCAGCCCCCGGCCCTGGACCGCGGATAGAGAACGGGGGTGTGGAAAAAAGGAAGACCCCCGCTTCGCTCCTCCCGCTCTAATGTAGTGTTGGTGTGTGTTGTTCTAAAGTGCTTTAAAAGAGTGGACAACTTTCGATACCTCGGTGTTCACATCACGCAGGACCTGTCATGGTCCTGTCACATCAACACCGTGGTGAAAAAGGCCCGGCAGCGTCTCTACTACCTCAGACGCTTGAGAGACTTTAGACTGCCCTCCAAGGTGCTAAGGAACTTCTACTCCTGCACCATAGAGAGCGTCCTGACGGGAAACATCACAACCTGGTTCGGGAACAGCACCATGCAGGACAGACGAGCTCTACAGAGGGTGGTGCGTTCAGCTGAACGAATCATCCGCACCGAGCTCCCTGACCTGCACTCGATCTACAGCAAACGGTGCTGGACTAAGGCCAGGAAGATGGTAAAGGACCTCAGCCATCCCAACAATGGACTGTTTTCTCTGTTGCGGTCTGGGAAGCGATTCCGCTCCCTGAAGACCAATACAGAGAGATTGAGGAGGAGCTTCTTTCCGCAGGCCATAAGGTCTCTCAACAACCACAACACAATACAGCACTAATATCATCTCTTTTACATCCAACAGTGGGCATTCATGGACACTATGGACACATTCATGCACAATTTTTGCATTCATACATTCATGGACACTGTTATTGCACAATCCTATATTCCTCTTGTAATACAGCGGCCGGCAAGAAAATCTTCTTACTCGTCACAAGATCCGTAACCAAGTGTGAGTTTAATAAAATTACAAAACAATTACAAACAAAATCCAGATGGTCCTTATGTCCTTTGATATACAGTTATTAACCCTTTAACTTGTATTTCCTTTAAACGCTTAAACACAAGTTTTCCTTAAAGACAGAAAGACGGTAAGAAAACTGTTTCTCTTTACTTCTCCGGCCGTGTCAATTCAACCTAATGTATCAGCATGACGTGGTCGTTAAAGAGACAGCGCCAAAGTACACATCAGAAATAATAGTGTTATTAAAGCATACATAAAAATATCAATATTGCTTTTACTAAACAGAAATAACATTATGAGCAACATAATACAAATTACTGACATATAAGAAATTGGCTCCTACACACCAGCCCCTAATTGTATTTGTGTTACACAAAACAATTATCAACCTATTTACATCAAAGAGCCAAACAAATTTCTTAAAGATAATGTATTTTCTACAAATCAAACGCAAGAAATACAACAAAACCCAATCTTTCAATGATTTCAGTTTAAATTTAGGTAATAAAACTGTAACCTTTCACTAGGACTGTGAAAAGAAACTATAAGTCAGCCTCTAAGAGTAGACAGATTTTGGTAACAAGCCGCAAGAGTGTATTTGTTTTGGTTTTCACTTGGGCTTGCCTCAAAAGACCTTTGTTGTCTGTGAATGTTTGTAGCACTCGTCCCATTACCCAAGAGTTTCGTGGCGCAGAATCATCAACAATCAACACAATGTCCCCAGGTTTTAGATTTTTCACTAGGGTTTGCCATTTTTGTCTCTCTTGCAAGTCAGGTAGGTACTCTTTGACCCAACGCTTCCAAAATAGGTCAGCTATATACTGAACTTGGCGCCACCTACGTCTGGAATATAGATCTGCTTTATCAAAAACTCCAGGAGGCACGGACGGTTTTACTTTAAGCAGCAGCAAGTGATTCGGAGTGAGGGCCTCTAAGTCGTTTGGGTCATTTAGTGATGGGACGACTATTAATTATTGCCTCCACTTCACATAAGAGCGTTTGAAGACTTTCTTCATCAAGAGTCTGCTGCTTTACAGTGGAGTTGAGAATTTTTCGGATGGTCCGTATTTGCCGTTCCCAGACTCCTCCGTGGTGGGATGCAGTTGGGGGGTTGAAAATCCACTGTACACCCTTTGCAAGTAATGTGGTTTGAATCTGGTCATTCTCCAAACCTTGGTCATTCTCCAAACCTTGTATGGCTCTTTGCAACTCCCTTTCTGCCCCAATGAAATTTGTTCCATTGTCTGACCTGATTGTTTGGACTTGGCCTCTCCTAGATATGAATCTCCTTAGCGCATGGATGCACGAGTCAGTATCTAAAGAGCTAGCAATCTCAACGTGGACAGCTCTTAATGTCAGGCAAGTAAAGATAACCCCATATCTTTTGATCAATGATCTCCCTCTTTTTATATCAAATGGACCAAAATAATCAATGCCCACATTTGTGAATGGGGGTTCATCTGGCAAAAGTCTGTCACGGGGAAGGTCGGCCATGAATTGTTTACTTGTAATGCTGCACTGGCGTTTACAAACGGTGCACTGAGACAGAATTTTTCTGATGGCGGTTTGAGCTTTTGGAATCCAGTATTTCTCTCTCAACTTTGACAACATATGATTACGGCCACAATGACCTACATCTACATGAATTGATCGTAAGATCAGATGCGAAACATGGTGGTCCTTTGCCAAAATTGCAGGATGCTTGGATTCCTCAGGCATTGCAGATTTGCTTAGTCTGCCACCTACTTTTAGGATTTTATCTTGTAAAACTGGAGACAACCTGTAGAGAGAGCTACTGCGTTTCACAGTTTTATGCTGTTGGAGGGCTTTGATTTCCACTGGAAACATGATTGTTTGGCTGTAGCGAATTATCTCTTTCCCAGCATTTTCAATGTCACTTACTGATAATGTAACACCTGACAGTGAGACTTTGAAGTTTTCCATTTCTTTTTCAAGTTCAGAATGCACTGATGTAGTGTATCTTAAAGTGTGGCACAGCTCCTTCCTTTTTTCCATCAGTGTCTTCAAAATGTTTTTTAATTTTAGGAACCATGCAATTGCTCTTCTCAAACGGTACCAATCTGAATAGTGTGAAAAGAGCTGAGAAGTATAGTCACAAATTTCAGCGCCCACTGCATTATTTGAGACTTCCTTTACTTCAAGATCATTGTCAGATATCTTAAGAGTGTGACTTGGTATTTTTGGCCACTCTGATTCTGGCTTTGTCAGAAAGAATGGACCTGTGAGCCATGAACTTGCTTTAAGGAAAGCATCCACAGTAAGCCCTCTTGAGGCAATGTCAGCTGGGTTGGAAGAAGAAGTGACATACCTCCATTGTGACGCCTTTGAGAGCTCTCTGATCGTAGTTACCCTGTTGGCCACAAATGTACGGAAGCGTGCGCTTTCATTGTTAAGATACTCCAGAACTGAAGTACTGTCTGTCCAAAACACAGATTCCTGCAGAACCAAGTCCAATTCAGATTTCAGCATGTTGTCCATTCTTGCAGCCATTGTAGCTGCAGTGAGCTCAAGACGTGGCACAGTAACTTTTTTAACTGGAGCAACCCTTGCTTTACCCATAACAAAGGCACAATGTTGGTTACCTCTGTTGTTCTCCATGAGCAAGTACGATACTGTGCCATAACCCAGCTCACTGGCATCTGCAAAATGATGCAGCTGTGCAAAAGTGACTTCACCAAAGTTAAGTGGCTTCATGCATCTCTTAACCTGAAAGTCATTTAAGTTCTGAAGACTATGAAACCACAAGTTCCACTGATGTCTGAGAGTTTCTGGAATACTGTCATCCCACTCATATTTTGTTCTACAAAGCTCTTGCAGTATTTGTTTTGCAGGGAGAATGACCGGAGAAAGTATTCCAAGTGGATCATAAATAGAGCTGACCATGGACAAAATACCTCTCCTTGTAAGAGGCCTATCCTGCAGGGTTAGTTCAGTATCAGTCTCTATACACCACTGAACTCCCAGGGCTCTTTCCAATGGCAACTTGTCTTTCTCCAGGTCCAAGTCCTTCACTGTCTTTGCTTTGCTTTCCTCACTTATGGATGCAAGTACATTGCGACTGTTGGACATCCACTTGGTCAAATTAAATCCTCCTGATGCGCCCTTAGTTCATGCATCAGAGCAATACCTTGTTGCTCGGTAGCCACAGATGTCAAACAGTCATCCACATAGAAATTCCTAAGTACCATTTGAATCACCTCTGATCTGTGATGTGCAGTGTTATCCTTTGCACAGCTTTGCAGCGCATAGATTGCACAACTTGGAGAGGATGTGGCACCAAATAAGTGAACAGTCATTCTATACTCCTCCATGTCTTGGGCAGTGTCCCCTTTAGGCCACCAAAGGAATCTTAACAGGTCTTTGTCTTTAGCAGGAACTCTGACCTGATGAAACATCCCTTCTACATCCGCTGCAAGGGCTATTGGCTTGTGTCTGAATCTCATTAGCACACCAATGAGAGAATTATTCAAGTTGGGTCCTTGTAACAATTGAGAGTTGAGTGATTTCCCTTGGTAGGTAGCTGCGCAGTCGAACACTACTCGTAGTTTGTGTTTCTGTGGATGATACACCCCGTGATGTGGGATGTACCAAATTCTATCAGGGTTTCCTTTGATTTCACTTGCAGGGATTTTTTCAGCATGACCTTTGAGTAACCTATCCTCCATAAAACTACAGTAGTCCTTGTGGAAATCCAAATTTCTTTTGAATTTTCTTTTCAGAAATTGAGCACGCAAAGATGCTACAACATAGTTGTTGGGAAATGTTGCATCCTTTTTCTTTAATGGAAGGTCAATGCAGTAATGTCCATCAACAAGCTTTATGGACTGTGATACTGACTCCATAAACTGCTTATCCTCTATGGACATTTCCAAATTTTCAGCTTGCTTACACTCAGGAAAATCATAACTAGTTTGTTGTTGAATTAGGTTTTCCAGGCTTACTACTGAAATCCTGTTTGCAATTACCTGTGGCCATTCTGCATCATTGTTAGCTTGGATGTTGTCTCTCTCCAAAGGTCCATTTACAATCCAACCCAGGATGACTTTCCAAGGTTCAAGGATTTTTGGTACATTTGTACCTATGAGTAAGCCGATACCTGCATCAATCTGAGGAAAACGCACTTCATCAAGGTACTTCCATTTCTTAACATAGGAAGGAATATTTTCCCTTATAACAGGAATCTCCTTTTGCGAGAACACCTGAGGGAGGTCCACAAAATTGTTTTCATTCAGTCCGCTTATTACAAGCTCTGTGAAAACGTGCGTAGTAACAGGTCTTTCCTGTCCCATAGTACGCAGCAGGATGTTTGTTTTCCTACCCGTTAGACTTAGTTCTGTCATTAGTTGTTCCGTGCAAAATGTCGCAGAACTACCCGGGTCTAGGAATGCATAGGTCATGACCTCATGATTGCCTTTTTTGGATTTAACTCTGACTGGTAAAATGGCCAATGAGCACACCAAATTACCAGCCCCAGTACAGCCACAAGTTTCGCTGTTTACAGAACATGACTCAGTAACAGTTGTGGAGCTTTCACCATCCTGAGATGGAAGTACTGGCTTCTTTTCTGGGAGATGAAGGATGGTTGGATGCTTTAGTGAGCATTTCTGACAAGTCAATCGTTGCATACAACCTTTACTCATGTGACCTGGTAACAAGCAACCATAACAGAAGCGCTTGGATTTTAGAAATTCAAGTTTTTCTTTGTGTGGCTTGTGCTTCAGAACATCACAAACATCCAATCCATGGTCTTTATTACAGCATGAGCAGAGGGTTCCTTTGTTTGCTTTTGCTCCATCCTTTTCCTTTGCTCTTTGAATTTTGGATTGTGGAACAGGTGTCACGCTTGTAACAAATGTGGTTTTCTTTTCTTTCATTTGAAAATTACCTGATTTGTTTGGTTTGAATTTCTGATAGTCTTTTGTTATTCTGTTATCTTGTATATCACCAAACAGTGGATGTGAAACAATCTTTGCCTGTTTGTCTACAAAACTAACCAAGTCAGAGAATCTTGCTCTCAAGCCAGTCCTTTCTTGTAGCTCGCAGGCAACTCCTCTCCATTTCTCCCTCATTTTGAAAGGAAGCTTGGACACAATAGCGCGCATGTTGCTTGGACTGTCCATCTCTTCAACATATTCCACACTGTCAACTGTGTTGCGACAACCAGTAAGAAAAAGGGCAAAATCTGTTAAGGCTTTATTATCCTCAGGCTTTAAAGCTGGCCAGTTCAATGCCTTTTCTGTATAGGCAGTGGCGATAGTGTACTCATTGCCAAAATGTTGGTAGAGCAGTCTTTTAGCCTCATTGTAGCCCCTTTCAGATGGCATGTGTTGACAGCTGCGTACAAGTATCTTTGGTTGTCCTGTGGTGAACTGCTCTAAAAAGTACAATCTGTCTTTGTTGCTTGTTGTCTTATTCTCTACTCCGTGTTCAAATGCTCGAATAAAGAATGTGAATTCAAGCGGGTCTCCACTAAAGACTGGTATATCCATAGGGGGAAGAGAAAATAATGACTGCTGTCTTGCAAAAATCTCTGCAATGTCATTTTGACGTTGCATGATGTTGAACAAACTTTCTGTATCCATATGCTCAGGCATATCTGACCTAGGTGGCTGTAACCTATCATCATTGCCAGGTAATAACGAATGAAAATGTGATTTTGGCCTGTACCACTCTTTCAGATGTGGCTTTAAGATTTTCTGCAGTTGTGGCAGCCTTTGCTGCACCACCAGATGCAAAAGAAATACTCCGAGCTGGTTCATACATGGACAAAATTTTAAGTTTGGCTTTAGCCGCAGCAATTGCTGTTTGGAGCTCTAAATTTTCCTTCCTTGCTTTAAGCTCAGCTTCTTCCATTTCAAGCTCTTGTTTCTGTTTCAAAGCATTTGCTCGTGCCAACAACTCTGCCTTTTCAGTTTCAATTCTCAGCCTGGATGAAGCTGTAGATGACATGCTTGAAGCCACATGACTACCAGATTTTTCCATCAAGAGGGTTTGTGAAGAAGAAATAACCATTGAGGCACTGTCTGAGCATTCAACCTCTGCATCACATTGCTCTGCCTCTTTAGATTGGAGTTTTACTCTTTCAATCCAATCATTGACCTTGTCAACAAAATTCTTAACTGCTTGAGACTTAGGTTCAAACCAGTATAGCTGATCTAAATATGTCTCATCATCTGACATAAGTTCTCTGGTTGCATTATTTATGTCTTGGAATGCAAGGAAAGACTGTGCAAACTCACCATTTATGCATTGATACACAGTGTCAATGTTACCATAGTCCTCAAGCAAAGTTTCAATTTCTCTCATTTGCCTTGTCAAATGTCCTAACTTGGCTTTTCTAGACCCCATCAACTGGTTAAGCCGTTCCTCTTGGGCTTTAGCAGTCATCTTAGGCACTCTTTTAGAGGCCGCGCTCTTTTCCTCAGTTTCCATATTGATCAATGTTCGTATTCAAAGCGCGCGTTGCGTTCATCACGAAAGCAGATGAGATCGCCCTCTTGCGATGTTGTGTGAAGGCGCAAATACGGCGGGTCCATGACGCAGCAACATATAACAATGTCCAAAGCTTAATAATATCCCCAAAATATCCAAAAGACGGAAATGTTCACCATAGTCAAATCAGATAAATCCTTAGAGTGTAATCCAAACGCCATCGCATAATTTTAGTTACGGTAGTCCATTATAATCCAAATATCGTGCCTGAAGGCGCGTGAATCACTCAACGATCCTCTCATAAACAAAACCAAAACATTGCACGTTTTGGACGTTTTTTTTTTTCTTAAAAAAAAAAAAAAAAAAAATCTTTCATTTTTTTTCTTGTGAAGCTGCTTTGGGACAATGACCATTGTTAAAAGCGCTATATAAATAAAATTGAATTGAATTGAATTGAATTGAATTTTATTACTAATGTTATTGCACAATCCTATATTCCTCTTGTAATACAGCGGCCGGTAAGAAAATCTTCTTACTCGTCACAAGATCCGTAACCAAGTGTGAGTTTAATAAAATTACAAAACAATTACAAACAGAATCCAGATGGTCCTTATGTCCTTTGATATACAGTTATTAACCCTTTAACTTGTATTTCCTTTAAACGCTTAAACACAAGTTTTCCTTAAAGACAGAAAGACGGTAAGAAAACTGTTTCTCTTTACTTCTCCGGCCGTGTCAATTCAATCTAATGTATCAGCATGACGTGGTCGTTAAAGAGACAGCGCCAAAGTACACATCAGAAGTAATAGTGTTATTAAAGCATACATAAAAATATCAATATTGCTTTTACTAAACAGAAATAACATTATGAGCAACATAATACAAATTACTGACATATAAGAAATTGGCTCCTACTGACACTATGGACACATTCATGCACAATTTTTGCACTATATACTTATACTTTCATTATGGACCACTGCACAAATCACTTTAATAATAAGACACTTTAAGAAGACAGTCACTTTATGCATATTTGCACCTCAGCCATTTTTTACATTACTTATGGACAAATTTCTATTTTCTTCTTTCATATTTCTCTATTATATATTTTTTTGTTCTTATTTGTACAGTATATTTTTATTCATATTTTATCTTAGGTAGCACAGTATATTTTTACTTTTACTAGTTAATTTCATTTTCCTGCAATATTTCTTCTACTGCAATATGTCTTTATTTTTACTTGTACAGTATATTTTACCAGTTAACTTTATTTTCTACCGTATTACCTTTTATTTATATTTATTCTTATGTTTAAGTTTTTATTTTAAGGTCACTGGTAGTCGGAAAAGCATTTCACTGCATATTGTACTGTGTATGACCGTGTACGTGACAAATAAAATTTGAATTTAAAGTCATTGTGGAAGAACAGAAACGGTTGAGCATGTATTATTACACTGTGAAGCATATAGAATGAAAAGAAATCAGCTTGTTGATAAACTAAGAGATCTGGAAATTAATGTCATCTCAGTCAAAGATATATTTCAGAATGAAACTATCAAAGGTGTATGATTTTTTGTTAAAGTTTTTGAGGGATACAGGTTTAATTAACAGGATATAATTTATATATATATATATAATATGTAAGCAATTTTCCTTCCGCTCGCTGAGGTTTCACACTCCAACTCAGTAGGTGGCGGAAATGCACCATAAGTTGGTTTGCCACCCGCCATTAAACCTAAAGAAGAAGAAGAAGAGTCAGCGAGAAACTTGGTTTCTGCGATTCTGAGAAATTGTCATGCACACTCGGAACGCGACCAGCACTAGGACCCGGAAGTTAAGCGGTCGCGAACCAGGAAATATAAAAGAGGTAAACAAACCATAGCACCTCGCTCAGTCATTGAGTCGCCGATGCTACGTCGGATTTCTTCAAACCGTGAGTACTCACCTTCTTGGTTTAAAATCCTGATCGAGTGTGTATTTATAGGACGCGGGTTAGATTGTGTCTTTCCCTTGCTCCCCATTCGTGAGAGTCCTTAAATCAAATAGCGTGATTATCCTGCTCACTCGTGTTCGTCCGCGTTTGGGTTTACCATTCACGCAACAAAGGGCTAACCGCTAAAGCTACGTCTTCTGGTCACTCCAGGTTAGTTCTTGACAGAATGACTGAGCCTTCTGCGGTGAACCCAGCGGACTACGCGCACCTCTGCGACGTGGTAGATCAGCACGCCAAGCTTATCAACACGCTAACCGGGGAGATCGCTAATCTGCGCCGGGACCTCCAAGACGTCGCGGCCTCGCGCCGCGAGGTCGCGGAGCTCCGGCAGGAGAACGCGGATCTCCGGGCGGCTGTGGATAGCGCGGCTAGCCGTTCTCCCATCGCGGCGGCCGCGGCGCCGCCCCCCCCTCCTTCGGATGTATTTCTGGCACTTCCTGATAAATGGGATGGCACGGACGGAAAGTGTAATGTGTTTTTAACATCGCTTGATCTGGTGTTTGAGTTTAATGCCACCAGGTACTCCACCGATCGGCTACGCATCGCGCTTCTGGTCTCGTTGCTATCCGGGCAGGCAGCTGAGTGGGCCACGGCAGTTCTCCGGGCGGATTCAGACACCGCGCACTCATATAATGAGTTCACCCGCCAACTCAGACTCACATTTGAACACCCAGCGGGCGAGGTGGAGACCGACACCAAGCTCTACCATCTGCGGCAGGGAGGATCGTCCGTGAGCCGGTACGCTGCTGAGTTCCGGACCCTCGCCGTGCAGACCGACTGGGGAGACGCCGCGCTCCGGACATCCTTCTACGAGGGACTGGCTCCACGTATCAAAGACGAGCTCGCCGGGCGGGAGCTTCCTGCTTCCCTGGAGGGGATGATCCAGCTCTCCCTCCGCATCGACCAACGCATCCTCTCTCGCCCGAAGCCAGCCCCTAGGACCCTGCCGCCGGCACCCACCTTCTCCTACACCACGCCACGACCACCTACTGCTCTCACCATCCCCACTACCGGATCTGTCGGATCTCCACCTCCTGCCGTGGTTGACACCGGAGCCGGGGAACCCATGCAACTAGGACGCGCCTCCCTGACCGTGGCGGAACGCGAACGACGGTACAGAGAGGGGTTGTGCGCCTATTGTGGGTCAGCGGCGCATCACCGGGCGATCTGTCCAATTCGTCCGGGAAACGCTCAGCCCCGGTGAGTGCGACGAGAAACTCACCGGGGCCTCTCCACCTCTCCACCACGATCAACGCCACCATCTCACGCCTCACGGTCCAGGTAACTCTCCAATTTGGCCACAAACGAGTCCGAAGTACCGCGTTCATCGACTCCGGTGCCGCTGGTAACTTCATTGACTCAACTTACGCCAAAGAATTGGGGATGAAGATCGAGGCGTTATCCCAGCCGGTTCACATCACTTCAGTCGACGGTCGGCCCCTCTCATCCAGTCCCATCACCCACCAGACCCAACCAATTACATTCATAATCGACCAACATCAGGAACAGCTTCAATTTCACCTCACCTCCATCTCATCTCCTCCCATCATCCTCGGATACCCGTGGCTGCTGCAGCATGACCCCCTCATCTCCTGGAACCAGAACCGAATCCTCCAGTGGGGACCGACCTGCACTGAACTTTGCCTACAGGCCCCGGCTGGGACGTGTTCCACGGAGTCCGAGGCCCCCGATGTCGACATCAACGCCATTCCACCTGCCTATCGTGACCTGGCTGGAGTCTTTTGTAAAAGGAGAGCCACCTACCTTCCACCTCATCGTCCCTACGATCTGGCCATAGAGCTCCAGCCGGGTTCAGTTCCCCCCCGCGGCCACCTCTACTCCCTGTCAGCGACCGAGACGCAGGCGATGGAAGAGTACATCACCAACGCTCTTCGCCACGGAACCATCCGGCCCTCCTCGTCACCGGCAGCTGCAGGTTTTTTCTTTGTGAAAAAGAAAGGGGGGGAACTTCGCCCGTTAAATAAGATAACCATCAAGAACCGACACCCATTGCCGCTCACCAACTCAGCCCTGGACGCCCTCTCTGGTGCCACCGTGTTCACTAAGTTGGACCTCCGGAGCGCCTACAACTTGGTGCGCATCAGAGAGGGCGATGAGTGGAAGACGGCCTTCATCACCCCCACGGGACATTATGAAAGCCTGGTCATCCCATTTGGATTATGTAACGCACCCTCGGCCTTCCAGCAATTCATCAACGATGTCCTGAGAGACATGTTGGGCCGATGGGTGTTCGTTTACCTGGACGACATTCTCATCTACTCCCGCACGATCACCGAACACACCCAACATGTCCGGGCTGTTCTAAAGAGATTGCTCGCTCACCAACTGTACTGTAAGTTGGAAAAATGTGCTTTTCACCAGCACTCCACCACGTTCCTGGGTTTTGTCATCTCGCCCCAGGGTGTGGCCATGGACCCGCAGAAGCTAGAGGCTGTGCGTCATTGGCCCCTACCCAGGACGCTCAAACAGCTTCAACGGTTTCTCGGGTTTGCGAACTTCTATCGTCGCTTCATCCGGGGCTACAGTACAGTTGCAGCACCACTGACCAATCTGACCAGGCCCGCAACTCACCCCTTCCAACTCACTCCGGCCGCCATCTCAGCATTCAGGGAACTCTGCCATCGCTTCACCACCGCACCTATCCTTCTTCACCCAGATGCCAACCAACCGTTCGTTGTAGAGGTGGACGCGTCGGATGTGGGCGCCGGCGCTGTTCTCTCGCAGCGAGGTCCAGACCAGAAGCTACACCCATGTGGCTTCTTCTCCAAGAAATTTAATCCCACTCAGCAGCGATACGGGGTAGGGGACCGCGAGCTGTTGGGCATAAAGTGAGCCATTCGTCGTCTGGACGGATCACCAGAACCTCCTCACCATCCGAAACCTCAAGCAACTCAATCCCCGACAGGCACGGTGGGCACTATTCTTCGAACAGTTCGACTTCCATCTATCATACCGCCCGGGATCGAAGAACACCAAGGCGGACGCCCTATCGCGACAACAGGAGGAAGACGGACCCCGTGCCTGTCCTACCCACTTCGCGCATCGTGGCACCTCTCCAGTGGGATCTCGAGACAAGGGTTCGCCAGGCTCAAGCTGCGGAGGCCGGGCCGGCAGGGGCACCGCCTGGACGACTCTTCGTTCCCCAACCACTAAGAGCTGAGGTCCTCCAGTGGGGTCACTCATCGCCCGTGGCCGGACACCCGGGAAATCGAAGAACCTTACAGTTCGTGAAACGGGCGTTCTGGTGGCCCTCCATGAAGAAGGACATCGAGGAGTTCGTTCAGGCGTGCCCGGTGTGCGCCAGGGCTAAGGATACCAACCGACCAACCCCCGGAGAGCTCCAACCTCTTCCCGTTCCTCGACGACCCTGGACGCACATCGCTTTGGATTTCATCACAGGCCTGCCGGTTTCCGAAGGGAAAAACACCATCCTCACGATCGTCGACCGGTTCTCCAAGGCAGCTCACCTGGTGGCCCTCACCGGACTCCCATCAGCTAAGGTCACCGCAGAGCTGATATTGGAACACGTAGTCCGTCTGCATGGGTTCCCCAAAGACATCGTCTCGGACAGAGGGCCCCAGTTCACCGCCCGGTTCTGGAAGGCCTTCTGCCGTCTGATCAACTCCACCACTAGTCTGTCCTCCGGATACCACCCCCAGACTAATGGTCAGACGGAACGGACCAACCAACAACTGGAGCGCTACCTGAGATGCTTCGTGTCCGACCACCAGCGCTCCTGGGCCCGCTACCTCACATGGGCTGAGCTGTCTCACAACCTTCACGTCTCCTCTGCCACCAACTTGAGCCCATTTGAGGTATGCTATGGTTTCCAACCTCCGATGTTCACCCATCAGGAACCGGAGGTTGACGTACCCTCGGCCCAACAGTTGGTCCGTAGGTGTCGACGGCTATGGAGGCAAGCCAACCGTGCCATCCAACAGACCAACGCCAGCTACATCACCCAACATCGCCGTCGGCACCCTCCGGGACGGTTGTTCAAAGTAGGTGACAAGGTCTGGCTCTCAACCAAGAACCTCCATCTCCACACAGAATCCCGGAAACTTTCACCAAGGTTCATCGGCCCATACCGCATCCATCTACAGATCAACCCTGTCACCTACCGGCTCCAGCTGCCTGCGGCGCTCCGGATCCATCCAGTATTCCACATTTCACAACTGAAACCCTTCACCACTTCACCCATGGTTCCCCCCACCCGCCCTGCTCCTCCTCCCCGAATCATTGACGGCGGTCCCGCCTACACCGTGCGACGGATCCTTGATTCGCGGCCTCGGGGCAGAGGCACCCAATACTTGGTCGATTGGGAAGGCTACGGCCCCGAGGAGCGGTCTTGGGTTCCAGCACGCTTCATCCTCGACCCCGAGCTCATCCGGGACTACCGTCACAGGGTATCCTCCACCGCAGGACCGTCCGGAGCCGGTCCTGGACAGGGGGGTACTGTCATGCACACTCGGAACGCGACCAGCACTAGGACCCGGAAGTTAAGCGGTCGCGAACCAGGAAATATAAAAGAGGTAAACAAACCATAGCACCTCGCTCAGTCATTGAGTCGCCGATGCTACGTCGGATTTCTTCAAACCGTGAGTACTCACCTTCTTGGTTTAAAATCCTGATCGAGTGTGTATTTATAGGACGCGGGTTAGATTGTGTCTTTCCCTTGCTCCCCATTCGTGAGAGTCCTTAGATCAAATAGCGTGATTATCCTGCTCACTCGTGTTCGTCCGCGTTTGGGTTTACCATTCACGCAACAAAGGGCTAACCGCTAAAGCTACGTCTTCTGGTCACTCCAGGTTAGTTCTTGACAGAAATGAAGAGATGGTCAACACTTTTTTGCGTGTACGGCCCAAAGTGGTGCAGTAAGCCTCACTCAATATCAGATTTCCACATTCGAATATGTTTAAATCCACCACGAGCTGTTATTACTTTTTTCTCCCTAATGTGTCACAGCTGCGTTTGGTTTTCCCATTGATTGCGTTGTATTTAAGCCTAGCGTTTCGTTGTGAAGTAGGCTGTTACGATCAGTTTCTTTGTGGCTTGCTCTAATTAATTTGCCCTCTGTGAATGTTTTCGGCTACGAGTTCGCCTTATGCCTAATTCTGTTGTTCGCACATCAACTGGACTCTTAACTTTTTTAGCTTGATTGCCTTTGTTTTTGGTTTGAATACGAATTAGTGAGTGTAACTTTCTTCACTCTCACTACCAAACATCACTTTATACAACACTAGTGTAAATACTCAGACGGGGAAATGAGCAGGAAATGGACTTTGGACCGTACACGCTCTCACTAACATGTTGACCATCCCTTCATTTCTCAGAATCGCAGGAACCAAGTTCCTCACGGACTTCTTCCTAAAGATGGCTCTGTGTTTCGATGACGTCATGTTTCAATCAATATATTTAGACTTTTCATTTAATATATTTAGAATTCATTCAATATAATCAGCTCAGCAGACAGCAGCAGCACAGAGTGAGAAACTGAGATCAAGGCGTGTGTTTATGGATAAATTGATAGATTTACATCTGTTAAGTTCTTTACTATAAATACAGTCATCATGAGGGGGCAATCGGGTTTCCATTTTGAGTAAAGTTTCGCTGCATTCACCTGTCCTCACACAACTGTTTCCTCCAGAGATGAGATTAAACGCTGTTTGCGTTTTACTTTAATGTAGTGTGTATTTTTGAAAACACAGTTACAACAACAACAACAATATTATTATATATAGATATTTGATTTATTTCACATCAGTCTGTCACGTTAAACCTGCGTGGCTCCGCTTCCGAAAATGCACGCGACTTTGGCAGAACCCAAAGAAGAAACTTGGTGTAAAGTTCTAAACAAATAAACAAATATATAAGAACTGTGTCTATTTGTTCAGTATCTATTGTAGCTGTTTTCACACAATCACTAAGTTACATGTGCATATAGACTATACTATACATTGCCGACTTTGAATGATTATACATATAATGTGCTCTGGCAGAGTTCTTCCATGTGCCACCTGGTGGGAATTCTGTGAAGTACAACACTTGGATGAAAATTGCAAGGCGCGCACTTACAGAATAGCGCGGCAGTCAACGTTTTTAAATGCCCCATCAGTATGTCGAGTGCCCAAACTTTTGCACAGTGCCACAATAATGTTTTTATTTTATATCTTTTTTCAATTTATGACATAAAAAGTAACTGTGCATCAATATTTGCTGACAATACTGTGCATTTTTTCGCTTTCCAAGAGAGACTGTGTTAACGTCTTTTCAATTAAAAAATTACCAAAATCTGTTATTTATTAAGGGGTGCCTAAACTTTTGCATTAGACTGTATACTTTTTGTCAGCCAAGCGTCACATGATCACAACTGAGCTAATGGTTCTTCTCTCTCGCGCGCTGTGGTATTGTGGGTAATCACCTCCCATGCTAGGTCTTAGTATCTCTCTATCTCTCTTAGTATCTCTCTATCACTAAAGTATTCTTTAGTATAATTCATATAGTCAACGTCCATGTGCTTGTGCACTGTTTACTATAACATTGTGTGTGTGCCCGCATAAACCATTTTTTTTTTTATTTTGTGTCCAAGTGTAGTGGCTGTTCTTTAGTAACTCTACTGCAACAACAACCTCTGTGAAGAAAAAAGGTTAAAAAGCCTGTAGCAGTGTAAGAGATAAATCTGTTTAACGACAATGCAATGATTTTTGCCAAATCCTTAAAAGAAGGGAAAAGCAAGTGGCATTAGAAAGGTTCCTGTTAAAGTCCCTTAAAAAGAAGACAATTCCAGTAACCAGAGATTCTGTCAGAGAGGAGTGATTACATTAGTGTGTGTGTGGGTGTGTGTGTGTGTGTGTTTGTGCATGATTGTCTCTCTCAGTTTAATGCCCTGACTGGTACAGTGGTGTTTCAAATAATATCAGTGTGTTGAAAAAAGTGGGTAAAGCTCCATATCCATATAATAACTTTTAATTTTAAATCACATAAATGCATTGGACTCCCTGCACGGTCTATTCTGAATTACAACATGAAGAAAAATGTGCTAAATGGATTATTAGTTTATTGTAAGTGAAGAAAAACAAATATTAGCCTGTTCAAAAAAATAGCAGTGTCATCACTCATCTTTATAAAGTGATGAATTTACTGTTTAAACAAAAATGCTAGAAGTTTAATCTTTCTTGAGCATCTCTGAACTAATATTTAGTTGTATAACCTGCTTTCTGAGAACTGCTTCACATCTGTGACAATTGTACTACACGCCACAATTCCTCTGCATTTCTTGGTTTTGCCTCAGAAGCAGCATTTTTAATGTCAGCCCACAAGTTTTCTATTGGATTAGGGTCTGGGGATTGGGCTGGTCACTCCATAACGTCAATCTTGTTGGTCTGGAACCAAGATGCTGCTTGCTTACTGGTGTGTCTGGGGTCATTGTCTTGTTGAAACACCCATTTTAGGGGCATTTCCTCTCCTTGTTTAAGTATTCTGATGGACTCAAATTGATCCATGATCCCAGAAATATGATAAATAGGCTCAACACCATAGTACGAGAAGCCTTCCCATATCATGATGCTTGTGCCTCCATGCTTCACTGTCTTCACAGTTGAATTCAGCGTGTGGGGGCCTGATAAACTGTCTGCGGGGCCTAGACCCAAAAAGAACAATCTTGCTTACATCAGTCCACAAAATATTGCACCATTTCTCTTTGGGCCAGTCAGTGTGTTCTTTGGCAAACTGTTACCACTTCAGCACACGTCTTTTTTTCAACAATGGGACTTTGCAGGGGCTTCTTGCTGATAGTTTGGCTTCACATAGCTGTCTTCTTATAGTACTAACAGGTATGTTTATATGTTCTTTGAGTCAATTTTGTTATTCTTCAATCCATTTAAATGGTAGTTTTCCATTTTCCTCCACGTCTTTCTGGTTTTGGTCTCCATTTTAAAGCTTAAAAATGATTTGGTATTATTTAAGCAGAGCAGCCTATCATTTTCTGCACTTCTTTGTATGTTTTCCCATCTTTAATCAACTTTTAAATCAAAGTACGAACTCCACACTGCTATTTATTTTAACAGACTAATATTTGTTTTTCTTCACTTACATTAAACTAATAATCCATTTAGCAGATTTTTCTTCATGTTGTGATTCAGAGTAGAATGTGCAGGGTGTTCAATGCATTTATGTGATTTAAATTAAAAGTTATTATATGGATATGGAGCTTTACTCACTTTTTTCAACACACTGCTATTATTTTGAACACCACTGTAAGTGTATCGAGGTGTGGCAGACACAGCAAACAATAAATCTTCTTATTTTAAACTTAACAATAAGTAAAATTTATAAGACAGAATAATTGAAAATCTATTTTAATGAAATTAGGTAATAATCTGAAAATGTTTTCTACATTTAATCCACATAAAATGATGACTTGCCAAACAAGAGCTGTATTTTGCTATTGCTGCTTAAATGTAAGCAGTTAATTAAATTTATTACATTAAAATATGTAACCTTTGGTACATACAAGTTATTTATAACAAAAAGCCATTATTATATTAAACATAAATTATAATGCCCTGTAAAGGACTGGCACCCTGTTCAGGGTGTACCCTGCCTCGTGCCCTAAGCCTCCTGGACCCCAGGTAGGCTTCAGGTCGCCGCAACCCTGAATACAGGATAAAGCGGAATAGAAGATGAGTGAGTGAGATAAATTACAATGGCTATGTAAAAATAATTCGATTCGTCTCAATAAGAAACATAAATACAGACATGTATATTAAAACATATACAGATCATGTAACATCAATAATATTAATTAAATAAAAGAATGTAATTCCTCTTGATCCATCAGTGCTGCCACATGTCACACCCCTGTTTTAGTACCTGGAAAGATGCAAAAGAATTGTAACCAAGATTTAGTGTTTTACTGTAAATTAATGATTTCTGTCTTCAGAATATTTTGATTGTATTTTTATTTATGAATCATGAGAAAATAATGTCTTACTTGACAAAGCCAGGTTGATTTTGTGTGATGATGCTAGATATCCAAGACTGGTACTGGGACACCAGGGTGTACACACCAGGTTTGCTGGCACAGCCCTCACCCCAACTGGTGATACCGGCCTGAATCCAGGCTGCACCCAGCTTAGCCACCAAGGGACCTCCAGAATCGCCCTTTACAATGAAACAAATATCATTATAGTTGTTTATAATGCATCTAGATTGTATTATTTAGACATTTATTCATATTTTATCTGTGTGTACCTGGCAGGTATCCTTGCCTCCTTGTAGATTACCAGCACAGATCATGTATGGGGTAATAGATCCAGGTCCCAGTTGAAAATCACACAGACTTTTGTCGACAATGGGCACCATGGCCTCCTGAAGCACACCCGGAGCTGGCAGTTGCACTACAACACAAAGAAATACAAGCATCTTTTAAAATAACCATAAATTAGAACTAGTAAAAATTCCTGAAGAGCAATCATACATAAACTTTCAGCCTTGCCTAGTGAGGAGCTTTGTGTGTGAACAGATAAAGTGATGCCTGGCAGCTGTTTTAAAATAGCTGTAGTTACCTCACACTAATTGCTGTCTTTTGTTTCTGTGATTAGAAACCAAACCTTGAGCACCTCCACTTATCCTGAAACATGTATATGATGTTGCAAATAAAACACCTCTTTGGTTGAAATTTGCCTAATATATATTATGGTTGGTATATTTATTTCCATGATACACAGAGACCTGTGTGTGTGTGTGTGTGTGTGTGTGTGTGTGTGTGTGTGTGTGTGTTAGTGGTTTCGTGTGTGTATTTTACCTCCACTTGCAGTGTTTCCCCAGCCTGTGATCCAGCAGTTGGTGCCAGCTGAAAATGTGCTGCCTTGCCCGGCCAGACACACTGGAGTGATGTAGCTGTTGAAGGGTACTGAGGAGTTCAGAAGGAGAAGTGCAATGTCGTTGTTAAGGGTCGCACTGTTGAATTGAGGGTGAATGACCACTTTTGTAACACCTCTTACAATTTGATTGGGATTAGAGCCGGACAGTGTCTGTTTCCCCAAATACACAGTCAGGCCAGACATGGAAATGCTAAATGGATGGAAAAAATATTTAATATATATATATATAATTTTAATATGTATATTTTGTATAAGTTGTAAAGTTGCCCAGAAGTAGGTATAAAATTTAACTGACCTGTTAACACAATGTGCTGCTGTCAGAATATACTTATTGTTGATGAGGGATCCACCACAGAAATGACCGCCGTAAGCGGGGCTCTGTAAACTAACCTGCCATGGCCAGGCCCCAGCTGTGGCATTCTGTCCACCCACAATACGGCTGTTAAAAGGTGCCTGACCACAAACTGAGAGAAGAGAGATAAAAATTTAATACTTTATTGTTAACCATCATCTTAATCTTACTGAGTAGAAATAAGGGAAGTTCAATGCCTTGTAGTGATTAAGTGTGAGAGAAGTACCTACCATTGAGTTGAGAAAAGGAACCTGAAATTAGAGAAAAAAAAAACATGCGTCACAAAATACAATATGCAGACACAAGAGATATGCTGTTATCGAGCAGAGTGCAATATATTATAATAAAATACAAGATGTAACATAGAATCTACTACACCAGGTGTTATTTTAAATATAACATACTAAAAAAATACACTTATACTGTTCAATGCAATTTCCTTACCTTTCAAGTACAAGACAAGAACAAAAAACACACACTGAAATCTCAGCATTTTTGCTTTCAGTCCGTCTTTGTCTGTAGTAGTCAACAGGTGTTTGTCCCCTCTCAGCTTTGTCTCCCTTATATCTACCCAGTACTGCTGCAACTACAATACCAATGGTGTTGGTCTAACCTGTTATGTGACTTGAATCCTTTTAGGAAATAACCTTATTACTGAACCAATTATATATCCTGTCAAATGACATTCCAGATTCAAAAGATCATGAATTACTGGAAAATCACTAAGGCAGTAACCAGGTCATATGTGTTCACTACGTAAAGCCGTTCTATTAAAATTGGCACCAAACACTGGGGATAATGTAATTATATTTAATTTAGTACAATGTTCAATAATGCCTGTTATCTACCAATAATTTTTCATGAGAAAAAAAAGGAAGGCCTGCAAAAAGACGTGCAACCTGTGCCAGGTCTTGCAGATTCACAGTGTAATTCTCTATCACGGTCAAGGTGTGATTTGTCCCAATATACCTGTATGGGTTTCCTCTGGGAATATCATATTTAAATTATGGATAAATTAAACCTTGTCGAGGCTGGCAGTACCTGTTATTCTGAGAATGACAGGAGTGTGAACCATCTGAATGGTAAATATCTCTAAGTGAGCTGCACTGCATTGGATGGATGATAGACTGTTGGTGTCATTTATATTGACCTTTTGCCAAACCATCGTTGTAAAAAAAAACATCATTACCAAACAAAGAGGTCAAGAGTAAATAGAATTGCCAAATCACCAAGCTGCACAGACTATTGGAGAAAACATTCACTTCTAGTGTGCATCTATGTCCATTCATAGTCTGAACATACTATGAACTGCTGGTCTTAGTATGATGATGTCATGTTTCAGAACTATTGCAGGTCCAATTCTAGGGACAGTGGCAAGAGATAGACCTCTTACTGAACTTTCCAAGAAAAAAGTGACAACACCATACAGTGTGTGCCCTAACCATATCTGTTTATTATCTATTAGATGTTATAAACTTATAACAAATTGTTTTTGACTATGTTCATTAGCTAAATTCCCAAATTCCAAACATGCAAATTATTCATGAAACATTTACATGTCAACATCAGCTTATCTGAAGCCATTCAC
Organism: Clarias gariepinus; assembly: GCF_024256425.1. Classification (NCBI taxonomy): domain Eukaryota; kingdom Metazoa; phylum Chordata; class Actinopteri; order Siluriformes; family Clariidae; genus Clarias; species Clarias gariepinus. The sequence continues at coordinate 1,777,110 of NC_071105.1, forward strand.
AACTAATGGTCTTATATCATTGCATCATTTAAATAAGAAAGATAAGGAATGCTTTGTATACAACGCTTCTAGAAAATGGGATACATTTTTCATTTTAGCTTATCCCCTATTTCTCAGAGAAAATAACATCTGTGGATGCAGGGTTAGGTTAGGGTTAATATACAGTATATATATATATATATATATATTAGTGAGGTAATATATATTACCTCACTTTGCTTTATATTCATTTTAAAAAATGCAAACACTTAAACTAATATTTTGTTAATTATTTATTATAGTAATCAGTCTTTATTTGGTAGGGTAGTCTAAAAGCATGGCAATGACTTTGCCAATTTTTGCCAACTCTTTTTTGCAAAAACTCTCCAAATCTGTCCGTTTGCAATGGCATCTCCTGTGCACCACCCTCTTCAGATCACTCCACAGATTCAGATTTCAATCAGAATCAGGTCTGGGCTCTGGCTGGGCCATTCCAAAACTTAAATCTTTTTCTGCTTAGGCCAAGTTTTTATGTTTATTTGGATGCAGGCTTTGGGTCATTGTCATACTAGAAGATGAGGTTCCTCCTCATCTTCAGCTTTCTAGCAGAAGCCTGAAGGTTTTGTACCAACATTGGCTGTTATTTGTAACTATTCATAATTCTCTCTATTTTGACCAAGGCTCAAGTTTCAGTTAAAGAAAAACAGACCTGAAAGTATCATGCTGCAACTACAATACCTCACTGTGGGTATGGTGATCTTCTAATGATGTGCAGTGTCGGTTTAGTGCCAAATATACCTTTTGGAATTCTGGCCAAAAAGTGGCCAGACCATAAGACCATAAGGTCATATAAAGCCAGTACTTACCAGAAATTCCCGCAGTTCATTTATTGTTGCTGTATGCCTCTTGGCAGCCTCCCTGATCATTAAATTAAATTCTGTAAATTTTTTTGTAGCCTTCTTTTGACTGATACCTTTTAACAATGAGATTTCTGTGATATCTTAGAAGCTCTCTATGGACAATGACTTTTGTTGTAAGATGCAACTAAGGAAAATGCCTTTATTTTTCACCCCCTTTATTTATTCTCCTTCAGTGAATGGCCCAGCTCTGTTATCCTCGTGCCCAAAAGCAGATGGTCCGGTTCTGGATTAATTTGTGGGGTTATTCAAGAAAACCATTTTCTCTGGGGTATTGGTGGGAGCTTACACACAGATAAAAACAAAGGTCTCATTTTCATAAAAAGTTTTAACTCTTAAAATTCTTCCATTTAAAACTTCTTTTACAGTGTATTAGAACATTACAGAACAAAAACCCCATTTGTTTGGTTCTGGTGTATAATCAAACAAAATCAATACAGAGAAGGTGAGATTGAAGTGGATACATCAAGGTTAAAGCTGGATGGACACATCAAGTGATCCTCCCCTATTTTAAATGTAACACTGAGCAGATGTTTCAAGGTTTGTTTTTAAAATTACATTTCTAAAAACCAGCAGGTTGGAGTACTAAACTATACCAAACACAACATTATGTGCAAAAGTTTTTTTTTATAACTCAGGAAGTATTTTAAAATCTTAGCATTGATTCCTGGTTGTGTTTTTTTGTCATGTGAGTGGAGTTATGACTATAATTACATATCAATATGTTGACCGTAAGTGCTATAATTGTTTCAGTAACACGAAGGTGAGTCCTGGGTTGGGCATTCCATTTCAGTGATGTTATGGAATATAGTAAATTATGTGCATTTCCCTTTGCTTTAGGCACCTTGCAGATAATTAGTCTCATACTGTAGGTTTGGAATATTAAAAACATTATAAATCTGGTCAAAATATATGATTTGTAGATTTTTTATGTTTATATTTAAAAATATAATTACATTTAAAAGTCACTTTTATTATTATTAAAACATAGTTACTATCATAAATTATCGAAACACATTAAATAGTAATCGTTTAAGGTTTATTGCATTTCTGTATTTATTTTTTATGCATGGCCTCGATTTACAAATGACTGGTAATAGTAAACTGTAACATTTTTAATATTGTTAACCTGCTGGTTTTAATGTTGTCGTGGACAGAGGTCAGTATGGACATTGACTAGTTTCAGGTGGTGTTTGTTGTGGCTCATCACTGTATGCTGTTAATTGAGAATTTTTTATATGTTCAATAAAACTATAATGATTCTCATGTGTCTCTGAAGAAATTTGTGCATAAGCAAATGAGCCATAAGCATATTGCATAATAATATTATAAAGAAGTAGATATATTTAATCAAATTTAATATATTATAAAGTATATTGTTAAATATAAAATTACATACATTATGATATATATTTAAACATATTCCTCAATATATTAAAAGCGGCAATGCCTTATGTATTTTTTCTATATATTGTAATAAATTAATACAATATATTATTCCGTATATTGTAAATATAATTAGATCAGAACACTAAATCATTCAATATATTGACAGTTAATAATATATAAAGAAATATATTTTCTTTCCGTAAAGGTGTGGAGTCAGACGGCGATCCTTTTACAATCCTTTATTTGTAATAGGCACGTTGAAACAATTTATGTGCCTTAATTAAATGTTAGTAAAATAGATCATGGTGATGGTTATTTTATTGATCAAGACGTAAAACGTTTATCATTTGTAACTAAGCAAAAATTCTGGTCACAACACTGCACTGTGATGAATATTTTTAAACACACTGTATCAGCGTTTAATTATACTAAATTCCGTTCATAATAATAATAATAATAATAATAATAATAATAGAAACTGATTTTTATGTTTTAATACTATTGGCCTTTTTTCTAATTTTTGTGCTTTGTCTAAGGACAACAAGCGGAATCCATCTCTAAACAACAGAACTCTGACTCAGGTATCATGGCGAATATTTAGCTCATTCAGTGTGTGGAGAGCAGGTGTGTATTTGTGATAGGTGTGTATTAGTAGGCTCTCTGAAGGAAAATATATTAGCGTTAGACGAGCACATCCAGACTTTAGAGATGGTCAAAAGCGTGAGTAGGATTATTAGCAAAGCGGAAAATTGCTCCGCAGGCAGAGATAGCCAGCCCCCAACTCTAGCGTTAGAGCCTTCACAGTGGGGGAGTGGGTGACAACTAGGCGGCATACTTGTTCAGCCAAAGCTAAGGCTAAGACTAAGCCATTGGAGTACACCTTCTCTGCACTTCACATGCCCAGCAAGTTTGCTCTCCTAAGTGATGCACCCTCTGAGAACCTGAAAGAGCTCTGGATATATAAGACTCTATACTGAGTCACGTCAAATTAGCCAGGACTTTATGGCCATCAGCGACAGACTTCAGGTGTATTCTGGGAGCCAGGGCACAAGACATAGTGGGTAATTTTAGGGCTTTAGGACAGTATAGGTTCTCTAAGTTAATGATACATGCTAATGATATACGCCTTTACAGGTTAGCAAAAACTTTACAGAGGTGTTTTAATTGTCAAAGGTGATGTCCGATAAAGTAGTATGCTTTGGACCCAGCCCAATGCGACATGATGACATAGCCTACAGCAAATTATGGTCGCTGAACCCTAGGTTATGGTCGCTAAACCGACTAATGTGGGCTTTATAGACAATTGGAGTAGCTTTGAAGGCAAAGATGGCCAGTTAGGGTGGGATAATTATTCCACTCAGAAGGGTGCTGCTCTCATTTCTTATAGTATAGCTCATAGTCTTAGAACAGGCCTAGATAATAAGTGACTACCCAGAGCCCAGGCCAGAGAGCAGACAAACAAGCTAATTCAACCGTCTGCTAGCTGCACATCCTCTGTCCTGAGACATCACTTAGGGTTCACCATATTGAGACTGTCTGTTTCCCAAGCAAACAAAAATTTTGAAAGACTACATAAACCAGCCTTGGCTAACTGGTAGAGGTGGAGGGGTCGCAGTTATTTACAATGATAATCTGACTATCGTATGAAAACATGGACACAAATTTAATGCATTGCTCTACTGCATTAAACGTATCTTTACATCAATTACCACACAGGAATTTATCAGTAATCTTCCAGAGTTATTAACTTTGATTGAATCACCATCTGACCCCACAGAACTTAATCAGACAGCATGGAAGCAGGGCACCCTAATCTATGTTTAAAAAAAGCTCTTAGAAACTAACAATTTTATTTAACTTCATAAAACTTTTTTAATGACAAAATCGTAAAATATTAGCTAACCACATCATATCAAAACATAGAATACATTACTCCCCTTGAACATAATTAACTAATTTCACTCATTTCTTCTGCCACCTGTGTATTAGATCCTTTACCAGCACATGTTCTTAAGCAGAAAGTACCAGCAATAACAGAACCCATGTTGAAAATAATTAATTCTTCACTCAGCAGTGGGTATGTTCCAAAATCTTTTAAATTAGCAGTTTATAAACCTCTAATTAAGAAACCTGACCTTGACCTCTGTCAACTGTCCAATTACAGGCTGATATCAAACCTCCTCCTTATCTCTAAGATTTTGGAGAAGATAGTAGCACAGCAGCTGTTTATATCTACATAGAAATAGCATAAACTAACTGTATCAGTCAGGATTTAGGCCCCATCAGAGCACAGAGACAGCACATGACCTCCTCTGATCAGGTTTGCGTCACTATGCTTGTGTTACTCGACCTCAGCTCCAACCTTCACTTATTGGAAAATGTAGTTGGAATTGAGGGAACAGCCCTCTACTGGCTCAGATCCTACTTGATTAATTATTATCAGTTTGTAGGTTTAAATGGTAACTATTCTGCATGTTCTCATGTGGATTTTGGTGTTCCACAGGGTTAAATCTTATAGCCACTGCTTTTTTCTCTTAACAGGCTGTAAGGGTTAACCCCTAGAGGGCGCCAAAGCGCCCAAAGACTACGTTTGTGTTGTAGTTTTGTTTTGAGTTAGACTTCATTTCCCATAAGGCGCCTCGGTCAGGTGAATAGAAGCGCGCACCTGAGCTGAGGCGAGTAATTAAGTTAATGAGTATAAATAGCCTGATTGAAAGTCAGTCAGGTGTCTAGCATTAATTGTCGTTGTCTCTGTTATGTTGAGTATGGTTGTGCTCGAACTCTAATGTTTGATTTCAGTTTTGTTTTGTGACTTAATAAAAGGAATATATTTCAACCGTCACTTGACCTCCTGCATTTATGCCAACAACCGAACCGTGACACATGCTTCCTTCCTGAGCAACATAATTTGTAAACATGTTATTAGTTTTCATTGTTATGCTGATGAAACACAGTTATATGTCTCTGCAAATCAAGATGAGAAAACTAGCTTAATAAACTTAAGCAATGTGTGACAGAAGTTCTAGTCATAGGACCACATGCCGCTAGAAGCAAGCTTTTACACTGTAACTTTCGATGTTCCATCAAGATCAACAGTAAAAGACCTTTGTCTTTGTCTCTTTGTGATTATAGATTCTGATATAGATCCAGGATAGCATTCTTTCACTGTAGAAATATTGCCAATTTTCAAGATTTAAGATTCAAAGAACTTTATTACTAACAGAGGAAAATTGCTATTATAAGGAATATATTGTCACTCAGACTCAGACACAATCTCAGTGTTTAAGTCTAGGTGAAAAAACTATTTATTTAACCAAGCATTTTGGCACGGAGCTCTCATGTCTGTGTTTTCCTCTGGCTCTTTCTTTTAGTTATGCTGTTATAGTTAGTCCTGCTGGAGTCCCTGCTTGCACTCTACACTAAATATACATTCACTAACTGTTATCTCTCCTACTCTCTCTTTTGAGCTATACATGTTGTTCCTGAGCTGCCAGTGACCCCCTCTGCCCTTGTCTGACCACCTGTCTGACTCATTCTGGTGTCCCGCTTCTGGTTAGAGATCTCGTTGCATGTATGTCCCATGTGGTCTGCTTGGGATGCGTGTGGTGACTGGGAGCAGTTCCACTTTACCATGAAGATGGGCCTGATGCTGACAGCTGTTCTCTAAGGACTTGTGACATGTAACCCAATAGTTCAGGACTGGTGTTTCCTACGGTCTACCTGAGTCTCCAATAATGAACTGGACTCTATACTAACTTAAACACTTACAGCCTCCTAACACACAGTATGACTGCAGATCAATCCCTGTTATCTGTTATCACCCAAATGAGGATGGGTTCCCTGTTGAGTCTGGTTCCTCTCAAGGTTTCTTCCTACTGCCATCTGTGGGAGTTTTTCCCTGCCACTGTCACCGCCATTCTCGGCTTGCTCACCTTTTTGATTTATACAAATTTACATTTCATACAAACTTAAATAATTATTTTGATTGTGTAAAGCTGCTTTGTGAGAATGTCAATTGTTAAAAGCACAACTAAAACAACTTGGATTCGGAGTTAAAAACGTCGAATTGTGAGTACATTGTATACCAACAGAAATAAGGATGTTAGTAAAACTATTTATTTTAACTATTTAAACCATTAAACTATTTATTTTACTATTTTAATTATTATTATTATTTAATTTACTTCAAAATAAATTTTAGAACAAAAACAATCTAAATTTTTATATATTATTGATTAAATGTGGGCTGAAAAAACTGTTGTCCTCAAAAATTCAACAGATGAGGACTCATGTCAACTCAAGGCGACATTAGGGATGTACATGGGCATTGCCTGGAGCTCAAATGTTTGAAATTGTTGGGGAAATTTTTTTAAATAGACGCTATCTTTAATAACTTATTGAGGTTTTGAGTTGTACACACATGCATTGATGCCTAAACAATTCCAGAAACCAGAGAATGAAGAATAAACCAGTTGTTGGGTGAAAATAATCCATCCAGGTGTTTACAGAAACAAGCCAGCATTTTTACAGTGTATTTTTTGAGTTATTCTAATGTTCTATCCTGAAAGTCTGTTTTCCAGTTATTTTTACATTTAAAGTTTAATGTCTTTAAATGTAACATTTTAAAAATAAAAATAATAACAATAAACCGATACAATTTGTACTTTGTACAAATAAAATTGTTAGCTAATGAACTTGATCGTCTGTCTAATCAACATTGAACCAATTTTTTTAATTCATTATTGGTCAGTAAATCTCAATAGCTCTGGTTCTGATTTTTCATGTTTTTTGTATAAAATACTCGAAGGTGAAAATTAACATTACTATTATTTATTTGATGCAACATATGACTTTTTTATGACTTAAGCTGAAAACTGCATCGAATTAAAATATCCCTTTGCGCCACCTGGTGTAATTGCACAAATTACTTTGAATTGCAAATTATTATTTCGGCTATGACAGAGAGCACATCTCATTATAGACATCCCCCTAGACTACGTACTGTACACCTTGGACAGGTGCCAATCCATCGCAGGGCACACACACATCACACACTACGAACAATTTGGGGACACCAATTAGCATAACCTGCATATCTTTGGACTGCGGGAGGAAACCAGAGTACCAGGATAAAACCCACCAAGCACGGGGAGAACATGCAAACTCCATGCACGTAGGGATGGGAATCAAGCCTGCCCGGGAATCGAACCTTGACCCTGAAGGTGCAAGGAAACAGTGCTAACCACTACACCACCGTGCTCAGATTAACTCAACTACCTCAAAACATTGAGACTTCACTGATTCATCAACACATGTACTGTACAAAGACACTGACTACACTACCTAACTATTGTACACACCAGCCTGTAAATGCTCTTTCACACAATATTTATTATTTTATAATTTTGCATGAACTACTTCAATCCTTGCTTCTACTAATGAAATGTTTACTGTTTTTCCTCCCACTACATTAATTTATCACCTCATTACCGCAGATTATTGTAATATCATGTTTGTTGCATCGTCACTTTGTCGATCTTGTTTGCACATTTGCACGTGCCCTTTATGTTGTCTCTTCTGTATAAAAACTTAGACAGTCCCAAGATAGCCAGATAATTGGGTCTCTAAGGTAGCTTATTAGTTTTTTGTTAATGTATGTCGTTAATTTATGTTGTCATTTTAATCTGTCTTGTCTCAGCTAGCCAAGTAATTCGGCTTCGTAGTTAGCTAGTTAGTTTTGTTTCGTTTCACTGTGTACTAACTGTATATGGTTGAAATGACATTAAAGCCTACTTGACTTGACTTAGTCAGTCACCTCGGTTCAGGTGAGTGTCCTCAACAACTGACTGAAAGGCATTCTGGAAAACAAAGTTTAAAACAAAAAAAACCACAAAAGAGTCTTAGGGCACAAGGCGCCCTCTAGGGGTTAACCCTGACATTGTCCGTATTTACAGTGACATTAACATACTTACAGTGAGTTTACTCATGTAGCCCATAGCAAAAGCAAAGGTAATACTATTACTACTGATGATAATAATAATAATAATAATAATAATAATAATAATAATAATAAAACAATAGTAATAATAAATGGAGAAAGTAAACTCAAAGAAGAATCATTATGGATACAAAAGAAGAAGAGAGAGGAAAATTAAGAATAAATACATATTGTATTTACAGTTGGAGCTTGACGCGCTTATGAGCTCTGTCCCTTGCTGTCAATAGGCGCATAAGAAAGATTAACATATTATTTAGTAGAAACGCAATACCTGAGATTGAATGTACGTCTTTAGTGTTTGTCAAGTTCCTGAGAACTTTACAGCTGGCCGCACACTTTTGCATCGGTATTTGCATACAGTACACTGATATGATTTATATCAGCATTCTAAACCCATGTGGCCAACACTCTGCAAGGTGCCTAAAGCAGAGGGGAAATCACACAATTTAGTTTTATAATCTAGTGATGTGTCAATCAAAAAGAAAATATGCCAGAGATGGCTCTTTGAAGAAAACCACCAGAGCCAGCTCCTGCCTGTGAGCTGCTTTTTTTTTTCTCTTCAAGCCACACACGATTGGCATGTCATGATTTGTGGTGGTGGTGTTTGTGTGTATGCAGTGAGAGGGAGAGGAGGGGCGGGGTTACAAACACAGAGATCGAGGAACAAGAGGGAGGGTGATGACAGTACAGACGAGACACAGACAAGACACTGGTAAAGATCCAAAAATGAGTTATAGCAGGAAACACAGTAAAATGTGAATGCATTTCATTGTAAATAGTTTATAAAGTTTATAAATAAAATACATACAATCAGAGTTTGGACCTTTTTGTACAAAACCAAAGATCCAACTAAAAATGGCTTTGTTTTTGCACTTTGTAACTTACTTTTTAGAGCATTCTGCTTCATGTTAAGTATACTAAGTCATTCAAATTGTAAAAATTGTATACAATGTATGTTTTTTTTATATTCATAATTAATTTTACAAATAATTTTACATTTACATTTTACATTATTTTAATGATAAACTAATTTAAGCAACTAAAAAATGTAAAGAGCCACTTGGGAGCTGAAAGAGACAGCTCTTTTTATTGAGATGAACCAAAAGAACTGACTCTCTAAAAAGAGCTGGAATTTCCATCACTATTATAATTGACAGCTTCACTAGAATGGAATGCTGTACCCAGGACTCACCTTTGTTCCATTGAAACAATTATAGAATGTACAGTCTAGATATGATATGTCATTATAGTTATAATTCCACTTCCATCACAAAAGAAATCATTCAGGAAACAATGCTACGATATTCAAAATAATTAACTTCCTGCATTCTAACAGGAAATCTCTTACTGTAATGTTGGGTGTAGTACGGTGTAGTACTACAACACTGCTAGTATTTTTAAACTACATTTCAAAAGCCTTAAAATCTTGAAACATTTAATGTAAATTTTAAGTTTGAAATCTGAGGGAAGGATCACTTGATATATTTACTCATCTCCGATTTGCTTATGTGTGTGAGCCAACTGGGAGAGGAACACACACGTGAACATGATGGCCTGTTGGGCCTGTACACCTCCCTCTGTAACTGTCGCCTGGACTTTCTGACCAAAAGGCCCCAGTCAGTGTGGATCGGGAACTGCACCTCCAGCACCACCACAATGAGCACTGGTGCCCGCAGGGGTGTGTGCTCAGTCCCCTGCTGTTCACACTGCTGACTCATGATTGTGTAACGACACACAGTTACAATCATATCAGCAAGTTTGCTGATCACACAACCGTGATGGAAGAGCGAAACCTGAACTTGTTTGTGTTCTAATTTTGTTTAGTTCTACAGAAGTACGTACATCCTGAACTAGACTATCTGCTTTTGGCACTAGGACCACAGAGATAGGCTATTCACTGAGGACCAAATATTTTTTTCCATACCAAGCTTTTGATTACTACTTTACTATTAAAAAAATAAATAAATAAAATAATATATATATATATATATATATATATATATATATATATATATATATATATATATATATATATATTGCATGCTTGTTTTCTTTTTGACCTGGAATGTAATTTGGCAGGATTATATAATTGGTTAAGTAATATGGTTATTTCCTGAGAGCATTCCAGTCACGCAACAGGTTTGACTAATACCATTGGTAGTTGCACCAGTGCTGGGTAGATATAAGAGAGAGAGAGAGAGAGCGTTGGGAGAGGACAACTACACCTGTTTACTTTCACAGATACGGTAAAGACAGGCCTAAAAGCAAATATGCTGAAATTTCAGTGTGTGATTGTGGTTCTGGTCTTGTACTTGGAAGGTAAGGTATTTGAGTATTCAGCAGTATATAAAATAACACTTGATCTAGTTTGTCCTTTTACTTATTGTTACATATTGTTGTATTTTATTTTAGAATATTGCACACTGATCAATAATTGCATATCTCCGGTGTAAAGTCTGAATATTGTATTTTGTTAAACATGTTCTTTTTCTCATTTCAGGTTCCTTTTCACAGCTCAATGGTAGGTACTTCTCTCAAACTTAATTATTACCAGACAAAAAATTGTTTTTGTTCCGCTCAGCTAGATTGAGATAAAAGTTAACAATGGCGTTTAAATCTTTGATTTTTATCTTTCTTTTTCCTCAGTTTGTGGTCAGGCACCTTTAAACAGCCGTATTGTGGGTGGACAGAATGCCACAGTTGGGGCCTGGCCATGGCAAGTTAGTTTACAGAGTCCCGCTTACGGCGGTCATTTCTGTGGTGGATCCCTCATCAACGACAAGTATATTCTGACAGCAGCACATTGTGTTAACAGGTCAGTTTGTTTGGAAGCTTTTCAGAGAGGTAAAAATAATATATATACAGTATAAACATGTGTCTTTCGTTCTTTATCCTTTCAGCATTTCCATGTCTGGCCTGACTGTGCATTTGGGGAAACAGACTCTGTCTGGCTCTAATCCCAATCAAATTGTAAGAGGTGTTACAAAAGTGGTCATTCACCCTGACTACAACAGTGCAACCCTTAACAACGACATTGCCCTTCTCCTTCTGAACTCCTCGGTACCCTTCAACAGCTACATCACTCCAGTGTGTCTGGCCGGGCAAGGCAGCACATTTTCAGCTGGCACCAACTGCTGGATAACAGGCTGGGGAAACACTGCAAGTGGAGGTAAAATACACACACACACACACACACACACACACACACACACACACACACACACACACACACACACAGGGGTGTCTGTGGATTACACAACTGAATATACTCATATTTATTAGGCAAATTTTTACCACAGAGGTGTTTTACTGTATTTGCAGCATCATATACATGTTCCAGGAGAAGTAAAGATGCTGTCAAAAGACAGCAATTAGTGTAAAGTAATTACAGCTATTTTGGGACATACTGCCAGGCATTCCTTTATCTTCTGACTCACAAAGCTAGGCACTAGGCAGAGATAAAGGCTTGTAAATGGCTGTGTATGATTGATTTTCATTTCATTCTATGAATCATATCTATCATATATGTATATATAATTGTAAATACATATCTGTGGTCTATTATGTAACTATCCTTGCAGCTGCATGTTTGAGATCTGTCTAAAATAGGGTATAAATTGTGTTTTAATAAATACCTTTTAAAAATATGTTAGTATTTATGTGTCTTTTGTGTGTGTAGTGCAACTGTCATCTCCTGGTGTGCTGCAGGAGGCTATGGTGCCCACTGTGGACACAAATGTTTGTAATTTGCTACTGGGATTTGGATCCATTACCCCAAACATGGTCTGTGCTGGATATTTACAAAAAGGAGGCACGGACACCTGCCAGGTAACACAGATAAATATGAATACGTTTCTAAATAATACAACTTAGTTGTATTATTAACAAAGATAAAACAAATGATTTTTTTAATTGTAAAGGGCGATTCTGGAGGTCCCTTGGTGATTAAGCAAGGTGTAGCCTGGATTCAGACCGGTATCACCAGCTGGGGTATAGACTGTGCTCTGCCCTACAAACCTGGTGTGTACACCCTGGTGTCCCAGTACCAATCCTGGATTTCTACCATCATCATACAAAATACACCTGGATTTGTCATGTAAGACCTTATTTTCTCATGATATATAAAAATATAATCAAAATATTCTCACGACCTGAGTCATTGACTGATAGTGAGTCACTAAATCTTTGTTAAAATGTGTTCTTGTGTCTTGCCAGGTTCTAACAAAGTGGGTTAACCTGTTGCAGTACTTATGGATCAGCGAGAATTAAAGCATTGATGCCACACAATCTGTATATGTTTTAATGTACAAGTTTGTATTTTTTTACTGGGAAAAATCTAGCAAAGTTTTTTTACATAGTTATTGTTATTCACCTTTGATGTAGTAATGGCACATTGTGATAAATATCTTGTATGTACTGAAAATTACATATTTTAATGTAATCACATTGATTATCTACTTACATAATTGAACAGCAAGCACCTAAATAAACCCCATGTTTGTCATCATTTCATGTGGATTAAATATGTAGAAAACATTTTACACAACATAAACATTCTGCTGAAGTAAATATAAAAATATAGTCACTTTTTCATAGTCACTAAAAAAATCTTTTTTGTCTTTCGGCTGCTCCCTTTCAGGGGTCGCCACAGCGAATCATCTGCCTCCATCTAACCCTATCCTCTGCATCCTCTTCTTTCACACTAACTAACTTCATGTCCTCTCTCACTGCATCCATAAATCTCCTCTTTGGTCTTCCTCTAGACCTCCTGCCTGGCAGTTCCAACCCCAGCATCTTCTACCAATATATATTCACTATCTCTCCTCTGAACATGTCCAAACCACCTCAATTTAGCCTCTCTGACTTTGTCTCCAAAACATGTAACGTTGGGTTGTACCTGTGATGAACTCATTCTTGATCCTATCCATCCTTGTTACTCCCAAGGAGAACCTTAACATCTTCAGCTCTGCTATCTTCAACTCTGCCTCCTGTCTTTTCTTCAGTGGCACTGTCTCTAAGCCGCAGAGCATCGCTGGTCTCACCACTGTCCTGTACACCTTTCCTTTCATTCTCGCTGATAATATTTTATCGCACAACACACCTGACACATTTCTCCACCCATTACAACCTGCCTGTACCTACCTCTTCCCCTCCTTTCCACACTCTCCATTGCTCTGGACCATTAACCCTAAGTCCTGCACCTTCTTTACCTCTGCTCCCTGAAGCCTCACTGTTCCTCTTGGGTTTCTCTCATTCACACACATGTATTCCGTCTTGCTGCAGCTAACCTTCATTCCACTGCTTTACAGAGCATACAGTACCTCCACCTCGCCAATTTTTCCTCGGCCTGTTCCCTGCTCTTGCTACAAAGCACAATGTCATCTGCAAACATGTCCATGGAGACTCCTGTCTACCCTCATCTGTAAACCTGTCCATCACCAAAGCAAACAAAAACAACTATTTATTATCTTCTCTGTACTTCTCAATTAGCATCCTTAAAGCAAATACTACATCTGATGTACTCTTTCTAGGCATGGAACCATATTGCTGCTCACAAATGCTCACCTCTGCCCTTAATCAAGCTTCCACTACTCTTTCCCACAGCTTCATCGTATGGCTCATTAGCTTTATGTCTCTGTAATTGCCTCTTCCTTGTTCGTAAAAATCTACACCAATAAACTTCTCCTCCATTCCTCTGGAATCCTCTCACTCTCCAAGATCTTGTTAAACAAACTAGTCAGAAACTCTACTGCCACCTCTCCCAAGCACTTCCATACCTTCACAGGTATGTCATCAGGACTAACTAATATTTGCTACTTCCTGCTCCACAACAGTCACGTCTTCTACTCTTTATTCTCTTTCATTTTCCTTATTCATCAACTTTTCAAAGTACTCCTTCCATCTTCCTGTTACCCTCCTGGCATCTGTCAGTACATTTCCATCTCTATCTTTAATCACTCTAACCTGCTGCACATCCCTCCCATCTCTATCTCCCGCCTCGCCAACCTGTACAGATCCACCTCTCCCTCCGTACTATCCAATCTAGCATACAAGTCCTCATATGCTTTTTATTTGGCCTTTGCCACCTCTACCTTCACCTTACGCTGTATCTCCCTGTAATCCTGTCTACTCTCTTTAGTCCCACTTCTTCTTAGCTACCTCTTTCCCTGTATACACTCCTGGACTTTCTCGTTCCACCACCAAGTCTCCTTGTCCACTTTTCCCTTACCTGTTGATAAACCAAGTATTCAATTCAATTCAATTCAATTTTAATTATATAGCACTTTTAAGTTTTTTGAGTTTAATCATGCAGCACTTTTAGTATTCATAGCAAAAGCAACCCAACAGTGTAATCAAAGTACCCGAAATAACACAGAATTTTGACCCAGCATAAACAACCCAACGATGTGTTTACAGAAACCCAGCATTTTTTTAGTCTACCACTACTTCATCGATAAATCTGCTCATATATGTGCACATATTTATCCGCCTTTTGATCAAAAAGCCGCACGTGCAACTCATTTTCACTTTGCAAAAGGCAGTGTTTATTGTTTAGTGTATATTTAAAGCACATAAACACAATAAAACAATATTGTTTTAGGCTTTTTGCACATGTGTGGGTGCGTTACAATAATAATAAGAATAATAACAATAATAATAAATTCGGAGCACTACTAGTACCACTACTACTACTACTACTACTAATAATAATAATACTGAATGGAGAAAGTTAACGAAGTATCATCATAGAAGGAGAGAAGGAATAAATACATCAGTATTTACAGTTTATGTACATCAGTCGACACGTTTATGAGCTCCGTTGCTCGATGTCAATATGCGCCTAAAAGAGAGAACACATTTTCGGCTTCAGTAGACACACAATACTTCAGACTGAAACACGACTGCCCCCTACAGGTAATGAAGGGCATTTTCACAGCCTTTTCTCAAAATGTGTGTTTTTAATGGCCAGATCTGTTTGTCACCCTATGTTCCTACCTTTTCTGGAAGAAAGTATTTACTACTGCCATTTCCATCCTCTTTGCAAAGTCCACCACCATCTGTCCTTCTACATTCCTGTCTTAAGCCCAAACCTGCCCATCACATTTTCATCACCTCTGTTCCCTTCCCCGACATGTCCATTGAACTCTGCACTAATTACCACTGTACGGGCATGTTATTCCGTAAGTTCTGACATGTATCTTTTTTATTGAACTGAATAACTCATGATTCAGACGTCCATGAATTCTTTGTTTCTTCGTTTATTTTTTAACATCAAACGTTCAACACTTCTTACAGTTTTCTTGCATGAATCCACTATGGTTGCAACAACTAATTTGCTGTATTTTATTACATATTTTTGATTACGGTTTTCTTAATTACGGTCAAAAGCTTCTGTTCTGCACAATTTCCATATCCTAACAACTTCCAATGCGTAATAGACATGCAACTATGCAATTATGGAATGACATTACAGAACAACTTACGATTAACATTAATGAATGCTTAACTACCGTAATAAACTTTAAATAAACACAACAACAGAATCCTAAGAATGAAATATGGCTCTTACATTTCCAGCCCCTAATTGACAGGCAGGGAGACTGACGATTACTTTTTTTTACCGATAGAGCCATGTAGTTTTACCATTCACATTAATCAATGTAGAGTGTTCATATCTTTGCGTACCAAAGAAAAAGTCATAAATAATTATGATATAATTAACAGTCAGATTCACATATGAGGCACAACTTGTCAATGGGTCTTTCCAGTGTATTGGTCTTAGTTTTGACCAGCACACATCTCACAAGTCCTTTTTTATCAGGAAAGACTTTCGTGATTCGTCCAACGACCCATGAATATCTTGGAGAAAACTCATCAATTATTAGAACTACGTCTCCAATTGGAAGGTTTTTTCTCACTTGAAACCATTTTTGACGCTCCTGAAGCAAGGGCAAATATTCACGCACCCATCGCTTCCAGAATAAGTCAGCAAGGTACTGAATTTGCTTCCACTTGTGACGTGCATAAATGTCCTATTTTTTGAAAAGTCCAGGAGGCAGGTTTGGCTGTCTTTTCATCAACAGCAGGTGGTTGGGTGTCAAGGGGTCCAGATCTGTGGGATCATACGTAACAGTGGTCATTAATTATTGCTTCTATTTATTAGAGCCCGGCTACCAAAAGTTTGTTTACGCTCTTTCACACCGGTTATCTCCGTTTCTATACACCATGTCGGTTGTGTCTCGGAGCTGGAGGCCATGGAGAAGCTTATCCGCAACCTACAGGTGAAGCTGGCCCGGCTACAGCAGCGGAAAGCCATGCTGGAATCGTTGCGGACTGACGCTCACCTGTCCCAGGTAAATTTTCGGCATGATAATTCTCCTACAACTTCTACCCCGCGTGTTTCTCTGCCCAGGTCCAACACACCGAGGACGCAGCACGCCCAGGTCTCCTTCACCGCGGCGCCGGGATACCAAGAGGCCTGGATACTGCAGCAGCAGAAGACGCGCGCCAACTCCCGGGCAAGGACCTCTCCTCCTCCACCACTACCCGTCTTCGAGATCTCGACCCGAAACCGCTTTGCTCCTCTCCGCGAGACGGCACACGACCCGCTGGTCATCGGAGACTCTATCGTCCGGCACGTGCGTGCTACCACGGCTAAAGGTAAGGTGTACACTCGCTGTTTACCTGGTGCATGTTGCTGCACAGGTGCCTGCGGCCCTGAAGAAGAACATTCAAGCTGTGGTTTTTTATGCTGGTACGAACGACACCAGGCTGAGGCAGACAGAGATCCTAAAGAAGGACTTCAGGAGCCTGGTTGAGAAGGTCCGCAGCACATCACCCATGACAAAGATTGTCGTATCTGGATCACTTCGCACATTTCAGCGAGGAATCGAGAGGTTCAGTAGATTATTTGCCTTTAATGAATGGTTACAATTTTGGTGTCAACAACAGAGATTACCCTTTGTTGATAACTGGAATGTTTTTTGGGAGCGTCCTAGGCTCTACCACACAAATGGCCTGCACCCTAGCAGAGCTGGAGCATCGGTCCTTTCAGACAACATCTCCAGGACATTACAAACCATCTGACTGGCGGTAAGTCATACCTTAGTTCCCTTTCAAAGGCTACACTCGATGCTGCGTGAAAACGCTATGGGAAACATCTTGTCATGTTGCCGGTTGTGAAGCATGTGTGTATCAAACACGCCAAATTTTGGCTTATATAACCTCGGTCGGGTGACGTCATCTGATGAGACGCACCTGCAGGTTATAAATAGGAGTGAACCGGAAACATTCCTCAGATTGATTTGTCTGAACGGACGTCCGGTCACGTAAGCAGTGCAGCATTGGGACGCAGCACCTCGTTCCCGCCTTTTCAGGGAACAGGGTTACAGCAAAGTAACCCGAGACGTTCCCTTTCAAAGGCTACACTCGATGCTGCGTAAAAACGCTATGGGAACGAGAATACCAACGCCGCCGCACTGCAAGTGTCTGGACCCCAAGGTTGTGTAGCATGTGCGCACAAGGCCGAGAAGGTCTCAGAACTATATCTGGGAAGCTGACTCAAGGACCTGTAAGCCCGGAGTGGCATGAACATCCAAATTATAAAATCTAACAAATGTGTGCGGAAAGGACTGCGCCGCCGCGTCACACACTTGCTGCAGGGGAATACCTCCTGCTAGTATAGTAGATGAGGTGATCCCCCTGGTTAAATGAGCCCTGGTTCCTAGAGGCGAAGTGAGCCCACGCGCCACATAGGAGAGGGCAATAGCATCTCTCATCCAGTGTAGTGGCGGCCGCCGCCCTGGTTGCGGCCCCAAAACATGTAAAAGCTGCTCTGACTTATTCCACTGGCTGATGCGGTGGACGTAAATCTGAAGAGCACCTACTGGACACAGTAAGTCTCTCCTGCTCCGAAGCTGTAAAAGGCGGAGGACAGAAGGCTTCAAAAACAATAGGGTGCATGTTGAGAATGGAACTTTCGGAAGATAGTTCAGTGAGGATGCAAAATGGCCCTGACTAGCCCAGGGTCAAAGTCTAGGCAGGATGGGGAGACTGACAGATCTCCAATCCTCTCAGAGAGGTAACAGCCCTTGGAAAAAACATCTTAAAGGTCAGAAACCTGAGGCACTGACTCTAGTGGTTCAAAAAAAGGGTGTCAATTGGCTCTTCGAGCACGATAGATAAAACCCACAAAAGGGACCGTGTCACAGTAACCCCACCAATCAGGACGTGGCAGGCTGAAATAGCAGTTATGTACGTCCTGAGGGTACTAGGGCACAAGCCCGAGGACAACTTTTCCTGCAGAGACTCCAGCACTGAAACATTTCGGCAGTGGACTGGGTCTACCTGCTTCATCATGCACCAACTTTCAAATACATTCCATTTGAGGGCATAAGCTCTTCCAGGGGAGGGAGCCCTAGCACTTAGAAAAGTCTTAATTATGCTGGCTAAAAGACCAGCTTGACTTAGTTGGTCCCGTTCAGGGACTAAACGTGAAGGTTTCAAAACTCGGGCCGGGGATGAAATATTGTCCCCTGCGCCTGAGACAGAAGATCCCACCTCATTGGAATCACCCATGGTAAGCCGTTGAAGAGGGATACTAGATCAGAGAACCACATTCTGGTCGGCCATAGGGCGCTATCAATAAGAGGCCAAACACTGTTGATGGACCCTCGCCAAGACTCCCGGGAGCAGAGCTATCAGGAAAAGCGCATAAAGGCGTAACCAGGGCCATGTACGAGCCACAGCGTCCAGACCTGGGGTAGCTGGAAGAGTCAGAGAGTAGTAAAGGGGACATTTGCTGATCTTGCGAGGCAAAGAGGTTCACCTCTTCTACCTGAAATCTCTCCCAGATTGACTGACTATTTTGGGGTGGGGTTTCCATTCCCCGTGTGTCAGAGATTGACTGGACAGAACAACTGCTCCCACATTCATATGCCCTGGAATGTAAATCGCCCTGAGAGACAGGAACCTGGTGCGCTAGCTATTTAGCGGCGCGAGCACCGTCCACCCTGGCGATTAATATATGAGACTGCACTAGGACATGGTAGCCTCTCAACTGCTGGAGGAAGTGCTTTAGGGCCAGAAATAGAGCCATCATTTCGAGGCAATTGATGTGCCGCACGAGAAGATGGCCTCTCCAGCTCCCTTGGGCTGGACGGTCATCTAAGACCGCACCCCAGCCCATGAGGGAAGCGTCTGTCGTTAGCATCTGCGATGACAAGACGAACTTAGAGTGGGACCCAAAGTCAGAAACCGGGGTCTGAACCACATAGGAAGGGTACGAAGCACCTGGCGCGTAACCTTTATTGGGGATTGGCCCTAGAGTGAAATCTCCTGGTTCTTAGCCACAACTGAAATGCTCTCATGTGCAGAAGGCCCAAAGGTGTCACCGTGGATACAGCTGCCATAAGAGCTAAGATCTATGAAAGTGATGGTCACTTTCTGATCTAGCTTGATTTTTTTGAGGGTGTTGAGAATGGATTCGACACGAGCGGGAGACAGCTGTGCCCGCTTACGATAGAATCCCATAAGACACCCAATATGTTGTCCTCTGAACAGGAAAGAGCACGCTTTTCGTAGCATTGGGTCTCAATCCTAAGAAACAAAGATGAGCTAGGATGACATGCTGACGTGAAAGCGCTAGCTACTGAGACTGGGACAGCCAGTTGTCTATGTAATTCAAATACGGATGCCCTGGAGTCGTAAGCGCCAGAACTACATCCATGCATTTCATATATGTGCGGGTAAGAGAGCTAGACCAAATGGAAGGACCCGATACTGGTAAGCTTCGCCCCCGAAAGCGACCTTAGGAACCTCCTGTGTTGTGGCAATATTTCTATATAAAGTATTTCTATATAAAGTAAGTGTCCCAAATCAATCGCTTGGTAGGATTTGAAAGCAATCACTTTGACAGTCAACATTTTGAAGCTGTATTTATTTATTTTAGATAGCGGAACAGCCCGCGAAATCTAAAAATTGGACGTAGCCCCCCCGTTCCTCTTGGGAACCAAGAAATACCGACTGTAGTAGCCTGACTCACTGTCTGGTAGGGGAACATGTTCCATGGCCCCATTCCCTAGCAACTTCTGTCAGCAGATGCACACTTTTCGGTTTCACGGAAGTGGAGACCACGCCGTTGAAACACGGAGGGTGATGTGAGAACCGCATCCCGTAGTTTCTCTCTACAGTGCTAAGTACCCAAGGAGATATACTTGGCAGTAGTTTCCACGCTGCCAGTTTCTCTGAAAGGGGCAAAAGTCTCGGCGGCTTGGTTAAACGGGGAGGGGGGGGATGTTAGATGTTCGGCATCCTGAAACATGGCAGGAAAAACCAAAGCGCTAACACTTTATTGGAGACTGGTGTTGCCCGAAACACCAGTGGTGGCAGAGCAAAAACACCTCCTGGGGTGCCCCCCCCATGGTCCTGGGCACATGAATCTCAGGGCTTCTTTGTGAAGAAGACAATATGCCAGTCTGAGCTCTTTTGAGGCAGATTGCGAAGCGCGGCGGGACGCACCCCAATCTTTACGAGGGGGTGTCCGGCTCAAAAACACTCTCCTTGTGTGTTTCACGCCTTGCAAGCGTCAGACCCGGTCGAGACTGGGTGGCCGACAGTCCCGAGTCTCGAGCACAGCGGGAAGGGAATTTCCGAAGGCTAGTTCATATAACTTCGCCTCATGAACCTAGTGGCGAACGAGTTAACGACATCGCCAAACAGGCTGGAAGGCGAAATAGGGGCATCAAGGAGGAATGCGCGATCCTATGCTTGATGCCGCTGAGATTCAGCCATAAGTCTGTGGCCCGGTGTAATTCCAGAACGCCCTATCTTGAAGAGCCCCGCCAGTACTCAAGTCTCTCAGCAGGTCAGCCTGGTAGACCTGCAAAACCGTCATGGTGTGCAATGGAGCACCAACCAGACCTGCTGCCTGAAAAGCTTTTCCCTCCAGGGAAGATAAAAGTCTACACAGTTTGAAAGGAAGTATTAGCTTTTCAGGGAGGATGATGTCCCAGAAGAGAGATAGCCTGGAAGCGTCTCTTCTATCTGGGTGTCATCATATAACCCTGCGCTTCCACCTCAACTATATTTAAACAAATAAATAAAGTAGATAGCAGGAAAACACAGGATAGATACAACTTACTCCAACTTACTTACTAAGAAAAAGGGAGAGAGCGTTGTTGAGGCTCCGCCCCCTGGCCACCCGACAGAACCTGCCGTCTAATGTTTTTTTTTTTTTTTTTTTTTTAAGTGCTTGGGTGGTATTTTCATCTACGCGGAGCAAGAGAGAATGTTTATCCTTGCCCATTCACAAGAAGCGCAGTGCGCGCTTGTGAGCGGACAGAGGGATTTCCCGATCCAACGAGGAAGTGAGAGATAGGAGTTTTAAATCCGTCTCTCACAGCTCTGCTGGATACATGCGTTTTAAGCCCCAGAAATGCGCCGCGGCCCGGTGCTTCTCAAGGAATGCGCGAGCACTTTATTCGAAGCAGTAAAGTGTAGAGATCGCCCTCCGATATGTATTTATCAGACACAGAGGGATATCTCAATTAAAACTCTGCCATATCGGTGAGTTAAACACTTTCTTATTTTGCTGGTTTAAACACACACGCATACACAACAAGGTCAGTGAAGACAAAAGATCTGAGGAATGTTTCCGGTTCACTCCTATTCATAACCTGCAGGTGCGTCTCATCAGATGACGTCACCCGACCGAGGTTATATAAGCCAAAATTTGGCATGTTTGATACACACATGCTTCACAACCGGCAACATGACAAGATGTTTTCCATAGCATTTTCACGCAGCATCGAGTGTAGCCTTTGAAAGGGAACACAATCAGCTGGGTCACAGGCTGGGGAAACATTAACTCTACAGGTAAAATGTAAACATACATCCATTGCTTTGTGCACGAGTCAACAAGAATTGGTGTGGTCTGTTTAGAGAAGCGGTTGTCAACTCTAGTTCTTGACATTCAAGACACATTCTAGTCTTTTTCCCCCTCACTCTACCACACCCACTTTCATTCAGAAAAAATCAGGATAATGTCAGGGAGAGTACAGTAGTGTACCTCATCACTTAGTCCTCAGGGACTATAGACAGTATGAAGTTTGAAAAACTTCCTTTCCTTTATTAGGTCAGGATGCTGTTTACAAAGTTGACTGCTGTTTTTATCATTATCAAACTGTTGGTTTGTCTAAATAAAAAAAAGAATTAATAATAATAATAATAATAGTGAGTTTCTTTGGTTATACATGTGTTTAGAATTCCTGTGTAGCTTCGCTTTGGAGTAAAATATTGCATTTTGTATTTAGTTGTGATTATTTTTTTAGGAAATGAGTAATATACAGTATACTGGCATAAATATTCTCAATTTATTCCACTTTTTGGGAATGTGGCATTATCTGTAACAGCCACTAGAGAGCGTATGGTACAAAAATACACCAATTAGCCATAACTAATGCCCCAACAAATTACCATCAGGACTGTAGTCAATATGAACTATTTATTGGGGGAACAAACACGGCTAAAGCTGTAATCTATTGTTAAACAAGAGCATAAATGAAACAAACATAACCGAAGTCCATAAAGTTCATTCATCATCATTAAGAGTATAAAATAATTAAAGAAAAATGTTAAATATTAGCTACAATCAATCACGCATTTCAATGTGAAAAAAAAGTTAAATGTTATAAAAAACTATTCTAGGAATAACTTTAGCAAATTGTAAAGCTGTTAAAGCTAGTCAGAGCTATAAATGGTATTTCCAACATTTAGAAGATATGTACCCCGGTGGGAAAAAAAACACTTTAGTTTAATAGAAATTTATTGAAATCTTTGATAGTACATTGCAAATATACTAACAAAATATTGTACCATCAGTTAATATATATAAAGGAAACTAACGTCATGCTTTTAACAAATTTCGGAATTAAACTTTAAACTTACTTCAACATAGTTGTATTATAGTACACTTTCCAAAAATATATATTATATGAAAATATACTTTAGGTAAAAAGTTGGTCTAATTTCCAAAGCACACTCATTTAAACTTTGTTTTTTAATTTATTTTTGGTATATTTTTAAAAAAAATATGCTTGATTTAAAAATAATCTCTGTAGAAATGTACAGAGAGTATACATTAGAATACAAATTTTTATATATGGCAGTTTTAGTATATATTTGAGTAAATTTAAATGTACTTATTCATATGTCCTTATTTCTGCTTATATTTAGTGCACTACTCTCTTGTGCGAGCTGAATCTCTCTCCCTCTCTCCTGCGCACGCTCTCAAACCTGTTTTTTGCGCACTGAAAATCACTTTTGCACGTTCACAATAATTTGTGTGTGTTTAAACTTTCTTCTGTGCGCTCACTATTATAAAGCTGCACTTGCACGAACTACAGTACAGCAGCGTTACAGCTCTGCAACTATTCCAGACAACCAAAGACCCGAATTTTTTCTGATTTTTTAAAACCCTTTTTCTTTTCTATCCTGTGTTTAATGTGTAAGGGCTGATGACCTGAATTTCGAGCAGATAATTTCCCACATTGTATTTAGACTGGAAATCCCGTACTAACAGAACCAGTATGACAAATGGTATGTAAGTGATAAAGGAACAGGTTTGAAACATAACACTGTCAAAGGAGGAGAATTATATCCTGTCTTACCTTTAGGCAGTGGCGGACTGGGACAATAATTCAGGCCGGGAATTTGACTCCACTCCCAGGCCACCTCTGCTGCTGCAGTCACCAGCACCCTATTTATGTAATCTACTGGACTGATAAACTTGTAGGCTAACCCTATTATTGTAACACGTAGACTACCAGATGCAATATAAATGAATAAAAAAATAGCCCTTAACAACTCACTAGGAATACACCATTTATACTACCAAACCAATGACAAATAGAAAATTGGCTTTTTAAAAGAGATAATAAGAGACACATTCACATGTTGAAATATTTACATTTTATGTATTTTCAGTGCTCAACTCTAGTATATCAAATGCATCAGAAACACAAACACAAATAAACTTAACAAAACCTGTGACAGGGTAAGTAACAGATAATGTTTACTCAATTATGGCATTATGTGGAACAGACCAGTAAGAGTAAACAGTAAGTAATTAGCACTACTAGTACACCAGTAGGCGTTTGAATTGGGTGATACTTAAAAAAAAAAAATCTTAATCCTTAGACTGTGGACAGGCAAAATAATCAAAAGAGATATAAAGGCTTTCACTGTCTCCTTAATCTTTCCCTGAATCCTTTTCTCTCTCTCTCACTCTGCACATGTAGTTGCTCTGCAATATGAAATAAGCGTGTTCAATAATCTGTACTTATAATTGTGCAGCCATCAGTTGTATGTTCCCAAAATCACAGTCCTACTACTGATCTTATAAATCATAAAAAGCACATGTTGTTTAAAAAGTATAGCCTGCTGCCTGCATGTTCAGTTTTGCTTATCTTTAACTTTACCTGAAGGTCCCTGCTCTGACTCAAACGCTGAACTGTCCACCACCTCTAGCTCAACAGCAGGAGCATTTGCAGCTCTAGTGCTACTGCTGCTGCTTCCTTCGTCACCTTTTCAGACGAAACGAGACTTGACACAGCACAGCAGCACTTACATATTGTTGCTCGTTTGTTGGTTTAGTTTTATCGATTGTGATGATCTAAGTGATTTGGATGAAAGTGTTCGTCTGCCAAATTATTATAAATATAATGTAGATGTAATCTTGACCGACCTGTTCCCTTACTGGCGAACATGGCTGGGATTTTGCAGCAGCTTGCTGCGTCTGCGGCCAGGGCTTTTTTTTTTTTTACGCTGACTCTCTGCTCCTCCTTTGCGTTTACGCTCCATTTTTTGAACGATTTAGTCAGATATACCCTGTCTCTGGATATAGCCAGATATTAGTTGGGTCATGTGATGTGGGAGTGTAATTTTCCCTCCCGATCTTCTAATCTTCCCCTCCCTTTCCATTGCCTGATTCGTAGATTGAGAGATCCGTCAATTAAATTCGTAGTTATACACCAGCCTATCACATGCCAGGCTGCTCGTCTGCACAGCGGCAGCCGGCAGGCCAGAACGACCGTCAGGCCACCGGGAAATGTCCCGGTTCTCCCGATGGCCAGTCTGCCCCTGCCTTTAGGTGTATTTGAATAAACATATTAGTCAGGTAAATAACTATGATGTTATTGTTGATCTGGAAAGGATTGTAATAATTTTAAGAATTTTTATCAGCAGGACTACACAAACAGGACTACCTGTCCAACTCCACTCAGTGCAAAATATTCAAATAATATCAGCATATTTTTGGGCTGTGATTCTTATCATGGTCCTGTTTTATTGGAAATCTATAAACCTATTTTTATTACATTCACTTTGATCAATGGAGAAAAATGCTAACTGCTCTAAGACATGCATGATTGATTAGTTTTATTCTAATTGACAAAAGGTTGACATGAGCATTCTTGTAGGCTTTGGCATTTATACTACGCTCAGTTCATATTTGGGGCCCAATGTGTGCCAAGAAAATCTCCTCACACCACTACGCCACCACCACCCTGAACTGTGGATACAAGGCAGGATGTATCTATGCTTTCATGCTGTTTATGCCAAATTTTGACAAAGAAAATGAGACTCATAATGTAAATTGTAGGCTCCGTTTTATGTTCTTACTGTAGCTGACAGGCATTACTGCTGGTGTGGTCTTCTGCTGCTGTAGCCTATCTGCTTCAAAGTGCGACATGTTGGTGTTCAGAGATGCTCTTCAGCATACCTTGGTTGTAACAAGATGTTCTTCTTCTTTGTCTTTTGGCTGTTCCCTTTCAGGGTTCGCCACAGCGAATCATTTGCCTCCATCTAACCCTATCCTCTGCATCCTCTTCTCTCACACCAACTAACTTCATGTCCTCTCTCACTGCATCCATAAATCTCCTCTTTGGTCTTCCTCTAGACCTCCTGCCTGGCAGTTCCATTCTTAGCATCCTTCTACCGATATATTCACAATCTCTCCTCTGAACATGTTCAAACCACCTCAATCTGGCCTCTCTGACTTTATCTCCAAAACATCTAACGTGGGTCGTCCCTCTGATTAACTTATTCTTGATCCTATCCATCCTTGTCACTCCCAAAGAGAACCTCAACATCTTCAGCTCTGCTACCTCCAACTCTGCCTCCTGTCTTTTCTTCAGCGCCACTGTCTCTAAGCCGTAGAGCATTGCTGGTCTCACCACTGTCCTGTACACCTTTCCTTTCATTCTCGCTGATACTCTTTTATCGCACAACACACCTGACACTTTTCTCCACCCATTCCAACCTGCCTGTACATGCCTCTTCACCTCCTTTGAACACTCTCCGTTGCTCTGGACCGTTGATCTTAAGTACTTAAAATCCTGCACCTTCTTTACCTCTGCTCTCTGTAGCCTCACCGATCCTCCTGGGTCCCTCTCATTTACACACATGTATTCCATCTTGCTGCAGCTAACCTTCATTCCTCTGCTTTCCAGAGCATACCTCCACCTCTTCAAATTTTTCTCTACCTGTTCCCTGCTCTCGCTACAGAGCACAATGTCATCTGCAAACAGTCATCTGTTATTTAATGAAATGTTATTAAGTCTGGCCATTCTCCCCCAACCTCTGGCATAAACAAGGCATTTTTTTAAAATAAACTCTCTATAAACTTTATAGATGGTTGTTTGTGACAATACCAGGTAGATCATCAGTTTTGGAAATACTCAGACCAGCCTGTCAGGCACTAAGAACCATGTTATGTTCGAAGTCACTTAAATCTCTTTTGCTTCTCACTCAGATGCTTGGTTTAAATTTCAGCAGATCATCTTGACAATGTCTACATGTCTTAATGCATTGAGTTACTGCTACATGATTATCTGATTAGATATATTGTGTTAATGAGCAGTTGAACAGGTTTAATTAATAAAGTGACCAATGAGACGATGCAATCTTCCATCTCCTACACACATCACTCACTCACCTGGACAATAGGAAAGGGAATTATGTTAAAATGCTCTTCATTGACTACAGCTCTGCATTTAATACTATAATTCCCTCCACACTCACCACCAAGCTGGAACACCTTGGACTCAGCTCATCTATGTGTCTATGTGTCAGAAATTTCCAAATTTCCAGACCACAGGCAGTAAGGATGGGCAGGCATGTCTCGGCCTCACTTACTCTCAGCACTGGAGCCCCCCAGGGTTGTGTTCTGAGCCCCCTGCTGTACTCTTTGTACACCTATGACTGCGTGGCCACATCAAGTTTGCTGACGACACTGTCGTCGTCGGGTTGATCACAAACAATGACGAGACGGCCTACCTGGAGGAGATTGGAAATCTGGAGAACTGGTGCCAGAGGAACAATCTCCTCCTGAACGTCAGCAAGACAAACGAGCTGATAGTGGACTTCAGTACAAAGCAGGAGAGAAACTACCAGACCTTTAGACTGCCCTCCAAGGTGCTCAGGAATTTCTACTCCTGCACCATAGAGAGCATCCTGATGGGAAACATCACGACCTGGTTCGGGAACAGTACCATGCAGGACAGAGAAGCTCTACAGAGGGTGGTGCAATCAGCTAAGCGCATCATCCGCACCGAGCTCCCTGACCTGCACTTAATCTACACCAAGTGGTGCTGGACCAAGGCCAGGAAGATCGTGAAGGACCTCAGCCATCCCAACAATGGACTGTTCTCTCTGTTGAGGTGCCAGGCGATAAGGTCTCTCAACCACATCAACCACATCACCATGCAGATCTGGTACAATTTTTTAACATTCATGGACACTATGGACACATTCACACACACCTACTGTACACTCACATCTATACTTACATGTTTATGTTTACATTCTGGACCACTGCACAAAGACACTTTAACAAGGCACCTTCATATATCACTTTTTATGCACATTTGCACACCATCTTTCTTCACCAAATTTCAATAAAAAAAGTTCTACGTACAGTATATTTCTATTTCTATTTTTATGTACAGTATATTTCTATTTTAATTTCTATTTTTGTCCTAGTTAAATTAAATTTTCTATAGTATTTCTTTTATTTCTTTTATTGATATTTATTTCTTATTATAAGTTCAAATTCTTTTTTTAAGGTCACTGGCGGTCGTATAAGCATTTCACTGCATATCGTACTGTGTATGACTGTGTATGTGACAAATAAAATTTAAGTGAATGTCCATACAGCTGTAAGTAATTTTTCCACCAGCAAGCTTAGGCTTCTCCTTCATGTGTATTTTAAGTTCCTCTCAATATTTCTTCTTATGGAAATTTTTTTTCATGCATCACACGAATTAAGGATATAAAAGCTCTAGTGACATAATGTACAGTAATGTACTACAGTTTTCTGGAAGATTTTTTTTCATTCCTTATTACATACTGTATATGTTTCCTGCTTGTTTTGTTTTGCTCAGCAAAGAGAATTCTTGTGATGAAGATAATTGCATGGTATGCACTTAAACTGGAAGTAGGTTATTTCCATGATTAAACAGGGCGTTCCAGTAGGATGATTGAGTAGGTGTGAGTAATAGCACCATAAGCAGGCTGGGTTGATTTACCAGTGTGTCAGAAAAGAATCAGAGCACTTGCTGACTTGTACTGACAAAGAAAGAGGGCTGAAAGCAAATATGATTCGATTTCAGTGTGTGGTATTCGCCCTGGTCTTATATTTAAAAGGTAAGACATATCCATTTTACTCTTTGTTAATAAATGTTATATTTATTTTTGTTTGTGTCCTGCTAATAAAAATGAGCATTTGTAATAGGTATCTGACTGACAGCACCTTATATGATGTATGTATGCTTTTTATTTAAATCAGCATTTCTTTATGTATATTCTATATGATATTTTTACAGGTTCTCTTTGCCAACTCAATGGTAGGTGATGATCTTAATCATAAATCACAATTAATTTTGTTCCGTTCTACTCAGTCATTGAAAAGGAAAAAAAATGTAACAGACCTTCTCTTTTGTCTTCAGTATGTGGTCGTGCGCCTTCAAACAGTTTTATTCTGGGTGGGCAGAACGTTTCAGAAGGTGACTGGCCATGGCAGGTTACTTTACAGAGGTCTGGTAAACACGGTGGCCATTTTTGTGGAGGATCACTCATCAACAAAAAGTGGGTTCTAACAGCAGCACACTGTTTCGACAGGTTAAAAAGGTAAACGTCACACACACAGTACTGTAATGGTACTTAGCAAGATAGCTAACTCAAAAACATTTCTTACTTTCTTTCAGGAGAATAAATCCTAATGTGACTGCATATTTGGGGAAAGTGACTTTTACTGGCATCAATTCCCACCAGGTTATTAGGCGTGTAGAACAGGTGATCCTGCACCCCAAGTACAACAGCACAACCAAAGACAATGACATTGCTCTCCTGCGTCTGCACGCTTCTGTAACTTTTTCAAATTACATCACACCAGTGTGTCTGGCTGGACGAGGCAGCATGCTTCCTGAAAACACAGTCAGCTGGGTCACAGGCTGGGGAAACATTAACTCTACAGGTAAAATGTAAACATACATCCATTGCTTTGTGCACGAGTCAACAAGAATTGGTGTGGTCTGTTTAGAGAAGCGATTGTCAACTCTAGTTCTTGAGGTTCAAGACACATTCTAGTGTTTTTTCCCCTCACTCTACCGCACCCAATTCCATTCAGAAAATGCTGGAAATTAACCACTTAAACTGGGTGAGCTGGGAGTACAGGATACTGTTAAGAACCACTGATTTCCAGCATTTTCTGAATGCTGTATTTGTATTATTATTTGTATTATTTAGGGGTTTAAATTAAAAATAATTAATTCCAACCCCTATCCCACTGAGATCCCACTAATTTAAACCCCACCCCCGGATCCCTCTGAGCTGACCATTAAATCCTAAATCTAACATGTCTAGTGCAGGAATACCTCTACATTAGAACAGGATCTGTCGGTTTAGTATCCTCTTCATAATGATCTACAACAGAGGTATTTAAATCCAGTCTTGCAGGGTAAGTTAACTAACAGGTTTAGTGTGTGTGATTAAGTGTTGTAGGTGCAGAGTTTGTCCAGTTCTCCTGGTTCTCATATAGGTTTTTTCTTGGTCCTTTATTTCGCTGGCACAGTCCAACATAATGTTATTACAGTAGGTAGTCAACCAGAATGGGTATTACCGCCGTGCTTCTGTCCACAGCAAAACGTCAGTGGCCGAAAAAAAATCTGTCAAATTTTCATTGGTGAAATGACCGCCAGGTGGCGCAAAGTGACATTTTCAGTTGCCACAGTCATTAAAATAGTCTTAAAAATATGTTGTATCGAAGACATACTACAGTGATGGTAATTTCCACAGCTGAGTATTTCATACAACAAACATGAAAAAATTTAACATTGGTTAAATGCTGTTTTGATAGATGGAAGTTCACCAGCTGACAATTTTATTTGTACAAAGAATGGACTGTTATACTGTATATCTCTGTATCTGTTTATTGTTTTTATTTTTAAAAAAACTTTACTTTTAAAGACATCAAATTTTAAATATAGACATAACTGGAAAAATATACTTGCAGAATAGAACATTAGAATAAATCAAAAACTTAAAATTGTCTTACATTTGTGTAACTGTTTCATAGGAATTTCTTCTGGAATTTCGTTGTACTGTACTGCAGTGCTTCCGGCCTCTTTTTAATATATATATTTTTTTAAATCTTCTGGATTCTAGATTCTAAAATTGACATTGTTACTGTTTTTAAGAAACGGAGATTGTCCTTATCCTTACATGCGTTGTATTGTTTTTTTAATCACTTTATACACAATCTATTTCTATGGTATTTTTAATAAAATATTAAAATTTTATATTAAAAAAACATTTTTATGAAATATAAAAATTAAATGCTATAAAATAGCATAAAAAATCATGGGTTGTGTATAGAGTGATTAAAAACAATACAACGCATGTCATGATAAGAAAAATCTTAGTCTCTTCCATTCCAGGGATTAAAAAACAGTAACAATGTCAATTTTAGAATCCAGTGGTTCACATACAACCTCTCGTGTGTGCCATTCTCTGAGTACACCGTTTTCACAGGGGTGGAGCTAAGATCTCAGTTTATTAATCCTCATGCTCAGTTTTATTAATCTGCGCGCCCATTATGTTACAATAAAATTATAACACTCAGGAAAGACCTTTTATTTGGACTAGAGGCTAGAGGTGGTCTCACTTGGTGGTGGACTAAAACAACAAAGGTGCGCACATCATGCCGGCGCGATCAGCCCCGTCTCAATCACACACACAGATCATGAAGACAACTCCCACAAAGCAGACCAAATGCAAAATTAACAACAGTACTTCAGACAAACAACATAATAGATTTTTTGTCACTCCCCCCAAACAGTGCCTCAATTAACATTTACTTACATTTGAATAGAGTTGTTTACATAAATCCATGATCAATAGTTAATGATACATTCAATTCAATTTTATTTCTATAGCGCTTTTAGCAATTTTCATTGCCGCAAAGCAGCTTTACACAATCAAAAGAATTATTTAAGTTTGTATGGAATGTGTATGAATCAAAATGGTCAGATAGTCCCTGGTGAGCAAGCCGAGGGCGACAGTGGCCAGGAAAAACTCCCTGAGATGGTAATAGGAAGAAACCTTGAGAGGAACCAGACTCAACAGGGAACCCATCCTCATCTGGGTGAAACAGAGAGCAGGAATTGATCTGCATTCATACTGTGTGTTAGTTGGCAGGCAGTTCAGCATAACAGTTGATGTTAATTGATGTTAATATGGAGTCCAGGTAGTTATTGAAGACCCAGGTAGACTTGTATAAAGTTCCAGTCCTGAACTATTGAACAGTCAAGGTCTTAGAGAAACAGCTGCCAACACCAGTCGGGGCCAGAACCATCTTCTAGGTAGAGAGAACCATCCACAGACACGAGACGCATCCCAAAGAGACACACGGGGCATCCATGTGACGAGATCTCCAACCTAGGGTTGTACATACGTACATTTAAACAATTTATTCATACAGATGTACCTGTTTTAGATGGAATTTTACAGGTTTGTCACTGAACGATTTACCCTGATAAAAAGCCGTAAAACAAACAGTGGCAGCTGGCACGCCTAAAAATTTATGCAGAATCTAAATAAAAATGCTTTTCTAAAGTTTTCCAGAGCGCACCGGCAGAAGTAGACTAATGATTATGAATGCTTTGGGAAAACTAAAAGAGACTGACTCTGGCCATTTTAATTCATTGTAATGATGTCAATCCCATCATCTCCACAGCAGTGGATGCGCCTATATTTACGTTTTATACAAATTACATAATCTAAATTTTTGCTTTCTGTTACTTAACTTTGTATGTAAAGTCAGACATTTTGCTTTCTATAAGTATATTTTTTTTTACGTCTGTGAGGCAAGTATACAGTATAGAGTTTCTGCAAATTTTTTACACACCCAAGTTCACAGAAACCAATACAGAATAGCTCCCGTGCTTGCTTTCATTATTTTACAAAATCATAACGTTTTGTCATCATTGTAAGTGCACTTAAATAAATGTAGAGTCTTATAAAGACTTATGTAGCTTATATAGTTTTATCATATAGTTTTTGCAAATTAATCTGACAATAAGTGTCACACCCACTTTTCCAGTCTGTGTTCTGACTACACGAGTGTTACACATGATAAAATCCATCCAACATTTTGTTTGCTTAAATTTGATACAAATAAAAAACGCCTATACTTAATTTTAGTACTGTGATTATGAATTTGTCTAATCACAATGTTTCACTTGAATTCAACTGCTACTACATACAGCTATCGCTGAGCTGCGGCTCATTAACACTTGAGAGAATGAACCAAGTCTATAGTCTATAGTTATAGTGCCAATTGTCTGTAAACCTGTTATTCTGTTTGAGTACCATCTGTAAATAGTCTGGCTACTCCAAACTGCCCCTGGATGTAAGTAACGGGCGCATTCTCTAACCATACACTTGAGATGGGACATTGGGTTACATACAGTAACTCTGACCAAAATAAAGTGTTACTGAAGATGAATGATCTAATAATTCTGGACGATTCTGGATGAAGCTGAACATTACCACTTTTCTGTTACATCCACATCTGCCAGTCTCAGATGTGGATGTAGTGAAATGATACCAGTATTCTACACTGCTTTAGTAAACTCTCCCCTTTCAAGGATAGTATTTCATTCCAAACTCACAATCAAACTGATACAATTGGTCTCTTTAGAATCAAAAGTGGGTCACATTAGCATTAACTGTAACACAAATGCAGGTACCTTTTCAAAATAGTTGATGTTTATTTGATTGTTTTTGTGTAGGGCCTTCATCTGACCTGCAGGAGGCAATGGTTCCCACTCTAAATAAAGCAATTTGTGGTTATCTGTTGAGTCCTGAAACTCTTACCACAAACATGATCTGTGCTGGTTATCTAAATGGAGGCCCAAGGATCTGCCAGGTACAGTGCCCTCAGCATAATGAAGCATCAACAAATGTCTAAATAATACAAACTACATTAATATTGTGTGATCATTTTTCCTATTATCTGTAAAGCACTAAAAGGACCATTTTTCTATCTGTGGTAAAGGGTGATTCTGGTGGTCCGTTGGTGACTAAGCTGGGTGCCGCCTGGATTCAGGCTGGAATCTCTAGCTGGCGTAAGGACTGTGCTCAAAACAACTCACCTGGTGTGTACACGCTGGTGTCCCAGTACCAGAACTGGATATCTAAAAAAATCAAAAACAGTCTTCCTGGATTTGTGACGTATATTTAATTTTGGATCATGATTCACTATCTGGCTTCCACAGTAATCCACCAAATCTTGGTCAAAATGTGTTCTTCTGTATTTTCCAGGTATTAATACAGAGGGACTGGAACTGATAGCAGTAGTTATGATTTAGGGAATTAAAGCATTTCAGTTTAACAGCAGCATATTTTATCATCACGGGGTGGGGGGGGGGGGGGGGAGAAAGATGAATATATTGAAATATATCAAAGATACATCATACCATTTTTTGTCTGACATATATAAACTGTATGTAATGAGGATATACCTACAGTATATTGATCTGATATTCTTGGTCAGTGTTGTAATAATTATATAAGTTGGTTTAACATCAATAAAATACAAACATACATGAGTATTCCAGTTGTTGAGTCTTTATTTCAGTTGTGAACTGTTTGTAAACTATTTGTATTATGCATTACTAAAGCTTTCAATTGCAATAAACGTAAGACTTTCTTAGTGGACTGAGCATCACAGGGCTATGTCACTGTGCATAATGCACATTATTACTCCTCAAGATGACACCTGTATTCAATAATCTTTCTTTCTTTCTAATTATCTTTGATGTGGATGTTCCCAGTTCTGATCTAGGTAGTCTTCATTGCAGTAAAGTTTGTGTGCCTCTTAGTAAAATTAGTAAAAACCCTTAAATTATTCTTTAAACTAAAAAAGAAGCCTTTTAATTTTGAATATTTGAATTTGCTGTGACCTTGACTCTATTGGAGTTGAATTAGTGTATTTATTACACTAATTAGAATCTTGTTTAAATGTCTGGACACACAGACAGATTCAGATTTCCTAAACGTGAAAATGTCAGCAACACTTCAGAAGCTTTCAGATTCCAATAAAAATAGTAATATTTGTGCATTGTGTTGCTAACTAGGGTGATTTATGAATGTACACATAAAAAAAAAAATCATAAAAAAGATCAAATGACTGGCAGCCATTACTTTACAGATTTTTTAAGAGTTTAGTACACATTGAAACGAAAGAATGTTTCACATAAATAACATAAAAAAAAACAACATAATTTAACCTTGCTCTTGTATTAGGGTCAGCACCGACCCGTTTAACTTTTTAAATGCATAAAACTCCTACCTAATTTTATTTATTGCATCAAGGCTTTTTGACTTTGTCAGGAATCTGTATTTATTTAAAATAAAACAAACAATTCTTTTACCAAATTATAAAATGCTCTGGTGAAAATTATTACCTTCGTGTTGGTAGGGTCAGTTATAATTTAAGGTTATAAAACAATAGTCAGGGTCAAAACAAAAATCATGAAGACACTTTGAGGGGCTTCTTTCTTTGCCTGTGTGTTTCCTTACCTGAACAAACAAAACAAACAAACAAAGACATGTTTAGACAGGCTTGCATAAGACAAATTTAGTTTAGCGTTGGTGACTTGCAGAGTCACATCTCCTGTTTGCAGCAGTCAAAAATGAGAAGAAGATTTACAGTAAGCCAAGCTCTGGATCATATCTTTTCTGAAAATGAGGCAGAGGACACAGAACAGCATAGTAATAGAGATGAGCAGGTCTCCGAGGAGGACAACATTGTAGAGTATCTATCAGAAGGCACAGACACGTCTGATGAGGAGGTCACCGATGCTGAAGCTGCACTCACTCCTGCTGAAACCTTCAAATCCAAAAGTGGTAACATCTGTTGGAGCTCAGTACCTCCTGACTTACATGGCAGGGCAGCTGCTGCAAATGTCATCAAAATGACCCCTGAAATCACAAGGTTTGCTGTGACAAAAGTAAGTGACATCAGGACATGTTTTGATCTGTTTATGCCATTGTCACTAAAGAAAGTCATGATTGCTATGACAAACCTTAAAGGAAAAAAGGTTCAAATGGAATTCAAGCTTTCTATAGATATGTATTTTGTGTCTCTCTGTGGAGTATTTGCTGAGTTTCAGTTCATTTTTAATGACGTGTTTCTCCCTGCAGTTCATGCAGACCAAAGCGACAGACAGCGCACCCAGAGTTCGTCATGGTAACCGTGCCGGTCACAGCTCGGGTGGGGGCAGTGGGGCGTGGGCGGGGTTTCGACTGGCAACCATCATGCTTTGCGGGAGGGGTTGCTGTGTGTTCACCCTGTTGGGGAAAGGTGTTTGAGTTAGTGGCTTCGGCCATGTTGTGCGTGTGTGTGTTAGGTGTGTGTGTTCTATTGAATGTTGATTTATGCTGAGGCTACATTGAATGTTGTTCATGCTATACAGTGCGGTGCTTAATAAAGTACTCCCAGCCATTTGCATTGCGTAGCAAGCAAGCTCACTCGTTCCTCCAAGTTCCTTTTTAGTGGTTAGAAACGTTACAATATATATAATGGCAAGCTGTTTAGGAAAATATTCATGAGAGAATTGAATAAAAAATCTATATATATTGAATGAAAAGTCTGAATATATTAAATGAAACTCTATATATATTGAATGGATTTTAAATATATTGAATGGATTCTGAATATATTGATTGAAAACTTGATATATATTGAATGAAAAGTCTGAATATATTGATTGAACCATAACGTCATCGAAACAGTGCCGTCTTTAGAAACGTCGAGTGAGTCAGCGAGAGAAAAATGAATCAGAGTGCTGCAGTCATTGTGGAAGAACAGAAACGGTTGAGCATGTATTATTACACTGTGAAGCTTATAGAATGTAAAGAAATCAGCTTGTTAATAAACTACAGTAAGAAATCTGGAAATTAATGTCATCTCAGTCAAAGATATATTTCAGAATGCAGAGAAACAATC
This sequence comes from Clarias gariepinus, assembly GCF_024256425.1. Lineage (NCBI taxonomy): Eukaryota > Metazoa > Chordata > Actinopteri > Siluriformes > Clariidae > Clarias > Clarias gariepinus. Next base: position 1,813,963 of record NC_071105.1, read on the forward strand.
AAAGGTGTATGATTTTTTGTTAAAGTTTTTGAGGGATACAGGTTTAATTAACAGGATATAATTTATATATATATATAATATGTAAGCAATTTTCCTTCCGCTCGCTGAGGTTTCACACTCCAACTCAGTAGGTGGCGGAAATGCACCATAAGTTGGTTTGCCACCCGCCATTAAACCTAAAGAGGAGAAGAAGAAGAGTCAGCGAGAAACTTGGTTTCTGCGATTCTGAAAAATGAAGAGATGGTCAACACGTTAGTGAGTGCGTGTACGGCCCAAAGTGGTGCAGTAAGCCTCACTCAATATCAGATTTCCACATTCGAATACGTTTAAACCCACCACGAGCTGTTATTACTTTTTCCTCCTTAATGTGTCACAGCTGCGTTTGGTTTTCCCAGTTGATTTGCGTTGTATTTAAGCCTAGCGTTTCGTCGTGAAAGTAGGCTGTTACGATCAGTTTCTTTGTGGCTTGCTCTAATTAATTTTGCCCTGAATGTTCTTGGCTACGACTTTGCCTTATGCCTAATTCTGTTGTTTGCACATCAACTGGACTCTTAACTTCTTCGGCTTGATTGCCTTTGTTTTTGGTTTGAATACGAATTAGTGAGTGTAACTTTCTTCACTCTCGCTACCAAACATCACTTGAAATGGACTTTGGGCCGTACACGCACTCACTAATGTGTTGACCATCTCTTAATTTCTCAGAATCGCAGCAACCAAGTTTCTCGCGGACTCACTAATTCTTCCTAATGATGGCTCTGTGTTTCGATGACGTCATGTTTTAATCAATATGTTTAGACTTTTCATTTAATATATTTACAATCCATTCAATATATATAGAGTTCATTCAATATATTCAGAATCCATTCAATATAATCAGCTCAGCAGACAGCAGCAGCACAGAGTGAAAAACTGAGATCAAGGTGTGTGTTTATGGATAAATTGATAGATTTACATCTGTTCAGTTCTTCACTATAAATACAGTCATCATGAGGGGGCAATCGGGTTTCCGTTTTGAGTAAAGTTTCGCTTGCAATTGCAAGGCGCGCACTCACAGAATAGCGCAGCAGTCAGTGAGGAGAATTGCGTCATGCCGCGGAAAAAAGTGCTCGTTTTTAAATGCCCCATCTGTATGTCGAGTCCCCAAACTTTGCCACAATAATGCACAGTGCCACAATAATGTTTTTATTTTATATATTTTTTCAATTTATGACATAAAAAGTAACTGTGTATCAATATTTGCTGACAATACTGTGCATTTTTTCCCTTTCCAAGAGAGACTGTGTTAACGTCTTTTCAATTTAAAAATCACCAAAATCTGTTATTTATTAAGGGGTGCCTAAACTTTTTGCATTAGACTGTATACTTTTTGTCAGCCAAGCGTCACATGATCACAACTGAGCTAATGGTTCTTCTCTCTCGCGCGCTGTGGTATTGTGGGTACTCACCTCCCATGCTAGGTCTTAGTATCTCTCTATCACTAAAGTATTCTTTAGTATAATTCGTATAGTCAACGTCCATGTGCTTGTGCACTGTTTACTATAACATTGTGTGTGTGTCCGCATAAACCATTTTTTTTTATTTTGTGTCCAAGTGTAGTGGCTGTTCTTTAGTAACTCTACTGCAACAACAACCTCTGTGTGTCTGGGGTTGTTGTCTTGTTGAAATACCCATTTCAAGGGCATTTCCTCTTTGGCATAAGGCAACATGAACTCAAATTGATCCATGATCCCTGAAATATGACAAATAGGCTTAACACCATAGTACGGGAAGCATCCCCATATCATGATGCTTGTGACTCTATGCTTCATTGTCTTCACAGTTGAATTCAGCGTGTGGGGGCCTGATAAACTGTCTGTGGTCCCTAGACCCAAAAAGAACAATCTTGCTTACATCAGTCCACAAAATATTGCACCATTTCTCTTTAGGCCAGTCAATGTGTTCTTTGGCAAACTGTAACCTCTTCAGCACACGTCTTTTTCTCAACAATGGGACTTTGCAGGGGCTTCTTGCTGATAGCTTGGCTTCACATAGCTGTTCTTAAAGTACTAACAGTTAACTTTAGATGTTCTCTGAGTCAATTTTGTTATTCTTCAATCCATTTAAATGGTAGTTTTCCATTTTCCTCCACGTCTTTCTGGTTTTGGTCTCCATTTTAAAGCTTAAAATGATTTGGTATTATTTTAGCAGAGCAGCCTATCATTTTCTGCAGTTTCTTTGTATGTTTTCCCATCTCTAATCAACTTTTGAATCAAAGTACGAACTCCACACTGCTATTTATTTTAACAGACTAATATTTGTTTTTCTTCACTTACATTAAACTAATAATCCATTTAGCAGATTTTTCTTCATGTTGTGATTCAGAATAGAATGTGCAGGGTGTTCAATGCATTTATGTAATTTAAATTAAAAGTTATTATATGGATATGGAGCTTTACTCACTTTTTTCAACACACTGCTATTATTTTGAACACCACTGTAAGTGTATCGAGGTGTGGCAGACACAGCAAACAATAAATCTTCTTATTTTAAACTTAACAATAAGTAAAATTTATAAGACAGAATAATAAAAAAACTGTTTTAATGAAATTAGGTAATCTGAAAATGTTTTCTACATTTAATCCACATAAAATGATGACTTGCCAAACAAGAGCTGTATTTTGCTATTGCTGCTTAAATGTAAGCAGTTAATTAAATTAATTACATTAAAATATGTGACCTTTGGTACATACAAGTTATTTATCACAAAAAGCCATTATTATATCAAACATAAATTATAATGCCCTGTAAAGGACTGGCACCCTGTTCAGGGTACCCTGCCTTGTGCCCTAAGCCTCCTGGACCCCAGGTAGGCTTCAGGTCGCCGCAACCCTGAATACAGGATAAAGCGGAATAGAAGATGAGTGAGTGAGATAAATTACAATGGCTATGTAAAAATAATTAGATTCGTCTCAGTAAGAAACATAAATACAGACATGTATATTAAAACATATACAGATCATGTAACATCAATAATATTGATTAAATAAAAGAATGTAATTCTTCTTGATTCATCAATGCTGCCACACGTCACACCCCTGTTTTAGTACCTGGAAAGATGCAAAAGAATTGTAACCAAGATTTAGTGTTTCACTGTAAATCAATGCTTTGTGTCTTCAGAATATTTTGATTGTATTTTTATTTATGAATGATGAGAAAATAATGTCTTACTTGACAAAGCCAGGTCGATTTTGTGTGATGATGCTAGATATCCAAGACTGGTACTGGGACACCAGGGTGTACACACCAGGTTTGCTGGCACAGCCCTCACCCCAACTGGTGATACCAGCCTGAATCCAGGCTGCACCCAGCTTAGCCACCAAGGGACCTCCAGAATCGCCCTTTACAATGAAACAAATATCATTATAGTTGTTTATAATGCATCTAGATTGTATTATTTAGACATTTATTCATATTTTATCTGTGTGTACCTGGCAGGTATCCTTGCCTCCTTGTAGATTACCAGCACAGATCATGTATGGGGTAATAGATCCAGGTCCCAGTTGAAAATCACACAGACTTTTGTCGACAATGGGCACCATGGCCTCCTGAAGCACACCCGGAGCTGGCAGTTGCACTACAACACAAAGAAATACAAGCATCTTTTAAAATAACCATAAATTAGAACTAGTAAAAATTCCTGAAGAGCAATCATACATAAACTTTCAGCCTTGCCTAGTGAGGAGCTTTGTGTGTGAACAGATAAAGTGATGCCTGGCAGCTGTTTTAAAATAGCTGTAGTTACCTCACACTAATTGCTGTCTTTTGTTTCTGTGATTAGAAACCAAACCTTGAGCACCTCCACTTATCCTGAAACATGTATATGATGTTGCAAATAAAACACCTCTTTGGTTGAAATTTGCCTAATATTTTTGTCTAAATATATTATGGTTGGTATAGTTAATTCCATAATACACAGAGATCTATGTGTGTGTGTGTGTGTGTGTGTGTGTGTGTCAGTGGGTTCGTGTGTGTATTTTACCTCCACTAGCTGTGTTTCCCCAGCCTGTGATCCAGCAGTTGATGCCAGCTGAAAATGTGCTGCCTTGCCCGGCCAGACACACTGGAGTGATGTAGCTGTTGAAGGGTACTGAGGAGTTCAGAAGGAGAAGCGCAATGTCGTTGTTAAGGGTTGCACTGTTGAATTGAGGGTGAATGACCACCTTTGTCACACCTCTTACAATTTGATTGGGATTAGAGCCGGACAGTGTCTGTTTCCCCAAATACACAGTCAGGCCAGACATGGAAATGCTAAAGGGGTGGAAAAAATATTTTATATTTATATATGTTTTAATATGTATATTTTGTATAAGTTGTGAAGTTGCCCAGAAGTAGGTATAAAATTTAACTGACCTGTTAACACAATGTGCTGCTGTCAGAATATACTTGTCGTTGATGAGGGATCCACCACAGAAATGACCGCCGTAAGCGGGGCTCTGTAAACTAACCTGCCATGGCCAGGCCCCAACTGTGGCATTCTGTCCACCCACAATACGGCTGTTAAAAGGTGCCTGACCACAAACTGAGAGAAGAGAGATAAAAATTTAATATTTTATTGTTAACCATCATCTTAATCTTACTGAGTAGAAATAAGGGAAGTTCAATGCCTTGTAGTGATTAAGTGTGAGAGAAGTACCTACCATTGAGTTGAGAAAAGGAACCTGAAATTAGAGGAAAAAAAAACATAGGTCACAAAATACAATATGCAGACACAAGAGATATGCTCTTATCGAGCAGAGTGCAATATATTAAAATAAAATACAAGATGTAACATAGAATCTACTACACCAGGTGTTATTTTAAATATAACATACTAAAAAAATACACTTATACTGTTCAATGCAATTTCCTTACCTTTCAAGTACAAGACAAGAACAAAAAACACACACTGAAATCTCAGCATTTTTGCTTTCAGTCAGTCTTTGTCTGTAGTAGTCAACAGGTGTTTGTCCCCTCTCAGCTTTGTCTCCCTTATATCTACCCAGTACTGCTGCAACTACAATACCAATGGTGTTGGTCTAACCTGTTATGTGACTTGAATGCTTTTAGGAAATAACCTTATTACTGAACCAATTATATATCCTGTCAAATGACATTCCAGGTTCAAAAGATCATGAATTGCTGGAAAATCACTAAGGCAGTAACCAGGTCATATGTGTCCTGTGCCAGGTCTTGCAGATTCACAGTGTAATTCTCTATCACGGTCAAGGTGTGATTTGTCCCAATATACCTGTATGGGTTTCCTCTGGGAATATCATATTTAAATCATGGATAAAGTAAACCTTTTGTAGAGGCTGGCAGTACCTGTCATGCTGAGAATGACAGGAGTGTGAAACATCTGAATGGTGAATATCTCTAAGTGAGCTGCACTGCATTGGATGGATTTATATGGACTTTTTGCCAAACTATTGTTGTGAAAAAGAAAACATCATTACAGAATTGACACCAAGCTGCACAGACTATTGGAGAAAACATTCACTTCTAGTGTGCATCTATGTCCATTCATAGTCTGAACATACTATGAACTGCTGGTCTTAGTATGATGATGTCATGTTTCAGAACTATTGCAGGTCCAATTCTAGGGACAGTGGCAAGAGATAGACCTCTTACTGAACTTTCCAAGAAAAAAAGTGACAACACCATACAGTGTGTAACCTAACCATATCTGTTTATTATCTATTAGATGTTATAAACTTATAACAAATTGTTTTTGACTATGTTCATTAGCTAAATTCCCAAATTCCAAACATGCAAATTATTCATGAAACATTTACATGTCAACATCAGCTTATTTGAAGCCATTCACAACTAATGGTCTTATATCATTGCATCATTTAAATGAGAAAGATAAGGAATGCTTTGTATACAACGCTTCTAGAAAATGGGATACATTTTTCATTTTAGCTTATCCCCTATTTCTCAGAGAAAATAACATCTGTGGATGCAGGGTTAGGTTAGGGTTAATATACAGTATATATATATATATATATTAGTGAGGTTATATATATATATATATATATATATATATATATATATATATATATATATATATATATATTACCTCACTTTGCTTTATAATCATTTTAAAAAATGCAAACACTTAAACTAATATTTTGTTAAATAATTATTATAGTAATCAGTCTTTATTTGGTAGGGTAGTCTAAAAGCATGGCAATGCCAACTCTTTTTTGCAAAAACTCTCCAAATCAGTCAGTTTGCAATGGCATCTCCTGTGCACCACCCTCTTCAGATCACTCCACAGATTCAGATTTCAATCAGAATCAGGTCTGGGCTCTGGCTGGGCCATTCCAAAACTTAAATCTTTTTCTGCTTAGGCCAAGTTTTTATGTTTATTTGGATGCAGGCTTTGGGTCATTGTCATACTAGAAGATGAGGTTCCTCCTCATCTTTAGCTTTCTAGCAGAAGCCTGAAGGTTTTGTACCAACATTGGCTGTTATTTGTAACTATTCATAATTCTCTCTATTTTGACCAAGGCTCAAGTTTCAGTTAAAGAAAAACAGACCTGAAAGTATCATGCTGCAACTACAATACCTCACTGTGGGTATGGTGATCTTCTAATGATGTGCAGTGTCGGTTTAGTGCCAAATATACCTTTTGGAATTCTGGCCAAAAAGTGGCCAGACCATAAGACCATAAGGTCATATAAAGCCAGTACTTACCAGAAATTCCCGCAGTTCATTTATTGTTGCTGTAGGCCTCTTGGCAGCCTCCCTGATCATTAAATTAAATTCTGTAAATTTTTTTGTAGCCTTCTTTTGACTGATACCTTTTAACAATGAGATTTCTGTGATATCTTAGAAGGTCTCTATGGACAATGACTTTTGTTGTAAGATGCAACTAAGGAAAATGCCTTTATTTTTCACCCCCTTTATTTATTCTCCCTCAGTGAATGGCCCAGCTCTGTTATCCTGGTGCCCAAAAGCAGATGGTCCGGTTCTGGATTAATTTGTGGGGTTATTCAAGAAAACCATTTTCTCTGGGGTATTGGTGGGAGCTTACACACAGATAAAAACAAAGGTCTCATTTTCATAAAAAGTTTTAACTCTTAAAATTCTTCCATTTAAAACTTCTTTTACAGTGTATTAGAACATTACAGAACAAAAACCCCATTTGTTTGGTTCTGGTGTATAATCAAACAAAATCAATACAGAGAAGGTGAGATTGAAGTGGACACATCAAGGTTGAAGCTGGATGGACACATCAAGTGATCCTCCCCTATTTTAAATGTAACACTGAGCAGATGTTTCAAGGTTTGTTTTTAAAATTACATTTCTAAAAACCAGCAGGTTGGAGTACTAAACTATACCAAACACAACATTATGTGCAAAAGTTTTTTTTTATAACTCAGGAAGTATTTTAAAATCTTAGCATTGATTCCTGGTTGTGTTTTTTTGTCATGTGAGTGGAGTTATGACTATAATTACATATCAATATGTTGACCGTAAGTGCTATAATTGTTTCAGTAACACGAAGGTGAGTCCTGGGTTGGGCATTCCATTTCAGTGATGTTATGGAATATAGTAAATTATGTGCATTTCCCTTTGCTTTAGGCACCATGCAGATAATTGGTCTCATACTGTAGGTTTGGAATATTAAAAACATTATAAATCTGGTCAAATTATATGATTTGTAGATTTTTTATGTTTATATTTAAAAATATAATTACATTTAAAAGTCACTTTTATTATTATTAAAACATAGTTACTATCATAAATTATCGAAACACATTAAATAGTAATCGTTTAAGGTTTATTGCATTTCTGTATTTATTTTTATGCATGGGCTCGATTTACAAATGACTGGTAATAGTAAACTGTAACATTTTTAATATTGTTAACCTGCATGTTGTCGTGGACAGAGGTCAGTATGGACATTGACTAGTTTCAGGTGGTGTTTGTTGTGGCTCATCACTGTATGCTGTTAATTGAGAATTTTTTATATGTTCAATAAAACTATAATGATTCTCATGTCTCTCTGAAGAAATTTGTGCATAAGCAAATGAGCCATAAGCATATTGCATAATGATATTATAAAGAAGTAGATATATTTAATCAAATTTAATATATTATAAAGTATATTGTTAAATATAAAATTACATACATTAAGATATATATTTAAACATATTCCTCAATATATTAAAAGTGGCAATGCCTTATGTATTTTTTCTATATATTGTAATAAATTAATACAATATATTATTCCGTATATTGTAAATATAATTAGATCAGAACACTAAATCATTCAATATATTGACAGTTAATAATATATAAAGAAATATATTTTCTTTCCGTAAAGGTGTGGAGTCAGACGGCGATCCTTTTACAATCCTTTATTTGTAATAGGCACGTTGAAACAATTTATGTGGCTTAATTAAATGTTAGTAAAATAGATCATGGTGATGGTTATTTTATTGATCAAGACGTAAAACGTTTATCATTTGTAACTAAGCAAAAATTCTGGTCACAACACTGCACTGTGATGAATATTTTTAAACACACTGTATCAGCGTTTAATTATACTAAATTCCGTTCATAATAATAATAATAATAATAATAATAATAATAATAGAAACTGATTTTTATGTTTTAATACTATTGGCCTTTTTTCTAATTTTTGTGCTTTGTCTAAGGACAACAAGCGGAATCCATCTCTAAACAACAGAACTCTGACTCAGGTACGTTATCATGGCGAATATTTAGCTCATTCAGTGTGTGGAGAGCAGGTGTGTATTTGTGATAGGTGTGTATTAGTAGGCTCTCTGAAGGAAAATATATTAGCGTTAGACGAGCACATCCAGACTTTAGAGATGGTCAAAAGCGTGAGTAGGATTATTAGCAAAGCGGAAAATTGCTCCGCAGGCAGAGATAGCCAGCCCCCAACTCTAGCGTTAGAGCCTTCACAGTGGGGGAGTGGGTGACAACTAGGCGGCATACTTGTTCAGCCAAAGCTAAGGCTAAGACTAAGCCATTGGAGTACACCTTCTCTGCACTTCACATGCCCAGCAAGTTTGCTCTCCTAAGTGATGCACCCTCTGAGAACCTGAAAGAGCTCTGGATATATAAGACTCTATACTGAGTCACGTCAAATTAGCCAGGACTTTATGGCCATCAGCGACAGACTTCAGGTGTATTCTGGGAGCCAGGGCACAAGACATAGTGGGTAATTTTAGGGCTTTAGGACAGTATAGGTTCTCTAAGTTAATGATACATGCTAATGATATACGCCTTTACAGGTTAGCAAAAACTTTACAGAGGTGTTTTAATTGTCAAAGGTGATGTCCGATAAAGTAGTATGCTTTGGACCCAGCCCAATGCGACATGATGACATAGCCTACAGCAAATTATGGTCGCTGAACCCTAGGTTATGGTCGCTAAACCGACTAATGTGGGCTTCATAGACAACTGGAGTAGCTTTGAAGGCAAAGATGGCCAGTTAGGGTGGGATAATTATTCCACTCAGAAGGGTGCTGCTCTCATTTCTTATAGTATAGCTCATAGTCTTAGAACAGGCCTAGATAATAAGTGACTACCCAGAGCCCAGGCCAGAGAGCAGACAAACAAGCTAATTCAACCGTCTGCTAGCTGCACATCCTCTGTCCTGAGACATCACTTAGGGTTCACCATATTGAGACTGTCTGTTTCCCAAGCAAACAAAAATTTTGAAAGACTACATAAACCAGCCTTGGCTAACTGGTAGAGGTGGAGGGGTCGCAGTTATTTACAATGATAATCTGACTATCGTATGAAAACATGGACACAAATTTAATGCATTGCTCTACTGCATTAAACGTATCTTTACATCAATTACCACACAGGAATTTATCAGTAATCTTCCAGAGTTATTAACTTTGATTGAATCACCATCTGACCCCACAGAACTTAATCAGACAGCATGGAAGCAGGGCACCCTAATCTATGTTTAAAAAAAGCTCTTAGAAACTAACAATTTTATTTAACTTCATAAAACTTTTTTAATGACAAAATCGTAAAATATTAGCTAACCACATCATATCAAAACATAGAATACATTACTCCCCTTGAACATAATTAACTAATTTCACTCATTTCTTCTGCCACCTGTGTATTAGATCCTTTACCAGCACATGTTCTTAAGCAGAAAGTACCAGCAATAACAGAACCCATGTTGAAAATAATTAATTCTTCACTCAGCAGTGGGTATGTTCCAAAATCTTTTAAATTAGCAGTTTATAAACCTCTAATTAAGAAACCTGACCTTGACCTCTGTCAACTGTCCAATTACAGGCTGATATCAAACCTCCTCCTTATCTCTAAGATTTTGGAGAAGATAGTAGCACAGCAGCTGTTTATATCTACATAGAAATAGCATAAACTAACTGTATCAGTCAGGATTTAGGCCCCATCAGAGCACAGAGACAGCACATGACCTCCTCTGATCAGGTTTGCGTCACTATGCTTGTGTTACTCGACCTCAGCTCCAACCTTCACTTATTGGAAAATGTAGTTGGAATTGAGGGAACAGCCCTCTACTGGCTCAGATCCTACTTGATTAATTATTATCAGTTTGTAGGTTTAAATGGTAACTATTCTGCATGTTCTCATGTGGATTTTGGTGTTCCACAGGGTTAAATCTTATAGCCACTGCTTTTTTCTCTTAACAGGCTGTAAGGGTTAACCCCTAGAGGGCGCCAAAGCGCCCAAAGACTACGTTTGTGTTGTAGTTTTGTTTTGAGTTAGACTTCATTTCCCATAAGGCGCCTCGGTCAGGTGAATAGAAGCGCGCACCTGAGCTGAGGCGAGTAATTAAGTTAATGAGTATAAATAGCCTGATTGAAAGTCAGTCAGGTGTCTAGCATTAATTGTCGTTGTCTCTGTTATGTTGAGTATGGTTGTGCTCGAACTCTAATGTTTGATTTCAGTTTTGTTTTGTGACTTAATAAAAGGAATATATTTCAACCGTCACTTGACCTCCTGCATTTATGCCAACAACCGAACCGTGACACATGCTTCCTTCCTGAGCAACATAATTTGTAAACATGTTATTAGTTTTCATTGTTATGCTGATGAAACACAGTTATATGTCTCTGCAAATCAAGATGAGAAAACTAGCTTAATAAACTTAAGCAATGTGTGACAGAAGTTCTAGTCATAGGACCACATGCCGCTAGAAGCAAGCTTTTACACTGTAACTTTCGATGTTCCATCAAGATCAACAGTAAAAGACCTTTGTCTTTGTCTCTTTGTGATTATAGATTCTGATATAGATCCAGGATAGCATTCTTTCACTGTAGAAATATTGCCAATTTTCAAGATTTAAGATTCAAAGAACTTTATTACTAACAGAGGAAAATTGCTATTATAAGGAATATATTGTCACTCAGACTCAGACACAATCTCAGTGTTTAAGTCTAGGTGAAAAAACTATTTATTTAACCAAGCATTTTGGCACGGAGCTCTCATGTCTGTGTTTTCCTCTGGCTCTTTCTTTTAGTTATGCTGTTATAGATAGTCCTGCTGGAGTCCCTGCTTGCACTCTACACTAAATATACATTCACTAACTGTTATCTCTCCTACTCTCTCTTTTGAGCTATACATGTTGTTCCTGAGCTGCCAGTGACCCCCTCTGCCCTTGTCTGACCACCTGTCTGACTCATTCTGGTGTCCCGCTTCTGGTTAGAGATCTCGTTGCATGTATGTCCCATGTGGTCTGCTTGGGATGCGTGTGGTGACTGGGAGCAGTTCCACTTTACCATGAAGATAGGCCTGATGCTGACAGCTGTTCTCTAAGGACTTGTGACATGTAACCCAATAGTTCAGGACTGGTGTTTCCTACAGTCTACCTGAGTCTCCAATAATGAACTGGACTCTATACTAACTTAAACACTTACAGCCTCCTAACACACAGTATGACTGCAGATCAATCCCTGTTATCTGTTATCACCCAAATGAGGATGGGTTCCCTGTTGAGTCTGGTTCCTCTCAAGGTTTCTTCCTACTGCCATCTGTGGGAGTTTTTCCCTGCCACTGTCACCGCCATTCTCGGCTTGCTCACCTTTTTGATTTATACAAATTTACATTTCATACAAACTTAAATAATTATTTTGATTGTGTAAAGCTGCTTTGTGAGAATGTCAATTGTTAAAAGCACAACTAAAACAACTTGGATTCGGAGTTAAAAACGTCGAATTGTGAGTACATTGTATACCAACAGAAAAAAGGATGTTAGTAAAACTATTTATTTTAACTATTTAAACCATTAAACTATTTATTTTACTATTTTAATTATTATTATTATTTAATTTACTTCAAAATAAATTTTAGAACAAAAACAATCTAAATTTTTATATATTATTGATTAAATGTGGGCTGAAAAAACTGTTGTCCTCAAAAAACAGATGAGGACTCATGTCAACTCAAGGCGACATTAGGGATGTACATGGGCATTGCCTGGAGCTCAAATGTTTGAAATTGTTGGGGAAATTTTTTTAAATAGACGCTATCTTTAATAACTTATTGAGGTTTTGAGTTGTACACACATGCATTGATGCCTAAACAATTCCAGAAACCAGAGAATGAAGAATAAACCAGTTGTTGGGTGAAAATAATCCATCCAGGTGTTTACAGAAACAAGCCAGCATTTTTACAGTGTATTTTTTGAGTTATTCTAATGTTCTATTCTGAAAGTCTGTTTTCCAGTTATTTTTACATTTAAAGTTTAATGTCTTTAAATGTAACATTTTAAAAATAAAAATAATAACAATAAACCGATACAATTTGTACTTTGTACAAATAAAATTGTTAGCTAATGAACTTGATCGTCTGTCTAATCAACATTGAACCAATTTTTTTAATTCATTATTGGTCAGTAAATCTCAATAGCTCTGGTTCTGATTTTTCATGTTTTTTGTATAAAATACTCGAAGGTGAAAATTAACATTACTATTATTTATTTGATGCAACATATGACTTTTTTATGACTTAAGCTGAAAACTGCATCGAATTAAAATATCCCTTTGCGCCACCTGGTGTAATTGCACAAATTACTTTGAATTGCAAATTATTATTTCGGCTATGACAGAGAGCACATCTCATTATAGACATCCCCCTAGACTACGTACTGTACACCTTGGACAGGTGCCAATCCATCGCAGGGCACACACACATCACACACTACGAACAATTTGGGGACACCAATTAGCATAACCTGCATATCTTTGGACTGCGGGAGGAAACCAGAGTACCAGGATAAAACCCACCAAGCACGGGGAGAACATGCAAACTCCATGCACGTAGGGATGGGAATCAAGCCTGCCCGGGAATCGAACCTTGACCCTGAAGGTGCAAGGAAACAGTGCTAACCACTACACCACCGTGCTCAGATTAACTCAACTACCTCAAAACATTGAGACTTTACTGATTCATCAACACATGTACTGTACAAAGACACTGGATCCAAGATGGCGGCGCGGCAGTAGCACGCAGCGGCCGCTCCGGAGCCAAAATGGTGCTACTTTGTTTACGTTTTGTGTGTAGCGCGTTTATTTTACTATGTGTATGGATATCGTCGCAACTGGTGTCCGTACATACAACAGCCAGACACTTTTCAACCTAAATAACCCGGTTAATGTTATCCGCGATGAGCTGCGGGAAAAGCTACGCGACCTCGGCTTGCTGCGTGAACCAGGCCTCGAAGCCTCGGCGTTGCCTGATGCAGGAGGCCGGAGGAAGGGTCATCGGAAGCGGTGCGCGAGGAAGCGGAAGCGCGGCAAGCGGGCGGGAGTCTGTGCTAGGCTAAAAACAAACCCTAGCCGGCCGGCTCTCCCGTCCATCATCTTATCCAACGTCTGCTCTCTGGACAATAAACTGGACTACATCCGACTCCAGCAGGCTACACAGCGTGAGGTTAGAGACTGCTGTGTCTTTGTTTTCACGGAGACATGGCTCAGCGACAGAGTACCGGACGCCGCTATTCAGCTAGACGGGCTAGCCTCGTTTCGCGCCGACAGGAATACAGCTCTGTGCGGTAAGACTCGCGGTGGCGGCTTATGTGTTTACATCAACACGAAATGGTGCAAGAACTCTGTGCTAGTTTCTAGTTATTGCTCATTGCTAGTGGAGTTTGTGATTGTTAGATGCAGACCTTTTTATTTACCACGAGAATTCACCACTGTTTTCATTATCGGAGTGTACATTCCACCTAGCGCTAATGCTAAGGAAGCGCTATGGGAATTGTATACTAAGATCAGTGAACTGCAAAATACACACCCGGATGGACTGTTTATTGTTGCTGGAGATTTCAACCATGCAAATCTCAAGTCAGTGCTTCCTAGATTCCATCAGTATGTGGATTTTGCAACGAGAGGGAAAAACACGCTGGATCTTGTTTACACAAACATCCCCGGCGCATATCGGGCAGAGCCCCGCCCCCACCTCGGCTACTCAGACCACATCTCTGTTATGCTAATTCCAGCATACAGACCACTCGTCAGGCGCTCAAAACCGGTTCTGAAGCAGGTGAGAACCTGGCCGGCAGGAGCCATCTCTGCTCTTCAGGACTGTTTCGAGTGCACTGACTGGAACATGTTTAGGGAGGCTGCAACTTACGGCGACTTCACTGACTTGGAGGAGTACACGTCATCAGTGACCAGCTACATCAACAAGTGCACCGATGACGTTACTGTCTCCAAGAGCATCATCTCACGACCCAACCAGAAACCGTGGATTACTGCGGAAGTGCGTGCACTTCTGAGGACCAGAGACTCTGCCTTCAAAGCGGGAGACAAGGTGGCCCTCAGAACAGCAAGGGCCAAACTTTCTCGGGCCATCAGAGAGGCAAAGCGCGCACACGCCCAGAAAATCCACAATCACTTCAGGGACAGCGGTGACACACGGCGCATGTGGCAGGGCTTACAAGCCATCACAAACTACAGGGCGACATCACCTGCCTGTGACAGTGACGGCTCCCTCCCAGATGCGCTGAACAACTTTTATGCTCGGTTTGACAGGCAGAACAACGTAGCGGCGAGGAAGACCACCCCTCCTCCGAACGACCAGGTGCTGTGTCTCACTACAGCTGAGGTGAGGAAAACTCTACGCAGAGTCAACCCACGTAAAGCTGCTGGACCAGACAACATCCCAGGCAGAGTGCTCAGAGAATGTGCTGAACAGCTGGCAGATGTTCTCACCGACATCTTTAACATCTCTCTGAGCAGCGCCGTCGTTCCCACGTGCTTCAAGGCCACCACCATCGTCCCCGTGCCCAAGAAGTCTACTGTGTCCTGTCTCAATGACTACCGTCCCGTTGCACTCACACCCACCATCATGAAGTGCTTCGAGCGGCTCGTCATGAGACACATAAAGTCCCTGCTGCCCTCCTCACTGGACCCACTGCAATTTGCGTACCGTCCTAACCGCTCAACGGACGACGCAATCTCCACTACACTCCATCTTGCCCTCACACACCTTGACAAGAAGGACACATATGTTCGAATGCTGTACATAGATTTCAGCTCAGCATTCAACACTATCATCCCCCAACAACTGATTGGGAAGCTGAACCTGTTGGGCCTGAACACCTCCCTCTGCAACTGGATCCTGGACTTTCTGACCGGTAGGCCTCAGTCAGTACGGATCGGGAACTGCACCTCCAGCACCACCACACTGAGCACTGGGGCCCCACAAGGCTGTGTGCTTAGTCCCCTGCTGTTCACACTGCTGACTCACGACTGTGTAGCAACACACAGTTCGAACCACATCATTAAGTTCGCTGATGACACGACCGTGGTGGGTCTCATTAGCAAGAACGACGAGTCAGCGTACAGAGAGGAAGTGCAGAGGCTAACAGACTGGTGTAAAGACAACAACCTGTCTCTAAATGTTGACAAGACAAAGGAGATGGTTGTTGACTTTAGGAGGACACGAGGCGACCATTCTCCGCTGAGCATCAACGGCTCCTCTGTGGGAATTGTCGAAAGCACCAAATTCCTGGGTGTCCACCTAGAGAAGGACCTCAGCTGGTCCCTCAACACCAGCTCCCTACAGAAGAAAGCCCAACAGCGTCTCTTCTTTCTGAGAAGACTGAGGAAGGCCCAGCTTCCACCACCGATCCTGACCACCTTCTATAGAGGAACTATCGAGAGCATCCTGAGCGGCTGCATCACTGTCTGGTTTGGGAATTGTGCCATATCGGATCGCAAAACCCTACAACGGATAGTGAGGACAGCGGAGAAGATCATCGGGGCCTCTCTCCCCTCTATTGAAGACATCTACACCACACGCTGCATCCGCAAAGCCACCAGCATTGTGGCTGATCGGACACACCCCTCTCACACACACTTTACACTCCTGCCATCTGGAAAAAGGTACCGAAGCATTCGGGCACACACATCCAGGCTGTGCAACAGCTTTTTTCCACAAGCCATCCGTCTCCTCAACAAAAAGGGACTGGACTGATAAACACAAACACACTCACACACACACAAACACAAACATTATCACACAGCTTAACTCAACTACCTCAAAATATTGAGACTGGACTGACTAATCAACACAAGTGCAGACACACTGACCTACACCACCAAATTATCGTACACACCAACCTGTAAATGCTTCACTGTTTTTAACAATCTTTTTGCACAATGATCATTACTGGACTACATTTTTGCACTAATTCCTCAAATCTTGCTGCTGTTTTAAGGAATGTTTACGTTTACCCACTACCTCAACACCATATTTTATGTTCTGTTATGTCGTGGTTGCGCACTGTCACTTTGTTGTTGCTCTTGTTTGCACATTTGCACGTGCACTTTATGTTGTCTGTAAAAATGTTACTTAGCTAGTTAGTTTTTGTTAATTTATGTTGTAATTTATGTTAGATCTCTCTGTCCTGTCTCTGCTAGCCAGTTAACTAGGCCTCTTGGTTAGCTAGTTTAGTGTCTCTGTTAATTTATGTTGTAAGTTTATGTTGCATGTAGCACCTTGGTCCTGGAGGAACGTTGTTTCGTTTCACTGTGTACTAACTGTATATGGTTGTAATGACAATAAAGCCTACTTGAACTTGAACTTGAACTTGAACTTGGACTACACTAGCAAACTATTGTACACACCAACCTGTAAATGCTCTTTCACACAATATTTATTATTTTATAATTTTGCATGAACTACTTCAATCCTTGCTTCTACTAATGAAATGTTTACTGTTTTTCCTCCCACTACATTAATTTATCACCTCATTACCACAGATTATTGTAATATCATGTTTGTTGCATCGTCACTTTGTCGATCTTGTTTGCACATTTGCACGTGCCCTTTATGTTGTCTCTTCTGTATAAAAACTTAGACAGTCCCAAGATAGCCAGATAATTGGGTCTCTAAGGTAGCTTATTAGTTTTTTGTTAATGTATGTCGTTAATTTATGTTGTCATTTTAATCTGTCTTGTCTCAGCTAGCCAAGTAATTCGGCTTCGTAGTTAGCTAGTTAGTTTTGTTTCGTTTCACTGTGTACTAACTGTATATGGTTGAAATGACATTAAAGCCTACTTGACTTGACTTAGTCAGTCACCTCGGTTCAGGTGAGTGTCCTCAACAACTGACTGAAAGGCATTCTGGAAAACAAAGTTTAAAACAAAAAAAACCACAAAAGAGTCTTAGGGCACAAGGCGCCCTCTAGGGGTTAACCCTGACATTGTCCGTATTTACAGTGACATTAACATACTTACAGTGAGTTTACTCATGTAGCCCATAGCAAAAGCAAAGGTAATACTATTACTACTGATGATAATAATAATAATAATAATAATAATAATAATAATAAAACAATAGTAATAATAAATGGAGAAAGTAAACTCAAAGAAGAATCATTATGGATACAAAAGAAGAAGAGAGAGGAAAATTAAGAATAAATACATATTGTATTTACAGTTGGAGCTTGACGCGCTTATGAGCTCTGTCCCTTGCTGTCAATAGGCGCATAAGAAAGATTAACATATTATTTAGTAGAAACGCAATACCTGAGATTGAATGTACGTCTTTAGTGTTTGTCAAGTTCCTGAGAACTTTACAGCTGGCCGCACACTTTTGCATCGGTATTTGCATACAGTACACTGATATGATTTATATCAGCATTCTAAACCCATGTGGCCAACACTCTGCAAGGTGCCTAAAGCAGAGGGGAAATCACACAATTTAGTTTTATAATCTAGTGATGTGTCAATCAAAAAGAAAATATGCCAGAGATGGCTCTTTGAAGAAAACCACCAGAGCCAGCTCCTGCCTGTGAGCTGCTTTTTTTTTCTCTTCAAGCCACACACGATTGGCATGTCATGATTTGTGGTGGTGGTGTTTGTGTGTATGCAGTGAGAGGGAGAGGAGGGGCGGGGTTACAAACACAGAGATCGAGGAACAAGAGGGAGGGTGATGACAGTACAGACGAGACACAGACAAGACACTGGAAAAGATCCAAAAATGAGTTATAGCAGGAAACACAGTAAAATGTGAATGCATTTCATTGTAAATAGTTTATAAAGTTTATAAATAAAATACATACAATCAGAGTTTGGACCTTTTTGTACAAAACCAAAGATCCAACTAAAAATGGCTTTGTTTTTGCACTTTGTAACTTACTTTTTAGAGCATTCTGCTTCATGTTAAGTATACTAAGTCATTCAAATTGTAAAAATTGTATACAATGTATGTTTTTTTTATATTCATAATTAATTTTACAAATAATTTTACATTTACATTTTACATTATTTTAATGATAAACTAATTTAAGCAACTAAAAAATGTAAAGAGCCACTTGGGAGCTGAAAGAGACAGCTCTTTTTATTGAGATGAACCAAAAGAACTGACTCTCTAAAAAGAGCTGGAATTTCCATCACTATTATAATTGACAGCTTCACTAGAATGGAATGCTGTACCCAGGACTCACCTTTGTTCCATTGAAACAATTATAGAATGTACAGTCTAGATATGATATGTCATTATAGTTATAATTCCACTTCCATCACAAAAGAAATCATTCAGGAAACAATGCTACGATATTCAAAATAATTAACTTCCTGCATTCTAACAGGAAATCTCTTACTGTAATGTTGGGTGTAGTACGGTGTAGTACTACAACACTGCTAGTATTTTTAAACTACATTTCAAAAGCCTTAAAATCTTGAAACATTTAATGTAAATTTTAAGTTTGAAATCTGAGGGAAGGATCACTTGATATATTTACTCATCTCCGATTTGCTTATGTGTGTGAGCCAACTGGGAGAGGAACACACACGTGAACATGATGGCCTGTTGGGCCTGTACACCTCCCTCTGTAACTGTCGCCTGGACTTTCTGACCAAAAGGCCCCAGTCAGTGTGGATCGGGAACTGCACCTCCAGCACCACCACAATGAGCACTGGTGCCCGCAGGGGTGTGTGCTCAGTCCCCTGCTGTTCACACTGCTGACTTATGATTGTGTAACGACACACAGTTACAATCATATCAGCAAGTTTGCTGATCACACAACCGTGATGGAAGAGCGAAACCTGAACTTGTTTGTGTTCTAATTTTGTTTAGTTCTACAGAAGTACGTACATCCTGAACTAGACTATCTGCTTTTGGCACTAGGACCACAGAGATAGGCTATTCACTGAGGACCAAATATTTTTTTCCATACCAAGCTTTTGATTACTACTTTACTATTAAAAAAATAAATAAATAAAATAATATATATATATATATATATATATATATATATATATATATATATATATATATATATATATTGCATGCTTGTTTTCTTTTTGACCTGGAATGTAATTTGACAGGATTATATAATTGGTTAAGTAATATGGTTATTTCCTGAGAGCATTCCAGTCACGCAACAGGTTTGACTAATACCATTGGTAGTTGCACCAGTGCTGGGTAGATATAAGAGAGAGAGAGAGAGCGTTGGGAGAGGACAACTACACCTGTTTACTTTCACAGATACGGTAAAGACAGGCCTAAAAGCAAATATGCTGAAATTTCAGTGTGTGATTGTGGTTCTGGTCTTGTACTTGGAAGGTAAGGTATTTGAGTATTCAGCAGTATATAAAATAACACTTGATCCAGTTTGTCCTTTTACTTATTGTTACATATTGTTGTATTTTATTTTAGAATATTGCACACTGATCAATAATTGCATATCTCCGGTGTAAAGTCTGAATATTGTATTTTGTTAAACATGTTCTTTTTCTCATTTCAGGTTCCTTTTCACAGCTCAATGGTAGGTACTTCTCTTAAACTTAATTATTACCAGACAAAAAATTGTTTTTGTTCCGCTCAGCTAGATTGAGATAAAAGTTAACAATGGCGTTTAAATCTTTGATTTTTATCTTTCTTTTTCCTCAGTTTGTGGTCAGGCACCTTTTAACAGCCGTATTGTGGGTGGACAGAATGCCACAGTTGGGGCCTGGCCATGGCAAGTTAGTTTACAGAGTCCCGCTTACGGCGGTCATTTCTGTGGTGGATCCCTCATCAACGACAAGTATATTCTGACAGCAGCACATTGTGTTAACAGGTCAGTTTGTTTGGAAGCTTTTCAGAGAGGTAAAAATAATATATATACAGTATAAACATGTATCTTTCGTTCTTTATCCTTTCAGCATTTCCATGTCTGGCCTGACTGTGCATTTGGGGAAACAGACTCTGTCTGGCTCTAATCCCAATCAAATTGTAAGAGGTGTTACAAAAGTGGTCATTCACCCTGACTACAACAGTGCAACCCTTAACAACGACATTGCGCTTCTCCTTCTGAACTCCTCGGTACCCTTCAACAGCTACATCACTCCAGTGTGTCTGGCCGGGCAAGGCAGCACATTTTCAGCTGGCACCAACTGCTGGATAACAGGCTGGGGAAACACTGCAAGTGGAGGTAAAATACACACACACACACACACACGCACACACACACACACACACACACACACACACACACACACACACACACACACACACACAGGGGTGTCTGTGGATTACACAACTGAATATACTCATATTTATTAGGCAAATTTTTACCACAGAGGTGTTTTACTGTATTTGCAGCATCATATACATGTTCCAGGAGAAGTAAAGATGCTGTCAAAAGACAGCAATTAGTGTAAAGTAATTACAGCTATTTTGGGACATACTGCCAGGCATTCCTTTATCTTCTGACTCACAAAGCTAGGCACTAGGCAGAGATAAAGGCTTGTAAATGGCTGTGTATGATTGATTTTCATTTCATTCTATGAATCATATCTATCATATATGTATATATAATTGTAAATACATATCTGTGGTCTATTATGTAACTATCCTTGCAGCTGCATGTTTGAGATCTGTCTAAAATAGGGTATAAATTGTGTTTTAATAAATACCTTTTAAAAATATGTTAGTATTTATGTGTGTTTTGTGTTTGTAGTGCAACTGTCATCTCCTGGTGTGCTGCAGGAGGCTATGGTGCCCACTGTGGACACAAATGTTTGTAATTTGCTACTGGGATTTGGATCCATTACCCCAAACATGGTCTGTGCTGGATATTTACAAAAAGGAGGCACGGACACCTGCCAGGTAACACAGATAAATATGAATACGTTTCTAAATAATACAACTTAGTTGTATTATTAACAAAGATAAAACAAATGATTTTTTTAATTGTAAAGGGCGATTCTGGAGGTCCCTTGGTGATTAAGCAAGGTGTAGCCTGGATTCAGACCGGTATCACCAGCTGGGGTATAGACTGTGCTCTGCCCTACAAACCTGGTGTGTACACCCTGGTGTCCCAGTACCAATCCTGGATTTCTACCATCATCATACAAAATACACCTGGATTTGTCATGTAAGACCTTATTTTCTCATGATATATAAAAATATAATCAAAATATTCTCACGACCTGAGTCATTGACTGATAGTGAGTCACTAAATCTTTGTTAAAATGTGTTCTTGTGTCTTGCCAGGTTCTAACAAAGTGGGTTAACCTGTTGCAGTACTTATGGATCAGCGAGAATTAAAGCATTGATGCCACACAATCTGTATATGTTTTAATGTACAAGTTTGTATTTTTTTACTGGGAAAAATCTAGCAAAGTTTTTTTACATAGTTATTGTTATTCACCTTTGATGTAGTAATGGCACATTGTGATAAATATCTTGTATGTACTGAAAATTACATATTTTAATGTAATCACATTGATTATCTACTTACATAATTGAACAGCAAGCACCTAAATAAACCCCATGTTTGTCATCATTTCATGTGGATTAAATATGTAGAAAACATTTTACACAACATAAACATTCTGCTGAAGTAAATATAAAAATATAGTCACTTTTTCATAGTCACTAAAAAAATCTTTTTTGTCTTTCGGCTGCTCCCTTTCAGGGGTCGCCACAGCGAATCATCTGCCTCCATCTAACCCTATCCTCTGCATCCTCTTCTTTCACACTAACTAACTTCATGTCCTCTCTCACTGCATCCATAAATCTCCTCTTTGGTCTTCCTCTAGACCTCCTGCCTGGCAGTTCCAACCCCAGCATCTTCTACCAATATATATTCACTATCTCTCCTCTGAACATGTCCAAACCACCTCAATTTAGCCTCTCTGACTTTGTCTCCAAAACATGTAACGTTGGGTTGTACCTGTGATGAACTCATTCTTGATCCTATCCATCCTTGTTACTCCCAAGGAGAACCTTAACATCTTCAGCTCTGCTATCTTCAACTCTGCCTCCTGTCTTTTCTTCAGTGGCACTGTCTCTAAGCCGCAGAGCATCGCTGGTCTCACCACTGTCCTGTACACCTTTCCTTTCATTCTCGCTGATAATATTTTATCGCACAACACACCTGACACATTTCTCCACCCATTACAACCTGCCTGTACCTACCTCTTCCCCTCCTTTCCACACTCTCCATTGCTCTGGACCATTAACCCTAAGTCCTGCACCTTCTTTACCTCTGCTCCCTGAAGCCTCACTGTTCCTCTT
The DNA here is from genome assembly GCF_024256425.1 of Clarias gariepinus. Taxonomy (NCBI): domain Eukaryota; kingdom Metazoa; phylum Chordata; class Actinopteri; order Siluriformes; family Clariidae; genus Clarias; species Clarias gariepinus. The sequence goes on from NC_071105.1 coordinate 1,836,988, forward strand.
GGGTTTCTCTCATTCACACACATGTATTCCGTCTTGCTGCAGCTAACCTTCATTCCACTGCTTTACAGAGCATACAGTACCTCCACCTCGCCAATTTTTCCTCGGCCTGTTCCCTGCTCTTGCTACAAAGCACAATGTCATCTGCAAACATGTCCATGGAGACTCCTGTCTACCCTCATCTGTAAACCTGTCCATCACCAAAGCAAACAAAAACAACTATTTATTATCTTCTCTGTACTTCTCAATTAGCATCCTTAAAGCAAATACTACATCTGATGTACTCTTTCTAGGCATGGAACCATATTGCTGCTCACAAATGCTCACCTCTGCCCTTAATCAAGCTTCCACTACTCTTTCCCACAGCTTCATCGTATGGCTCATTAGCTTTATGTCTCTGTAATTGCCTCTTCCTTGTTCGTAAAAATCTACACCAATAAACTTCTCCTCCATTCCTCTGGAATCCTCTCACTCTCCAAGATCTTGTTAAACAAACTAGTCAGAAACTCTACTGCCACCTCTCCCAAGCACTTCCATCCCTTCACAGGTATGTCATCAGGACTAACTAATATTTGCTACTTCCTGCTCCACAACAGTCACGTCTTCTACTCTTTATTCTCTTTCATTTTCCTTATTCATCAACTTTTCAAAGTACTCCTTCCATCTTCCTGTTACCCTCCTGGCATCTGTCAGTACATTTCCATCTCTATCTTTAATCACTCTAACCTGCTGCACATCCCTCCCATCTCTATCTCCCGCCTCGCCAACCTGTACAGATCCACCTCTCCCTCCGTACTATCCAATCTAGCATACAAGTCCTCATATGCTTTTTATTTGGCCTTTGCCACCTCTACCTTCACCTTACGCTGTATCTCCCTGTAATCCTGTCTACTCTCTTCAGTCCCACTTTTTCTTAGCTAGCCTCTTTCCCTGTATACACTCCTGGACTTTCTCGTTCCACCACCAAGTCTCCTTGTCCACTTTTCCCTTACCTGTTGATAAACCAAGTATTCAATTCAATTCAATTCAATTTTAATTATATAGCACTTTTAAGTTTTTTGAGTTTAATCATGCAGCACTTTTAGTATTCATAGCAAAAGCAACCCAACAGTGTAATCAAAGTACCCGAAATAACACAGAATTTTGACCCAGCATAAACAACCCAACGATGTGTTTACAGAAACCCAGCATTTTTTTAGTCTACCACTACTTCATCGATAAATCTGCTCATATATGTGCACATATTTATCCGCCTTTTGATCAAAAAGCCGCACGTGCAACTCATTTTCACTTTGCAAAAGGCAGTGTTTATTGTTTAGTGTATATTTAAAGCACATAAACACAATAAAACAATATTGTTTTAGGCTTTTTGCACATGTGTGGGTGCGTTACAATAATAATAAGAATAATAACAATAATAATAAATTCGGAGCACTACTAGTACCACTACTACTACTACTACTAATAATAATAATAATACTGAATGGAGAAAGTTAACGAAGTATCATCATAGAAGGAGAGAAGGAATAAATACATCAGTATTTACAGTTTATGTACATCAGTCGACACGTTTATGAGCTCCGTTGCTCGATGTCAATATGCGCCTAAAAGAGAGAACACATTTTCGGCTTCAGTAGACACACAATACTTCAGACTGAAACACGACTGCCCCCTACAGGTAATGAAGGGCATTTTCACAGCCTTTTCTCAAAATGTGTGTTTTTAATGGCCAGATCTGTTTGTCACCCTATGTTCCTACCTTTTCTGGAAGAAAGTATTTACTACTGCCATTTCCATCCTCTTTGCAAAGTCCACCACCATCTGTCCTTCTACATTCCTGTCTTAAGCCCAAACCTGCCCATCACATTTTCATCACCTCTGTTCCCTTCCCCGACATGTCCATTGAACTCTGCACTAATTACCACTGTACGGGCATGTTATTCCGTAAGTTCTGACATGTATCTTTTTTATTGAACTGAATAACTCATGATTCAGACGTCCATGAATTCTTTGTTTCTTCGTTTATTTTTTAACATCAAACGTTCAACACTTCTTACAGTTTTCTTGCATGAATCCACTATGGTTGCAACAACTAATTTGCTGTATTTTATTACATATTTTTGATTACGGTTTTCTTAATTACGGTCAAAAGCTTCTGTTCTGCACAATTTCCATATCCTAACAACTTCCAATGCGTAATAGACATGCAACTATGCAATTATGGAATGACATTACAGAACAACTTACGATTAACATTAATGAATGCTTAACTACAGTGGTTAATCAATCGGAATGTAGGTCCTACCGTCGCCGCGCTCGGCGGTACCGTTTGGCTTTGTGCGTTTGCTGGCTTTTACCGTTAAGTGGCGCTATATAACTACAGACTGACGCCTCATGCCTTAGTTCATTTTCTGCTGGATTAATGAGACACGGAGTTTTAGAACTGCACGTAGTAGCGGATAAAATCAAGTAAAACATTGTAGTTAAACAAATTTATAATCACAGAACTAAAATGACGATACAAATGTAGAATTTAAATTAAATCTTATTAGGATCAAATTTAAACAAAATAAATGTTAATACAGTGAGCCTTTGGATTTTATCACGTGTAATTAGAAAAGACGCGTGTAGGGTTTTGTGTCATCTTATATCTTGTGTTCTTTAAATTTATAGTAGATTTATTAACTAAAATAAATGACCATAAAAATTATAACATTGTTAGGACGTTCTACTGCGTCAGCTGATGTTGGTCATTCAGCCCCGCTTGTGTTTGTGCGTTATTATAAGAATGAAATGCAGTAGACTGTTATGATCTGTAACGGATTCGACCCATGTTGCACGGGCGGCACCATAAAGCACGGACAGAGGCGAGGTCTTACAGGAAAAGGGTAATTTATTTAGGTAAAATGGAGAAGGAAAGTGTTGAAGGAGGGAGAATGGAAAGAATGGGATAAAGGTTGTGCATGTGCAGTTCCGGGGGCTGTGCCACACTGGCATGCGGGCACACAGCTGATGCTAAGTGTTGGTGCACGGAGTGGCAGAACTGAGCACGCGGAGGCAGCGCTCCTGCACGCTCCCTCGTGACGGCGCTTCTCCCGCTGTCGATGGCCGGCGCGAGTTCTCGCTGACGCAAAAACCTAACAACACTTTTCCTCTTCGGCAGTGGGGCTGCGAGGGCGGGCACGGTGCGGGAGTGAAGGTGCCGCGGGAGCTCGCGCAGCTCTTTCTCGCGCTGTCCTCAGCGCGGAGATCAAAGGGCGGAATTCTAGTGTCCTTGTTTAAAGCGCCTGGGCCGCGTCACATCTCCCCACTGACATGCTTTTTTTTTTTTTTTATATTCTCCATCACATCACGTACTTCCCAGACCTCAGACAAACCTCCGCGCCTTGCTTTTATAATGCGGAGCAAGCCCGAGATCATATTAACGTTAATTATCGCCAGCCGGCACAAATAGGCGGCCCCGTTCCTTTTGCCGCCTATTTAGGGAGCCTACGGAGTGAGGGAGTAGTTATAGTAGATTTGGGCGTACACCCATCACACGCGCACGCCGTGGCAGATCATCATGATTGTCCTAAACTTGTATTTCATAAGGTTTTCCGAGCGGTGGTACAGCGCAACGGGGGTCATTATTTACTATTAAACATTAAACGAATTTACAAAACTTAATGCGTGCGATTAAGCGCTGATTCTACGTAGGAAAGTAAAGAAGAGGATCCTGATGCTCAACATTCCGGAGACCAAACCCCATTTAAATTAAATTAACAAATATTGCATGTAAATAACAATAGCCCAAGTTTAAAAAAAGCATTTTTATTTAGATTATAAAAATATAATCCTGCATCTGTTTTAGGTGTTCCAGCTGCCACTGTTCTAAAATTCAAATTAAATCAAATCTTATTAGGATCAAATTTAAGCACAATAAATGTTAACACAGTGAGCCTTTTGATTTTATCACTTGTAATTAGAAAAAAAGCGTGTATGGATTTGTGTCATTTTATTTCTTGTGTTCTTTAAATTTATAGTAGATTTATTAACTGAAATAAATGACCATAAAATTAAAACAGTGTTAGGACGTTCTACTGTGTCAGCAGATGTCGGTCTTTCAGCCCCGCTTGTGTTTTTGCGTTATTATAAGAATGAAATGCAGTAGACTGTTATGATTTGTAACGGGTTCGACCCATGTTACTCAAACAACTCAGTTCAGGTGTAAGTAAATGGCTGTGCTGTTTGGGGGAGGGACGTGCTAATGATTTGGTCGGCTCTGTGTGTGTGTGTGTGTGAGAGAGAGAGAGGGGTGTCGCGGTCGTTTTCAGTGAAACAAAGGCTCAGCTGAAAAATGTTAGGCACATCAGTCACTTAACCCCCAATAAAAGGTATTTGAGTGTTATGATAGTTGTAATATAACAGATGCGCACTGAATACTAAACCTAAACCAGGCACGGAGATTAATGAACCAAGATAGCCCCCATACCCGTTTAAAAAAAAAAAATACCAAAGAATATTATTGTATAGACTGATTAAAAACAATGCAATTTATGCTATCATAAGGAAAATAAGTTCTTCCATTCCAATGATTAAAAAAGGTAACAATGTCAACTTTAGAATCTAGAATCCAGGAGATTAAAATTACACAAATTTAAATCACTGAAAGTCTCCAGAAGAGCCTCAGATTCAAGAGGTTTTTAAAGTGGGGAGAAGTGCATTTCAGTTCCCCTGAATGTATAGGTGAGAACAGCCGATTCACACCTGGGGAGGGTGATTAATTTGTATTTGAATGTTGTCTGGCATTGTAAAGCACTATAGTGACACTAAAAGAACAACCCAGGATTAATAGGAATTCTTATACTGCATAAACATTATTTAGCACAAAAAAATTCCTCGCGCTCGGGAAAACTATGCGTGCGGTTGAGCGCTGGTTAGACTATAGGAAATTAAATCGGAGGGTTTTTATTTAGACTATTAAAAAAATAACCTGCGTCTATTTTTAGGCGTGCCAGCTGCCACTTTTTAGTTAGAAGTTTTCAATACAAAGCTTATAATGCCCACATGACATGACGGAATAAGGCACGGCTGGTGATGATTGGGGTTTGTTGGGTTACAGTGGATTTTACTACGCGGTGTGAGTGCAATGGCCATCCGTCTGCTCGCGCTGACTCTGCTCTCCGCGGATGGCAGTACCGCCCCCCTCCCACCTCTCGCTCCTTTGAAGTCTCTGGGGCGCGTTCCATTTGCCCTGCTTGCATGCCGCACTTCCGCGTTGTTGCACGCGCGCTGCATACACAGAGCGTAGTAAAATCCACTGTAGCCCAACAAACCCTGAGTATTTTATAGCGCGGGGTGCAAGCCCGGGCAACGATAGCAACGATAGCTCACCAGTCATGTGTAATTCTGCGGTCCCGCTGCTTCGCATGTCTGAAGGGGAGGCCGCCTAACTAGTGCGCGAGGAGCGATATTGATTTGGGCGCACGCCGTGACAGGCTGAAAAAACTGTGTCAGATTAATGTGCAAAAACTATATAATAAAACTATATAAGACTACATGCCTTTATAAGACTCAACTTTTATTTAAGCGCACTCACAATAACGAAAAAACGTTGTGATTTTGTAAGTGTTGTGATTTTGTAAGTGTTGTAAGCTGCGCTGCTCTGTATTGTTTTTGGTGAACTTGAGCGCGTCAGAAAATGAACTCAAACGTTTTTTTTAAATGGTCAGAGTCAGTCTGCTTGCTGTTTTCCCGACGTGTTCATAATCATTAGTCTACTTCTGCCGGTGCGCTCTGGAAAACTTCATGCATGTGGCTGAGCGCTGATTAAAACTATGGAGTAAATTAAAGAGGAGAATCACGATGCCGAGTCCTGAGCCCAAACCTCATTTAAATTAAAATAACAAATATTATAAGTAAAAAACAATAGCCCACGTTTAGAAACCGTTTATAAATTCTTTCCAACATGAGTTGGCCCGGTGTTATGCGCAGAGCGCCGGGAGATTTCCTGAAGCTCCGAAATCACTGGGCATGTTTTCTAAATAGCCGCTATCTTTAATAACTAATGGAGGTTTTGAGCTGTATACACACGCATTCCTGCCTAAACAACTCTTAAAACTACACTTGTGACACAATAAACAGTAATATTTCAAACATTCTGCAGGCTGATATTTGGAGAAAGGAAAGAATAATGAATAAACCAGTTGTTGGGTCAAAATAACCCAACCAGGTGTTCATTTGTAAACTACATCTCATATGAGCCAACATGAGCAACCCAACAATGTGTTTAAAGTACCTGAAATAATCCAGAACTTAAATAACAATAAACCGATACAGAGATACGCTGTATAACGGTCACTGTTGTATTTACGGCAACGAGCGAAAATGTCACTTTGCGCCACCTGGCGGCCATTTTACGAATGACTTTGAAATGCAACTGATTTATTTTGGCCGCTGACGTTTTTACGCGGCGGTGAGCGCGACGGTAATAACCATTCCAATTGATCAACTACTGTAATAAACTTTAAATAAACACAACAACAGAATCCTAAGAATGAAATATGGCTCTTACATTTCCAGCCCCTAATTGACAGGCAGGGAGACTGACGATTACTTTTTTTTAACGATAGAGCCATGTAGTTTTACCATTCACATTAATCAATGTAGAGTGTTCATATCTTTGCGTACCAAAGAAAAAGTCATAAATAATTATGATATAATTAACAGTCAGATTCACATATGAGGCACAACTTGTCAATGGGTCTTTCCAGTGTATTGGTCTTAGTTTTGATCAGCACACATCTCACAAGTCCTTTTTTATCAGGAAAGACTTTCGTGATTCGTCCAACGACCCATGAATATCTTGGAGAAAACTCATCAATTATTAGAACTACGTCTCCAATTGGAAGGTTTTTTCTCACTTGAAACCATTTTTGACGCTCCTGAAGCAAGGGCAAATATTCACGCACCCATCGCTTCCAGAATAAGTCAGCAAGGTACTGAATTTGCTTCCACTTGTGACGTGCATAAATGTCCTATTTTTTGAAAAGTCCAGGAGGCAGGTTTGGCTGTCTTTTCATCAACAGCAGGTGGTTGGGTGTCAAGGGGTCCAGATCTGTGGGATCATACGTAACAGTGGTCATTAATTATTGCTTCTATTTATTAGAGCCCGGCTACCAAAAGTTTGTTTACGCTCTTTCACACCGGTTATCTCCGTTTCTATACACCATGTCGGTTGTGTCTCGGAGCTGGAGGCCATGGAGAAGCTTATCCGCAACCTACAGGTGAAGCTGGCCCGGCTACAGCAGCGGAAAGCCATGCTGGAATCGTTGCGGACTGACGCTCACCTGTCCCAGGTAAATTTTCGGCATGATAATTCTCCTACAACTTCTACCCCGCGTGTTTCTCTGCCCAGGTCCAACACACCGAGGACGCAGCACGCCCAGGTCTCCTTCACCGCGGCGCCGGGATACCAAGAGGCCTGGATACTGCAGCAGCAGAAGACGCGCGCCAACTCCCGGGCAAGGACCTCTCCTCCTCCACCACTACCCGTCTTCGAGATCTCGACCCGAAACCGCTTTGCTCCTCTCCGCGAGACGGCACACGACCCGCTGGTCATCGGAGACTCTATCGTCCGGCACGTGCGTGCTACCACGGCTAAAGGTAAGGTGTACACTCGCTGTTTACCTGGTGCATGTTGCTGCACAGGTGCCTGCGGCCCTGAAGAAGAACATTCAAGCTGTGGTTTTTTATGCTGGTACGAACGACACCAGGCTGAGGCAGACAGAGATCCTAAAGAAGGACTTCAGGAGCCTGGTTGAGAAGGTCCGCAGCACATCACCCATGACAAAGATTGTCGTATCTGGATCACTTCGCACATTTCAGCGAGGAATCGAGAGGTTCAGTAGATTATTTGCCTTTAATGAATGGTTACAATTTTGGTGTCAACAACAGAGATTACCCTTTGTTGATAACTGGAATGTTTTTTGGGAGCGTCCTAGGCTCTACCACACAAATGGCCTGCACCCTAGCAGAGCTGGAGCATCGGTCCTTTCAGACAACATCTCCAGGACATTACAAACCATCTGACTGGCGGTAAGTCATACCTTAGTTCCCTTTCAAAGGCTACACTCGATGCTGCGTGAAAACGCTATGGGAAACATCTTGTCATGTTGCCGGTTGTGAAGCATGTGTGTATCAAACACGCCAAATTTTGGCTTATATAACCTCGGTCGGGTGACGTCATCTGATGAGACGCACCTGCAGGTTATAAATAGGAGTGAACCGGAAACATTCCTCAGATTGATTTGTCTGAACGGACGTCCGGTCACGTAAGCAGTGCAGCATTGGGACGCAGCATCTCGTTCCCGCCTTTTCAGGGAACAGGGTTACAGCAAAGTAACCCGAGACGTTCCCTTTCAAAGGCTACACTCGATGCTGCGTAAAAACGCTATGGGAACGAGAATACCAACGCCGCCGCACTGCAAGTGTCTGGACCCCAAGGTTGTGTAGCATGTGCGCACAAGGCCGAGAAGGTCTCAGAACTATATCTGGGAAGCTGACTCAAGGACCTGTAAGCCCGGAGTGGCATGAACATCCAAATTATAAAATCTAACAAATGTGTGCGGAAAGGACTGCGCCGCCGCGTCACACACTTGCTGCAGGGGAATACCTCCTGCTAGTATAGTAGATGAGGTGATCCCCCTGGTTAAATGAGCCCTGGTTCCTAGAGGCGAAGTGAGCCCACGCGCCACATAGGAGAGGGCAATAGCATCTCTCATCCAGTGTAGTGGCGGCCGCCGCCCTGGTTGCGGCCCCAAAACATGTAAAAGCTGCTCTGACTTATTCCACTGGCTGATGCGGTGGACGTAAATCTGAAGAGCACCTACTGGACACAGTAAGTCTCTCCTGCTCCGAAGCTGTAAAAGGCGGAGGACAGAAGGCTTCAAAAACAATAGGGTGCATGTTGAGAATGGAACTTTCGGAAGATAGTTCAGTGAGGATGCAAAATGGCCCTGACTAGCCCAGGGTCAAAGTCTAGGCAGGATGGGGAGACTGACAGATCTCCAATCCTCTCAGAGAGGTAACAGCCCTTGGAAAAAACATCTTAAAGGTCAGAAACCTGAGGCACTGACTCTAGTGGTTCAAAAAAAGGGTGTCAATTGGCTCTTCGAGCACGATAGATAAAACCCACAAAAGGGACCGTGTCACAGTAACCCCACCAATCAGGACGTGGCAGGCTGAAATAGCAGTTATGTACGTCCTGAGGGTACTAGGGCACAAGCCCGAGGACAACTTTTCCTGCAGAGACTCCAGCACTGAAACATTTCGGCAGTGGACTGGGTCTACCTGCTTCATCATGCACCAACTTTCAAATACATTCCATTTGCGGGCATAAGCTCTTCCAGGGGAGGGAGCCCTAGCACTTAGAAAAGTCTTAATTATGCTGGCTAAAAGACCAGCTTGACTTAGTTGGTCCCGTTCAGGGACTAAACGTGAAGGTTTCAAAACTCGGGCCGGGGATGAAATATCGTCCCCTGCGCCTGAGACAGAAGATCCCACCTCATTGGAATCACCCATGGTAAGCCGTTGAAGAGGGATACTAGATCAGAGAACCACATTCTGGTCGGCCATAGGGCGCTATCAATAAGAGGCCAAACACTGTTGATGGACCCTCGCCAAGACTCCCGGGAGCAAAGCTATCAGGAAAAGCGCATAAAGGCGTAACCAGGGCCATGTACGAGCCACAGCGTCCAGACCTGGGGTAGCTGGAAGAGTCAGAGAGTAGTAAAGGGGACATTTGCTGATCTTGCGAGGCAAAGAGGTTCACCTCTTCTACCTGAAATCTCTCCCAGATTGACTGACTATTTTGGGGTGGGGTTTCCATTCCCCGTGTGTCAGAGATTGACTGGACAGAACAACTGCTCCCACATTCATATGCCCTGGAATGTAAATCGCCCTGAGAGACAGGAACCTGGTGCGCTAGCTATTTAGCGGCGCGAGCACCGTCCACCCTGGCGATTAATATATGAGACTGCACTAGGACATGGTAGCCTCTCAACTGCTGGAGGAAGTGCTTTAGGGCCAGAAATAGAGCCATCATTTCGAGGCAATTGATGTGCCGCACGAGAAGATGGCCTCTCCAGCTCCCTTGGGCTGGACGGTCATCTAAGACCGCACCCCAGCCCATGAGGGAAGCGTCTGTCGTTAGCATCTGCGATGACAAGACGAACTTAGAGTGGGACCCAAAGTCAGAAACCGGGGTCTGAACCACATAGGAAGGGTACGAAGCACCTGGCGCGTAACCTTTATTGGGGATTGGCCCTAGAGTGAAATCTCCTGGTTCTTAGCCACAACTGAAATGCTCTCATGTGCAGAAGGCCCAAAGGTGTCACCGTGGATACAGCTGCCATAAGAGCTAAGATCTATGAAAGTGATGGTCACTTTCTGATCTAGCTTGATTTTTTTGAGGGTGTTGAGAATGGATTCGACACGAGCGGGAGACAGCTGTGCCCGCTTACGATAGAATCCCATAAGACACCCAATATGTTGTCCTCTGAACAGGAAAGAGCACGCTTTTCGTGGCATTGGGTCTCAATCCTAAGAAACAAAGATGAGCTAGGATGACATGCTGACGTGAAAGCGCTAGCTACTGAGACTGGGACAGCCAGTTGTCTATGTAATTCAAATACGGATGCCCTGGAGTCGTAAGCGCCAGAACTACATCCATGCATTTCATATATGTGCGGGTAAGAGAGCTAGACCAAATGGAAGGACCCGATACTGGTAAGCTTCGCCCCCGAAAGCGACCTTAGGAACCTCCTGTGTTGTGGCAATATTTCTATATAAAGTATTTCTATATAAAGTAAGTGTCCCAAATCAATCGCTTGGTAGGATTTGAAAGCAATCACTTTGACAGTCAACATTTTGAAGCTGTATTTATTTATTTTAGATAGCGGAACAGCCCGCGAAATCTAAAAATTGGACGTAGCCCCCCCGTTCCTCTTGGGAACCAAGAAATACCGACTGTAGTAGCCTGACTCACTGTCTGGTAGGGGAACATGTTCCATGGCCCCATTCCCTAGCAACTTCTGTCAGCAGATGCACACTTTTCGGTTTCACGGAAGTGGAGACCACGCCGTTGAAACACGGAGGGTGATGTGAGAACCGCATCCCGTAGTTTCTCTCTACAGTGCTAAGTACCCAAGGAGATATACTTGGCAGTAGTTTCCACGCTGCCAGTTTCTCTGAAAGGGGCAAAAGTCTCGGCGGCTTGGTTAAACGGGGAGGGGGGGGATGTTAGATGTTCGGCATCCTGAAACATGGCAGGAAAAACCAAAGCGCTAACACTTTATTGGAGACTGGTGTTGCCCGAAACACCAGTGGTGGCAGAGCAAAAACACCTCCTGGGGTGCCCCCCCCATGGTCCTGGGCACATGAATCTCAGGGCTTCTTTGTGAAGAAGACAATATGCCAGTCTGAGCTCTTTTGAGGCAGATTGCGAAGCGCGGCGGGACGCACCCCAATCTTTACGAGGGGGTGTCCGGCTCAAAAACACTCTCCTTGTGTGTTTCACGCCTTGCAAGCGTCAGACCCGGTCGAGACTGGGTGGCCGACAGTCCCGAGTCTCGAGCACAGCGGGAAGGGAATTTCCGAAGGCTAGTTCATATAACTTCGCCTCATGAACCTAGTGGCGAACGAGTTAACGACATCGCCAAACAGGCTGGAAGGCGAAATAGGGGCATCAAGGAGGAATGCGCGATCCTATGCTTGATGCCGCTGAGATTCAGCCATAAGTCTGTGGCCCGGTGTAATTCCAGAACGCCCTATCTTGAAGAGCCCCGCCAGTACTCAAGTCTCTCAGCAGGTCAGCCTGGTAGACCTGCAAAACCGTCATGGTGTGCAATGGAGCACCAACCAGACCTGCTGCCTGAAAAGCTTTTCCCTCCAGGGAAGATAAAAGTCTACACAGTTTGAAAGGAAGTATTAGCTTTTCAGGGAGGATGATGTCCCAGAAGAGAGATAGCCTGGAAGCGTCTCTTCTATCTGGGTGTCATCATATAACCCTGCGCTTCCACCTCAACTATATTTAAACAAATAAATAGATAGCAGGAAAACACAGGATAGATACAACTTACTCCAACTTACTTACTAAGAAAAAGGGAGAGAGCGTTGTTGAGGCTCCGCCCCCTGGCCACCCGACAGAACCTGCCGTCTAATGTTTTTTTTTTTTTTTTTTTTTTTAAGTGCTTGGGTGGTATTTTAATCTACGCGGAGCAAGAGAGAATGTTTATCCTTGCCCATTCACAAGAAGCGCAGTGCGCGCTTGTGAGCGGACAGAGGGATTTCCCGATCCAACGAGGAAGTGAGAGATAGGAGTTTTAAATCCGTCTCTCACAGCTCTGCTGGATACATGCGTTTTAAGCCCCAGAAATGCGCCGCGGCCCGGTGCTTCTCAAGGAATGCGCGAGCACTTTATTCGAAGCAGTAAAGTGTAGAGATCGCCCTCCGATATGTATTTATCAGACACAGAGGGATATCTCAATTAAAACTCTGCCATATCGGTGAGTTAAACACTTTCTTATTTTGCTGGTTTAAACACACACGCATACACAACAAGGTCAGTGAAGACAAAAGATCTGAGGAATGTTTCCGGTTCACTCCTATTCATAACCTGCAGGTGCGTCTCATCAGATGACGTCACCCGACCGAGGTTATATAAGCCAAAATTTGGCATGTTTGATACACACATGCTTCACAACCGGCAACATGACAAGATGTTTTCCATAGCATTTTCACGCAGCATCGAGTGTAGCCTTTGAAAGGGAACACAATCAGCTGGGTCACAGGCTGGGGAAACATTAACTCTACAGGTAAAATGTAAACATACATCCATTGCTTTGTGCACGAGTCAACAAGAATTGGTGTGGTCTGTTTAGAGAAGCGGTTGTCAACTCTAGTTCTTGACATTCAAGACACATTCTAGTCTTTTTCCCCCTCACTCTACCACACCCACTTTCATTCAGAAAAAATCAGGATAATGTCAGGGAGAGTACAGTAGTGTACCTCATCACTTAGTCCTCAGGGACTATAGACAGTATGAAGTTTGAAAAACTTCCTTTCCTTTATTAGGTCAGGATGCTGTTTACAAAGTTGACTGCTGTTTTTATCATTATCAAACTGTTGGTTTGTCTAAATAAAAAAAAGAATTAATAATAATAATAATAATAGTGAGTTTCTTTGGTTATACATGTGTTTAGAATTCCTGTGTAGCTTCGCTTTGGAGTAAAATATTGCATTTTGTATTTAGTTGTGATTATTTTTTTAGGAAATGAGTAATATACAGTATACTGGCATAAATATTCTCAATTTATTCCACTTTTTGGGAATGTGGCATTATCTGTAACAGCCACTAGAGAGCGTATGGTACAAAAATACACCAATTAGCCATAACTAATGCCCCAACAAATTACCATCAGGACTGTAGTCAATATGAACTATTTATTGGGGGAACAAACACGGCTAAAGCTGTAATCTATTGTTAAACAAGAGCATAAATGAAACAAACATAACCGAAGTCCATAAAATTCATTCATCATCATTAAGAGTATAAAATAATTAAAGAAAAATGTTAAATATTAGCTACAATCAATCACGCATTTCAATGTGAAAAAAAAGTTAAATGTTATAAAAAACTATTCTAGGAATAACTTTAGCAAATTGTAAAGCTGTTAAAGCTAGTCAGAGCTATAAATGGTATTTCCAACATTTAGAAGATATGTACCCCGGTGGGAAAAAAAACACTTTAGTTTAATAGAAATTTATTGAAATCTTTGATAGTACATTGCAAATATACTAACAAAATATTGTACCATCAGTTAATATATATAAAGGAAACTAACGTCATGCTTTTAACAAATTTCGGAATTAAACTTTAAACTTACTTCAACATAGTTGTATTATAGTACACTTTCCAAAAATATATATTATATGAAAATATACTTTAGGTAAAAATTTGGTCTAATTTCCAAAGCACACTCATTTAAACTTTGTTTTTTAATTCATTTTTGGTATATTTTAAGAAAATATGCTCGATTTAAAAATAATCTCTGTAGAAATGTACAGAGAGTATACATTAGAATACAAATTTTAATATATGGCAGTTTTAGTATATATTTGAGTAAATTTAAATGTACTTATTCATATGTCCTTATTTCTGCTTATATTTAGTGCACTACTCTCTTGTGCGAGCTGAATCTCTCTCCCTCTCTCCTGCGCACGCTCTCAAACCTGTTTTTTGCGCACTGAAAATCACTTTTGCACGTTCACAATAATTTGTGTGTGTTTAAACTTTCTTCTGTGCGCTCACTATTATAAAGCTGCACTTGCACGAACTACAGTACAGCAGCGTTACAGCTCTGCAACTATTCCAGACAACCAAAGACCCGAATTTTTTCTGATTTTTTAAAACCCTTTTTCTTTTCTATCCTGTGTTTAATGTGTAAGGGCTGATGACCTGAATTTCGAGCAGATAATTTCCCACATTGTATTTAGACTGGAAATCCCGTACTAACAGAACCAGTATGACAAATGGTATGTAAGTGATAAAGGAACAGGTTTGAAACATAACACTGTCAAAGGGGGGGAATTATATCCTGTCTTACCTTTAGGCAGTGGCGGACTGGGACAATAATTCAGGCCGGGAATTTGACTCCACTCCCAGGCCACCTCTGCTGCTGCAGTCACCAGCACCCTATTTATGTAATCTACTGGACTGATAAACTTGTAGGCTAACCCTATTATTGTAACACGTAGACTACCAGATGCAATATAAATGAATAAAAAAATAGCCGTTAACAACTCACTAGGAATACACCATTTATACTACCAAACCAATGACAAATAGAAAATTGGCTTTTTAAAAGAGATAATAAGAGACACATTCACATGTTGAAATATTTACATTTTATGTATTTTCAGTGCTCAACTCTAGTATATCAAATGCATCAGAAACACAAACACAAATAAACTTAACAAAACCTGTGACAGGGTAAGTAACAGATAATGTTTACTCAATTATGGCATTATGTGGAACAGACCAGTAAGAGTAAACAGTAAGTAATTAGCACTACTAGTACACCAGTAGGCGTTTGAATTGGGTGATACTTAAAAAAAAAAAATCTTAATCCTTAGACTGTGGACAGGCAAAATAATCAAAAGAGATATAAAGGCTTTCACTGTCTCCTTAATCTTTCCCTGAATCCTTCTCTCTCTCACTCTGCACATGTAGTTGCTCTGCAATATGAAATAAGCGTGTTCAATAATCTGTACTTATAATTGTGCAGCCATCAGTTGTATGTCCCCAAAATCACAGTCCTACTACTGATCTTATAAATCATAAAAAGCACATGTTGTTTAAAAAGTATAGCCTGCTGCCTGCATGTTCAGTTTTGCTTATCTTTAACTTTACCTGAAGGTCCCTGCTCTGACTCAAACGCTGAACTGTCCACCACCTCTAGCTCAACAGCAGGAGCATTTACAGCACTAGTGCTACTGCTGCTGCTTCCTTCGTCACCTTTTCAGACGAAACGAGACTTGACACAGCACAGCAGCACTTACATATTGTTGCTCGTTTGTTGGTTTAGTTTTATCGATTGTGATGATCTAAGTGATTTGGATGAAAGTGTTCGTCTGCCAAATTATTATAAATATAATGTACAGTAGATGTAATCTTGACCGACCTGTTCCCTTACTGGCGAACATGGCTGGGATTTTGCAGCAGCTTGCTGCGTCTGCGGCCAGGGCTTTTTTTTTTTTTACGCTGACTCTCTGCTCCTCCTTTGCGTTTACGCTCCATTTTTTGAACGATTTAGTCAGATATACCCTGTCTCTGGATATAGCCAGATATTAGTTGGGTCATGTGATGTGGGAGTGTAATTTTCCCTCCCGATCTTCTAATCTTCCCCTCCCTTTCCATTGCCTGATTCGTAGATTGAGAGATCCGTCAATTAAATTCGTAGTTATACACCAGCCTATCACATGCCAGGCTGCTCGTCTGCACAGCGGCAGCCGGCAGGCCAGAACGACCGTCAGGCCACCGGGAAATGTCCCGGTTCTCCCGATGGCCAGTCTGCCCCTGCCTTTAGGTGTATTTGAATAAACATATTAGTCAGGTAAATAACTATGATGTTATTGTTGATCTGGAAAGGATTGTAATAATTTTAAGAATTTTTATCAGCAGGACTACACAAACAGGACTACCTGTCCAACTCCACTCAGTGCAAAATATTCAAATAATATCAGCATATTTTTGGGCTCTTATCATGGTCCTGTTTTATTGGAAATCTATAAACCTATTTTTATTACATTCACTTTGATCAATGGAGAAAAATGCTAACTGCTCTAAGACATGCATGATTGATTAGTTTTATTCTAATTGACAAAAGGTTGACATGAGCATTCTTGTAGGCTTTGGCATTTATACTACGCTCAGTTCATATTTGGGGCCCAATGTGTGCCAAGAAAATCTCCTCACACCACTACGCCACCACCACCCTGAACTGTGGATACAAGGCAGGATGTATCTATGCTTTCATGCTGTTTATGCCAAATTTTGACAAAGAAAATGAGACTCATAATGTAAATTGTAGGCTCCGTTTTATGTTCTTACTGTAGCTGACAGGCATTACTGCTGGTGTGGTCTTCTGCTGCTGTAGCCTATCTGCTTCAAAGTGCGACATGTTGGTGTTCAGAGATGCTCTTCAGCATACCTTGGTTGTAACAAGATGTTCTTCTTCTTTGTCTTTTGGCTGTTCCCTTTCAGGGTTCGCCACAGCGAATCATTTGCCTCCATCTAACCCTATCCTCTGCATCCTCTTCTCTCACACCAACTAACTTCATGTCCTCTCTCACTGCATCCATAAATCTCCTCTTTGGTCTTCCTCTAGACCTCCTGCCTGGCAGTTCCATTCTTAGCATCCTTCTACCGATATATTCACAATCTCTCCTCTGAACATGTTCAAACCACCTCAATCTGGCCTCTCTGACTTTATCTCCAAAACATCTAACGTGGGTCGTCCCTCTGATGAACTTATTCTTGATCCTATCCATCCTTGTCACTCCCAAAGAGAACCTCAACATCTTCAGCTCTGCTACCTCCAACTCTGCCTCCTGTCTTTTCTTCAGCGCCACTGTCTCTAAGCCGTAGAGCATTGCTGGTCTCACCACTGTCCTGTACACCTTTCCTTTCATTCTCGCTGATACTCTTTTATCGCACAACACACCTGACACTTTTCTCCACCCATTCCAACCTGCCTGTACATGCCTCTTCACCTCCTTTGAACACTCTCCGTTGCTCTGGACCGTTGACCTTAAGTACTTAAAATCCTGCACCTTCTTTACCTCTGCTCTCTGTAGCCTCACCGATCCTCCTGGGTCCCTCTCATTTACACACATGTATTCCATCTTGCTGCAGCTAACCTTCATTCCTCTGCTTTCCAGAGCATACCTCCACCTCTCCAAATTTTTCTCTACCTGTTCCCTGCTCTCGCTACAGAGCACAATGTCATCTGCAAACAGTCATCTGTTATTTAATGAAATGTTATTAAGTCTGGCCATTCTCCCCCAACCTCTGGCATAAACAAGGCATTTTTTTAAAATAAACTCTCTATAAACTTTATAGATGGTTGTTTGTGACAATACCAGGTAGATCATCAGTTTTGGAAATACTCAGACCAGCCTGTCAGGCACTAAGAACCATGTTATGTTCGAAGTCACTTAAATCTCTTTTGCTTCTCACTCAGATGCTTGGTTTAAATTTCAGCAGATCATCTTGACAATGTCTACATGTCTTAATGCATTGAGTTACTGCTACATGATTATCTGATTAGATATATTGTGTTAATGAGCAGTTGAACAGGTTTAATTAATAAAGTGACCAATGAGACGATGCAATCTTCCATCTCCTACACACATCACTCACTCACCTGGACAATAGGAAAGGGAATTATGTTAAAATGCTCTTCATTGACTACAGCTCTGCATTTAATACTATAATTCCCTCCACACTCACCACCAAGCTGGAACACCTTGGACTCAGCTCATCTATGTGTCTATGTGTCAGAAATTTCCAAATTTCCAGACCACAGGCAGTAAGGATGGGCAGGCATGTCTCGGCCTCACTTACTCTCAGCACTGGAGCCCCCCAGGGTTGTGTTCTGAGCCCCCTGCTGTACTCTTTGTACACCTATGACTGCGTGGCCACATCAAGTTTGCTGACGACACTGTCGTCGTCGGGTTGATCACAAACAATGACGAGACGGCCTACCTGGAGGAGATTGGAAATCTGGAGAACTGGTGCCAGAGGAACAATCTCCTCCTGAACGTCAGCAAGACAAACGAGCTGATAGTGGACTTCAGTACAAAGCAGGAGAGAAACTACCAGACCTTTAGACTGCCCTCCAAGGTGCTCAGGAATTTCTACTCCTGCACCATAGAGAGCATCCTGATGGGAAACATCACGACCTGGTTCGGGAACAGTACCATGCAGGACAGAGAAGCTCTACAGAGGGTGGTGCAATCAGCTAAGCGCATCATCCGCACCGAGCTCCCTGACCTGCACTCAATCTACACCAAGTGGTGCTGGACCAAGGCCAGGAAGATTGTGAAGGACCTCAGCCATCCCAACAATGGACTGTTCTCTCTGTTGAGGTGCCAGGCGATAAGGTCTCTCAACCACATCAACCACATCACCATGCAGATCTGGTACAATTTTTTAACATTCATGGACACTATGGACACATTCACACACACCTACTGTACACTCACATCTATACTTACATGTTTATGTTTACATTCTGGACCATTGCACAAAGACACTTTAACAAGGCACCTTCATATATCACTTTTTATGCACATTTGCACACCATCTTTCTTCACCAAATTTCAATAAAAAAAGTTCTACGTACAGTATATTTCTATTTCTATTTTTATGTACAGTATATTTCTATTTTAATTTCTATTTTTGTCCTAGTTAAATTAAATTTTCTATAGTATTTCTTTTATTTCTTTTATTGATATTTATTTCTTATTATAAGTTCAAATTCTTTTTTTAAGGTCACTGGCGGTCGTATAAGCATTTCACTGCATATCGTACTGTGTATGACTGTGTATGTGACAAATAAAATTTAAGTGAATGTCCATACAGCTGTAAGTAATTTTTCCACCAGCAAGCTTAGGCTTCTCCTTCATGTGTATTTTAAGTTCCTCTCAATATTTCTTCTTATGGAATTTTTTTTTCATGCATCGCACGAATTAAGGATATAAAAGCTCTAGTGACATAATGTACAGTAATGTACTACAGTTTTCTGGAAGATTTTTTTTCATTCCTTATTACATACTGTATATGTTTCCTGCTTGTTTTGTTTTGCTCAGCAAAGAGAATTCTTGTGATGAAGATAATTGCATGGTATGCACTTAAACTGGAAGTAGGTTATTTCCATGATTAAACAGGGCATTCCAGTAGGATGATTGAGTAGGTGTGAGTAATAGCACCATAAGCAGGCTGGGTTGATTTACCAGTGTGTCAGAAAAGAACCAGAGCACTTGCTGACTTGTACTGACAAAGAAAGAGGGCTGAAAGCAAATATGATTCGATTTCAGTGTGTGGTATTCGCCCTGGTCTTATATTTAAAAGGTAAGACATATCCATTTTACTCTTTGTTAATAAATGTTATATTTATTTTTGTTTGTGTCCTGCTAATAAGAATGAGCATTTGTAATAGGTATCTGACTGACAGCACCTTATATGATGTATGTATGCTTTTTATTTAAATCAGCATTTCTTTATGTATATTCTATATGATATTTTTACAGGTTCTCTTTGCCAACTCAATGGTAGGTGATGATCTTAATCATAAATCACAATTAATTTTGTTCCGTTCTACTCAGTCATTGAAAAGGAAAAAAAATGTAACAGACCTTCTCTTTTGTCTTCAGTATGTGGTCGTGCGCCTTCAAACAGTTTTATTCTGGGTGGGCAGAACGTTTCAGAAGGTGACTGGCCATGGCAGGTTACTTTACAGAGGTCTGGTAAACACGGTGGCCATTTTTGTGGAGGATCACTCATCAACAAAAAGTGGGTTCTAACAGCAGCACACTGTTTCGACAGGTTAAAAAGGTAAACGTCACACACGCAGTACTGTAATGGTACTTAGCAAGATAGCTAACTTAAAAACATTTCTTACTTTCTTTCAGGAGAATAAATCCTAATGTGACTGCATATTTGGGGAAAGTGACTTTTACTGGCATCAATTCCCACCAGGTTATTAGGCGTGTAGAACAGGTGATCCTGCACCCCAAGTACAACAGCACAACCAAAGACAATGACATTGCTCTCCTGCGTCTGCACGCTTCTGTAACTTTTTCAAATTACATCACACCAGTGTGTCTGGCTGGACGAGGCAGCATGCTTCCTGAAAACACAGTCAGCTGGGTCACAGGCTGGGGAAACATTAACTCTACAGGTAAAATGTAAACATACATCCATTGCTTTGTGCACGAGTCAACAAGAATTGGTGTGGTCTGTTTAGAGAAGCGATTGTCAACTCTAGTTCTTGAGGTTCAAGACACATTCTAGTGTTTTTTCCCCTCACTCTACCACACCCAATTCCATTCAGAAAATGCTGGAAATTAACCACTTAAACTGGGTGAGCTGGGAGTACAGGATACTGTTAAGAACCACTGATTTCCAGCATTTTCTGAATGCTGTATTTGTATTATTATTTGTATTATTTAGGGGTTTAAATTAAGAATAATTAATTCCAACCCCTATCCCACTGAGATCCCACTAATTTAAACCCCACCCCCGGATCCCTCTGAGCTGACCATTAAATCCTAAATCTAACATGTCTAGTGCAGGAATACCTCTACATTAGAACAGGATCTGTCGGTTTAGTATCCTCTTCATAATGATCTACAACAGAGGTATTTAAATCCAGTCTTGCAGGGTAAGTTAACTAACAGGTTTAGTGTGTGTGATTAAGTGTTGTAGGTGCAGAGTTTGTCCAGTTCTCCTGGTTCTCATATAGGTTTTTTCTTGGTCCTTTATTTCGCTGGCACAGTCCAACATAATGTTATTACAGTAGGTAGTCAACCAGAATGGGTATTACCGCCGTGCTTCTGTCCACAGCAAAACGTCAGTGGCCGAAAAAAAATCTGTCAAATTTTCATTGGTGAAATGACCGCCAGGCGGCGCAAAGTGACATTTTCAGTTGCCACAGTCATTAAAATAGTCTTAAAAATATGTTGTATCGAAGACATACTACAGTGATGGTAATTTCCACAGCTGAGTATTTCATACAACAAACATGAAAAAATTTAACATTGGTTAAATGCTGTTTTGATAGACGGAAGTTCACCAGCTGACAATTTTATTTGTACAAAGAATGGACTGTTATACTGTATATCTCTGTATCTGTTTATTGTTTTTATTTTTAAAAAAACTTTACTTTTAAAGACATCAAATTTTAAATATAGACATAACTGGAAAAATATACTTGCAGAATAGAACATTAGAATAAATCAAAAACTTAAAATTGTCTTACATTTGTGTAACTGTTTCATAGGAATTTCTTCTGGAATTTCGTTGTACTGTACTGCAGTGCTTCCGGCCTCTTTTTAATATATATATTTTTTTAAATCTTCTGGATTCTAGATTCTAAAATTGACCATGTTACTGTTTTTAAGAAACGGAGATTGTCCTTATCCTTACATGCGTTGTATTGTTTTTTTAATCACTTTATACACAATCTATTTCTATGGTATTTTTAATAAAATATTAAAATTTTATATTAAAAAAAACATTTTTATGAAATATAAAAATTAAATGCTATAAAATAGCATAAAAAATCATGGGTTGTGTATAGAGTGATTAAAAACAATACAACGCATGTCATGATAAGAAAAATCTTAGTCTCTTCCAATCCAGGGATTAAAAAACAGTAACAATGTAAATTTTAGAATCCAGTGGTCCACATACAACCTCTCGTGTGTGCCATTCTCTGAGTACACCGTTTCCACAGGGGTGGAGCTAAGATCTCAGTTTATTAATCCTCGTGCTCAGTTTTATTAATCTGCGCGCCCATTATGTTACAATAAAATTATAACACTCAGGAAAGACCTTTTATTTGGACTAGAGGCTAGAGGTGGTCTCACTTGGTGGTGGACTAAAACAACAAAGGTGCGCACATCATGCCGGCGCGATCAGCCCCGTCTCAATCACACACACAGATCATGAAGACAACTCCCACGAAGCAGACAAAATGCAAAATTAACAACAGTACTTCAGACAAACAACATAATAGATTTTTTGTCACTCCCCCCAAACAGTGCCTCAATTAACATTTACTTACATTTGAATAGAGTTGTTTACATAATTCCATGATTAATAGTTAATGATACATTCAATTCAATTCAATTTTATTTGTATAGCGTTTTTTACAATTGGCATTGTCCCAAAGCAGCTTTAACCTATCAAAAGAATTATTTAAGTTTGTATGGAATTTGATTGTGTATGAATCAAAATGGTCAGATCGTCCCTGGTGAGCAAGCCGAGGGCGACAGTGGCAAGGAAAAACTCCCTGAGATGGTATTAGGAAGAAACCTTGAGAGGAACCAGACTTAACAGGGAACCCATCCTCATCTGGGTGAAACAGAGAGCAGGAATTGATCTGCATTCATACTGTGTGTTAGTTGGCAGGCAGTTCAGCATAACAGTTGATGTTAATTGATGTTAATATGGAGTCCAGGTAGTTATTGAAAACTCAGGTAGACTTGTATAAAGTTCCAGTCATGAACTATTGAACAGTCAAGGTCTTAGAGAAACAGCTGCCAACACCAGTCGGGGCCAGAACCATCTTCTAGGTAGAGAGAACCATCCACAGACACGAGACGCATCCCAAAGAGACACACGGGGCATCCATGTGACGAGATCTCCAACCTAGGGTTGTACATACGTACATTTAAACAATTTATTCATACAGATGTACCTGTTTTAGATGGAATTTTACAGGTTTGTCACTGAACGATTTACCCTGATAAAAAGCCGTAAAACAAACAGTGGCAGCTGGCACGCCTAAAAATTTACAGTATGCAGAATCTAAATAAAAATACTTTTCTAAAGTTTTCCAGAGCGCACCGGCAGAAGTAGACTAATGATTATGAATGCTTTGGGAAAACTAAAAGAGACTGACTCTGACCATTTTAATTCATTGTAATGATGTCAATCCCATCATCTCCACAGCAGTGGATGCGCCTATATTCACGTTTTATACAAATTACATAATCTAAATTTTTGCTTTCTGTTACTTAACTTTGTATGTAAAGTCAGACATTTTGCTTTCTATAAGTATATTTTTTTTTACGTCTGTGAGGCAAGTATACAGTATAGAGTTTCTGCAAATTTTTTACACACCCAAGTTCACTGAAACCAATACAGAATAGCTCCCGTGCTTGCTTTCATTATTTTACAAAATCATAACGTTTTGTCATCATTGTAAGTGCACTTAAATAAATGTAGAGTCTTATAAAGACTTATGTAGCTTATATAGTTTTATCATATAGTTTTTGCAAATTAATCTGACAATAAGTGTCACACCCACTTTTCCTGTGTTTTTACAGACACTTGTCTGTGTTCTGACTACACGAGTGTTACACATGATAAAATCCATCCAACATTTTGTTTGCTTAAATTTGATACAAATAAAAAACGCCTATACTTAATTTTAGTACTGTGATTATGAATTTGTCTAATCACAATGTTTCACTTGAATTCAACTGCTACTACATACAGCTATCGCTGAGCTGCGGCTCATTAACACTTGAGAGAATGAACCAAGTCTATAGTCTATAGTTATAGTGCCAATTGTCTGTAAACCTGTTATTCTGTTTGAGTACCATCTGTAAATAGTCTGGCTACTCCAAACTGCCCCTGGATGTAAGTAACGGGCGCATTCTCTAACCATACACTTGAGATGGGACATTGGGTTACATACAGTAACTCTGACCAAAATAAAGTGTTACTGAAGATGAATGATCTAATAATTCTGGACGATTCTGGATGAAGCTGAACATTACCACTTTTCTGTTACATCCACATCTGCCAGTCTCAGATGTGGATGTAGTGAAATGATACCAGTATTCTACACTGCTTTAGTAAACTCTCCCCTTTCAAGGATAGTATTTCATTCCAAACTCACAATCAAACTGATACAATTGGTCTCTTTAGAATCAAAAGTGGGTCACATTAGCATTAACTGTAACACAAATGCAGGTACCTTTTCAAAATAGTTGATGTTTATTTGATTGTTTTTGTGTAGGGCCTTCATCTGACCTGCAGGAGGCAATGGTTCCCACTCTAAATAAAGCAATTTGTGGTTATCTGTTGAGTCCTGAAACTCTTACCACAAACATGATCTGTGCTGGTTATCTAAATGGAGGCCCAAGGATCTGCCAGGTACAGTGCCCTCAGCATAATGAAGCATCAACAAATGTCTAAATAATACAAACTACATTAATATTGTGTGATCATTTTTCCTATTATCTGTAAAGCACTAAAAGGACCATTTTTCTATCTGTGGTAAAGGGTGATTCTGGTGGTCCGTTGGTGACTAAGCTGGGTGCCGCCTGGATTCAGGCTGGAATCTCTAGCTGGCGTAAGGACTGTGCTCAAAACAACTCACCTGGTGTGTACACGCTGGTGTCCCAGTACCAGAACTGGATATCTAAAAAAATCAAAAACAGTCTTCCTGGATTTGTGACGTATATTTAATTTTGGATCATGATTCACTATCTGGCTTCCACAGTAATCCACCAAATCTTGGTCAAAATGTGTTCTTCTGTATTTTCCAGGTATTAATACAGAGGGACTGGAACTGATAGCAGTAGTTATGATTTAGGGAATTAAAGCATTTCAGTTTAACAGCAGCATATTTTATCATCACGGGGTGGGGGGGGGGGAGAAAGATGAATATATTGAAATATATCAAAGATACATCATACCATTTTTTGTCTGACATATATAAACTGTATGTAATGAGGATATACCTACAGTATATTGATCTGATATTCTTGGTCAGTGTTGTAATAATTATATAAGTTGGTTTAACATCAATAAAATACAAACATACATGAGTATTCCAGTTGTTGAGTCTTTATTTCAGTTGTGAACTGTTTGTAAACTATTTGTATTATGCATTACTAAAGCTTTCAATTGCAATAAACGTAAGACTTTCTTAGTGGACTGAGCATCACAGGGCTATGTCACTGTGCATAATGCACATTATTACTCCTCAAGATGACACCTGTATTCAATAATCTTTCTTTCTTTCTAATTATCTTTGATGTGGATGTTCCCAGTTCTGATCTAGGTAGTCTTCATTGCAGTAAAGTTTGTGTGCCTCTTAGTAAAATTAGTAAAAACCCTTAAATTATTCTTTAAACTAAAAAAAGAAGCCTTTTAATTTTGAATATTTGAATTTGCTGTGACCTTGACCCTATTGGAATAATTCAAAAATACAATCCGTTTGGTGATTAAAATTATAATTTTACAAAAATGCTTTAAACATCCAACCACTTGTTTTGACACTATTACACTAATTAGAATCTTGTACAAATGTCTGGACACACAGACAGATTCAGATTTCCTAAACGTGAAAATGTCAGCAACACTTCAGAAGCTTTCAGATTCCAATAAAAATAGTAATATTTGTGCATTGTGTTGCTAACTAGGGTGATTTATGAATGTACACATAAAAAAAAAAATCATAAAAAAGATCAAATGACTGGCAGCCAATACTTTACAGATTTTTTAACAGTTTAGTACACATTGAAACGAAAGAATGTTTCACATAAATAACATTAAAAAAAACAACATAATTTAACCTTGCTCTTGTATTAGGGTCAGCACCGACACGTTTTACTTTTTTAAATGCATAAAACTCCTACCTAATTTTGTTTATTGCATCAAGGCTTTTTGACTTTGTCAGGAATCTGTATTTAATTAAAATAAAACAAACAATTCTTTTACCAAATTATAAAATGCTTTGGTGAAAATTATTACCTTTGTGTTGGTAGGGTCAGTTATAATTTAAGGTTATAAAACAATAGTCAGGGTCAAAACAAAAATCATGAAGACACTTTGAGGGGCTTCTTTCTTTGCCTGTGTGTCTCCTTACCTGAACAAACAAAACAAACAAACAAAGACATGTTTAGACAGGCTTGCATAAGACAAATTTAGTTTAGTGTTGGTGACTTGCAGAGTCACATCTCCTGTTTGCAGCAGTCAAAAATGAGAAGAAGATTTACAGTAAGCCAAGCTCTGGATCATATCTTTTCTGAAAATGAGGCAGAGGACACAGAACAGCATAGTAATAGAGATGAGCAGGTTTCCGAGGAGGACAACATTGTAGAGTATCTATCAGAAGGCACAGACACGTCTGATGAGGAGGTCACCGATGCTGAAGCTGCACTCACTCCTGCTAAAATCTTCAAATCCAAAAGTGGTAACATCTGTTGGAGCTCAGTACCTCCTGACTTACATGGCAGGGCAGCTGCTGCAAATGTCATCAAAATGACCCCTGAAATCAAAAGGTTTGCTGTGACAAAAGTAAGTGACATCAGGACATGTTTTGATCTGTTTATGCCATTGTCACTAAAGAAAGTCATGATTGCTATGACAAACCTTGAAGGAAAAAAGATTCATGTGGATAGGACATTGATGAGGAATACTTGGATGCTTATATTGGTGTTCTTTATCTTGCTGGTTTACAAATCCAGCAATGAGGCCACTGATATTCTCTGGGATGCGTCATCAGGCAGAAATATTTTCCGGGCAACACTGTCACTTCGGTTATTCCGAATGATATCAAGAGTCCTTAGATTTGACAACAGAGAAACTAGAGAAAAATCTCACAAGCTTGCTCCCATCAGGGATGTCTGGGAACGTTGGGTGCAGCTCCTTCCACTGATGTTCAACCCAGGGCCAGAGGTAACAGTAGATGAATGTTTTGTTCCTATCCGTGCAAAATGCCCTTTCCAGCAGTACAGTACATGCCTATGAAAATACAGTGGTGTGAAAAACTATTTGCCCCCTTCCTGATTTCTTATTCTTTTGCATGTTTGTCACACTTAAATGTTTCTGCTCATCAAAAAACGTTAACTATTAGTCAAAGATAACATAATTGAACACAAAATGCAGTTTTTAAATGAAGGTTTACGTTATTAAGGGAGAAAAAAAAAACTCAAAATCTGCATGGCCCTGTGTGAAAAAGTGATTGCCCCCCTTGTTAAAAAACAACTTAACTGTGGTTTATCACACCTGAGTTCAATTTCTGTAGTCACCCCCAGGCCTGATTACTGCCACACCTGTTTCAATCAAGAAATCACTTAAATAGGAGCTACCTGACACAGAGAAGTAGACCAAAAGCACCCCAAAAGCTAGACATCATGCCAAGATCCAACAAAAGTAATTGAGATCTATCAGTCTGGTAAAGGTTATAAAGCCATTTCTAAAGCTTTGGGACTCCAGTGAACCACAGTGAGAGCCATTATCCACAAATGGCAAAAACATGGAACAGTGGTGAACCTTCCCAGGAGTGGCCGGCCGACCAAAATTACCCCAAGAGCGCAGAGACAACTGATCCAAGAGGCCACAAAAGACCCCAGGACAACATCTAAGGAACTGCAGGCCTCACTTGCCTCAATTAAGTTCAGTGTTCACCATAAGAAAGAGACTGGGCAAAAACGGCCTGCATGGCAGATTTCCAAGGCGCAAACCACTTTTAAGCAAAAAAAACATTAAGGCTTGTCTCAATTTTGCTAAAAAACATCTCAATGATTGCCAAGACTTGTGAAAATACCTTGTGGACCGACGAGACAAAAGTTCAACTTTTTGGAAGGTGCGTGTCCCGTTACATCTGGCGTAAAAGTAACACAGCATTTGAGAAAAAGAACATCATACCAACAGTAAAATATGGTGGTGTTAGTGTGATGGTCTGGGGTTGTTTTGCTGCTTCAGGACCTGGAAGGCTTGCTGTGATAGATGGAACCATGAATTCTACTGTCTACCAAAAAATCCTGAAGGAGAATGTCCGGACATCTGTTCGTCAACTCAAGCTGAAGCGATCTTGGGTGCTGCAGCAGGACAATGACCCAAAACAAACCAGCAAATCCACCTCTGAATGGCTGAAGAAAAACAAAATAAAGACTTTGGAGTGGCCTAGTCAAAGTCCTGACCTGAATCCTATTGAGATGTTGTGGCATGACCTTAAAAAGGTGGTTCATGCTAGAAAACCCACAAATAAAGCTGAATTACAACAATTCTGCAAAGATGAGTGGGCCAAAATTCCTCCAGAGTGCTGTAAAAGACTCGTTGCAAGTTATTGCAAACGCTTGATTGCAGTTATTGCTGCTAAGGGTGGCCCAATCAGTTATAAGGTTCAGGGGGCAATTACTTTTTCACACAGGGCCATGTAGGTTTGGAATTTTTTCCCCTAAATAATAAAAACCATCAAATTCAAATTCAAATTTTATTTGTCACATACACAAACATACACAGTACAAAATGTAGTGAAATGCTTATACAGTATGACTGCCATTGACCCTAAAAGAGAATTAAAGTTTACAAATAAGAAATAAATATGAATAAAAGAAATACGATAGAAATTAAATAGAAAAATTAAATTAAACTAGGAAAAATAGAACTAAAAATAAAAATAGAAATGTGCTAGGAAAAATAGAACTAAAATAAAAATAGAAGTATGATGTACATAAAAATAGAAATATACTGTGCAAATTGAAATATACTGTACTGGGTGTGCAAATATGCATAGAACCAAAGTGTCTTTGTGCAGAGGTTATTAAAGTGTCTTTGTGCACTGGTCCAGGATGTAGACGTAAACATGTAGTGTAGACGTAAACATGTAGTGTAAACATGTAGTGTAGTTGTGAAGGTAGGTGTGCAAAGTTATTAAAGTGTCTTTGTGCAATGGTCCAGGATGTAAACGTACAACATGTAGTGTAGATATGAAGAAAGGTGTGCGTGTAATTGTCCATAGTGTTCATGGATGTAAAAAGATTGATAGATTTGATCAATTATGAAAAGATTGTGTTAGTTCTGCATAGTGGTGTGGTTGTGGTTGAGAGACCTTATCGCCTGCGGGAAGAAGCTCCTCCTCAGTCTCTCTGTGTTGGCCTTCAGGGAGCAGAATTGCTTCCCAGACCGCAACAGAGTAAACAGTCCGTTATTGGGGTGGCTGAGGTCCTTCACGATCTTCCTGGCCTTGGTCAAGCACCGCTTGCTGTAGATCGAGTGCAGGTCAGAGAGCTCGATGCGGATGATGCGCTCAGCTGATCGCACCACCCTCTGTAGAGCTCGTCTGTCCTGCATGGTGCTGTTCCCGAACCAGGTCGTGATATTTCCCGTCAGGATGCTCTCTATGGTGCAGGAGTAGAAATTCCTGAGCACGTTGGAGGGCAGTCTAAAGTCTCTCAAGCGTCTGAGGTGGTAGAGACGCTGCCGGGCCTTTTTTACCATGGTGTTGATGTGACAGGACCATGCCAGGTCCTGCGTGATGTGAACACCGAGGTATCTGAAGCTGTCCACTCTCTCCACTGGGCTCCTGTTGATGACGGGGGTCTGGTAGTTCCTCACCTGCTTTGTACTGAAGTCCACTATCAGCTCCTTTGTCTTACCGACGTTCAGGAGGAGATTGTTTCTCTGGCACCAGTTCTCCAGATTTCCAACCTCCTCCAGGTAGGCCGCCTCATCGTTGTTCGTGATCAGGCCCACCACAACAGTGTCGTCAGCAAACTTGATGATGGTGGTGGAGCTGGTAGTCGCCACGCAGTCGTGGGTGTACAGAGAGTACAGCAGGGGGCTCAGAACACAACCCTGGGGGGCTCCAGTGCTGAGAGTGAGGGAGGCTGAGACATGTCCGCCCATCCTTACTGCCTGTGGTCTGCCAGTCAGAAAATTGGAGATCCACTAAAACATTGATGAGCTGAGTCCCAGGTGCTCCAGCTTGGTGGTGAGTGTGGATGGAATTATGGTATTAAATGCAGAACTGTAGTCGATGAAGAGCATTTTCACATAATTCAACCTCCGAGTGTCCAGGTGAGTGAGAGATGTATGGAGGAGATGAGAGATTGCATCGTCTGTGGAGCGGTTTGGACGATAAGCAAACTGTAGTGGGTCCAGGGGGGGACTTTAACAGTGCCAACCTCAAACCCGCAGCGCCGAACTTTTATCAGCACATCACCTGCCCCACCAGGGGCGAAAGGACACTGGATCACTGTTACACTACAGTCAAGGACGGCTACAAGGCACAATCTTGCCCACCGTTTGGTAAATCCGACCACGCCGCCATCTTCCTTATGCCAAAATACAAGCAAAGGCTGAAACAGGAAGTTCCGGTTCAGAGGGAGGTCGCGCGCTGGACGGACCAATCGGTGGCCGCGTTACAGGACGCACTCGATGACGCAGACTGGGACATGTTCAGAACCAGCTCCGATGATGACGTCAGCGTGTTTACGGAAGCGGTTGTGGGATTCATCGGGAAACTAGCGGACGATACCGTAGAAAAAAAGACTATTAAAACGTTTCCCAACCAGAAGCCGTGGGTGGATAAAACCATCCGCGACGCTCTGAGATCTCGCACCGCTGCCTACAACATGGGACTCGCGTCGGGGGACATGGAACCATACAAGGCTGCGTCATACAGCGTCCAGAAGGCGGTGAAAGAGGCAAAGCAGCGCTACGGGAGGAAACTAGAGTCACAACTCTAACAGAGTGACTCTAGGAGCCCGTGGCAGGGACTAAGGACAATAACGGATTATAAAGCACCAACATCCGGTATGACGAATGCGGCAGACGAGCTGAACACTTTCTATGCTCGCTTCGAGGCTGCAGCTAAAGATGCTAGCGATGCTAATGCTAGCGGCGCTAACGGCTGCTGACAGGAAGTCACTGCCAGCGCCGGAAGCGTGTTCATCATCACCGAGCATGACGTGAGGAGAGCCTTCAAGAGAGTGAACACCAGGAAAGCAGCAGGACCAGACGGCATCTCAGGTCGTATTCTCAGAGCCTGCGCAGACCAGCTAGCACCTGTGTTCACTGAGATATTCAACATCTCTTTATCTCAGTCGGTGATCCCCACATGCTTCAAAGAGTCCATTATTGTTCCTGTCCCAAAGAAACCTCAACCTGCTTCTCTTAATGACTATCCCCCTGTAGCCCTCACCTCAGTAGTGATGAAGTGCTTTGAACGCCTGGTCAGAGACTTCATCATTTCTTCACTACCAGACCCACTCCACCCACTACAGTTTGCATACCGCCCCAACCGTTCTACTGATGATGCCATCTCTCACCTTCTCCACACATCACTCACTCATCTGGACGCTAGGAAAGGGAATTATGTGAAAATGCTCTTCATCGACTACAGCTCTGCATTTAATACCATAATTCCCTCCACACTCACCACCAAGCTGGAGCACCTGGGACTCAGCTCATCTATGTGCCAGTGGATCTCCAACTTGTTAACTGGCAGACCACAGGCAGTAAGGATGGGCGGTCATGTCTCAGCCTTCCTCACTCTCAGCACTGGAGCACCCCAGGGTTGTGTTCTGAGCCCCCTGCTGTACTCTTTGTACACCCACGACTGCGTGGCGACTACCAACTCCACCGCCATCATCAAGTTTGCTGACGACACTGTCGTGGTGGGCCTGATCGCCAACAACGATGAGTCGGCCTACCTAGAGGAGATAGGAAATCTGGAGAAATGGTGCCAGAGGAACAATCTCCTCCTGAACGTCAGCAAGACAAAGGAGCTGATTGTGGACTTTTGTACAAAGCAGGAGAGGAACTACCAGACCCCAGTCATAAACAGCAGCCCAGTAGCGAGAGTGGACAACTTTCTTTTTTTTTTTTTTTTTTTTTTCCGGCCTGTCAGTATCACAGATAACACATAGCAGAAAGTATGTGTAGCTGTTCTATCATCATTTACAGCCATTTTTTTTTATTTTTATATTTATTTATTTATTTATTTATTTATTTAGTTTGTTTCCCATATTATAACAGACAAGACCGGGGACCAAAAAAAGAGAAGAGAGAGTAAAAAAAAAAAAAAAAGGGGGGGAAAAGAGAGAAGAAAAAAAAAAAAAAGAAAGGGGGGGTGAGAGGGGGGAGAGAATATAGTCAAAATTCGCTTCCGCACCTGCCGAAGAAAAAGAGAAAAAACAACAGCAGAAAAACCGCAGCCACAACCAACACCTGCACGACTCGCGGCAAACCACAAATCCCAAAACCTGTTGAGCCGCGCACATAATAAAATATTTTGAAATAAACATTTTGTTTTGAAGCAACAGCAAAGACAGTGTGTGTGTGAGCACCTGTTTGTACACCAGTGTGAACGTTTGTGTGCACACCTGTGTGTGTGAGCGCGCTTGTTTTTATAGGGCTCCTCCATGTAAATGTTTAATAGTGTGTGTGGGGGACCACAGTCCCATCCCGCGAGGCATGGAGCAGATACGGCGGAGACACGGGTCCCAGACATCCAGAGGCCCCCCAGAGCACAGGAGTCTCAGGAGAACCACCGCAGGGACAGCCCCTCCACCCCGAAAGGGGCAGCGGAGAGCCCAGAGGGGGGTCATCTAGCAGCCCCAGTGCAGACGCCCCAGGGTGCCGTGGTGACAGGACCGCAGGCTCCGCCGGTGGTCATCCACTCCGAGGCAGTCCGGTTCCTGGGTTCAGAGATCCCAGGGCCCCCCCCATCCACAAGCCGGTGCCTCGCCAAGCCAGGAGAGCCAGATCCCGCCCAGCGACCGCCGCGAGTGAGCCAGCGCTCACCCGAGCGCCCCGCCCCGGAGCGAGAAACCAACAACCCACCAGCGGCCGGGGGCACCCCACAGCTGTGTGTGGTGGCAGAGCAGGGGGGGCCTGGGATGTTGAGAGAGGTGGAGTCTAGGACCTGACCTGACACCTAAACGTAGACAGCCAGACACACACATACACAAACAAATATTCACACACTCACACATGTAGACACACAAAAATAGACAATATACACACTCACACTCCCCATATACCCACTTCCCTCCGCCGTGGGGACAGAAAGACCCCCCCGGTCCCCGCAGCAGCGGAAAGGACCACCAGCCCAGACCCCGACCGAACGGCCAGCTCCTCCTCTCAGCCCCCGGCCCTGGACCGCGGATAGAGAACGGGGGTGTGGAGAAAAGGAAGACCCCCGCTTCGCTCCTCCCGCTCTAATGTAGTGTTGGTGTGTGTTGTTCTAAAGTGCTTTAAAAGAGTGGACAACTTTCGATACCTCGGTGTTCACATCACGCAGGACCTGTCATGGTCCTGTCACATCAACACCGTGGTGAAAAAGGCCCGGCAGCGTCTCTACTACCTCAGACGCTTGAGAGACTTTAGACTGCCCTCCAAGGTGCTAAGGAACTTCTACTCCTGCACCATAGAGAGCGTCCTGACGGGAAACATCACAACCTGGTTCGGGAACAGCACCATGCAGGACAGACGAGCTCTACAGAGGGTGGTGCGTTCAGCTGAACGAATCATCCGCACCGAGCTCCCTGACCTGCACTCGATCTACAGCAAACGGTGCTGGACTAAGGCCAGGAAGATGGTAAAGGACCTCAGCCATCCCAACAATGGACTGTTTTCTCTGTTGCGGTCTGGGAAGCGATTCCGCTTCCTGAAGACCAATACAGAGAGATTGAGGAGGAGCTTCTTTCCGCAGGCCATAAGGTCTCTCAACAACCACAACACAATACAGCACTAATATCATCTCTTTTACATCCAACAGTGGGCATTCATGGACACTATGGACACATTCATGCACAATTTTTGCATTCATACATTCATGGACACTGTTATTGCACAATCCTATATTCCTCTTGTAATACAGCGGCCGGCAAGAAAATCTTCTTACTCGTCACAAGATCCGTAACCAAGTGTGAGTTTAATAAAATTACAAAACAATTACAAACAAAATCCAGATGGTCCTTATGTCCTTTGATATACAGTTATTAACCCTTTAACTTGTATTTCCTTTAAACGCTTAAACACAAGTTTTCCTTAAAGACAGAAAGACGGTAAGAAAACTGTTTCTCTTTACTTCTCCGGCCGTGTCAATTCAACCTAATGTATCAGCATGACGTGGTCGTTAAAGAGACAGCGCCAAAGTACACATCAGAAATAATAGTGTTATTAAAGCATACATAAAAATATCAATATTGCTTTTACTAAACAGAAATAACATTATGAGCAACATAATACAAATTACTGACATATAAGAAATTGGCTCCTACACACCAGCCCCTAATTGTATTTGTGTTACACAAAACAATTATCAACCTATTTACATCAAAGAGCCAAACAAATTTCTTAAAGATAATGTATTTTCTACAAATCAAACGCAAGAAATACAACAAAACCCAATCTTTCAATGATTTCAGTTTAAATTTAGGTAATAAAACTGTAACCTTTCACTAGGACTGTGAAAAGAAATTATAAGTCAGCCTCTAAGAGTAGACAGATTTTGGTAACAAGCCGCAAGAGTGTATTTGTTTTGGTTTTCACTTGGGCTTGCCTCAAAAGACCTTTGTTGTCTGTGAATGTTTGTAGCACTCGTCCCATTACCCAAGAGTTTCGTGGCGCAGAATCATCAACAATCAACACAATGTCCCCAGGTTTTAGATTTTTCACTAGGGTTTGCCATTTTTGTCTCTCTTGCAAGTCAGGTAGGTACTCTTTGACCCAACGCTTCCAAAATAGGTCAGCTATATACTGAACTTGGCGCCACCTACGTCTGGAATATAGATCTGCTTTATCAAAAACTCCAGGAGGCACGGACGGTTTTACTTTAAGCAGCAGCAAGTGATTCGGAGTGAGGGCCTCTAAGTCGTTTGGGTCATTTAGTGATGGGACGACTATTAATTATTGCCTCCACTTCACATAAGAGCGTTTGAAGACTTTCTTCATCAAGAGACTGCTGCTTTACAGTGGAGTTGAGAATTTTTCGGATGGTCCGTATTTGCCGTTCCCAGACTCCTCCGTGGTGGGATGCAGTTGGGGGGTTGAAAATCCACTGTACACCCTTTGCAAGTAATGTGGTTTGAATCTGGTCATTCTCCAAACCTTGTATGGCTCTTTGCAACTCCCTTTCTGCCCCAATGAAATTTGTTCCATTGTCTGACCTGATTGTTTGGACTTGGCCTCTCCTAGATATGAATCTCCTTAGCGCATGGATGCACGAGTCAGTATCTAAAGAGCTAGCAATCTCAACGTGGACAGCTCTTAATGTCAGGCAAGTAAAGATAACCCCATATCTTTTGATCAATGATCTCCCTCTTTTTATATCAAATGGACCAAAATAATCAATGCCCACATTTGTGAATGGGGGTTCATCTGGCAAAAGTCTGTCACGGGGAAGGTCGGCCATGAATTGTTTACTTGTAATGCTGCGCTGGCGTTTACAAACGGTGCACTGAGACAGAATTTTTCTGATGGCGGTTTGAGCTTTTGGAATCCAGTATTTCTCTCTCAACTTTGACAACATATGATTACGGCCACAATGACCTACATCTACATGAATTGATCGTAAGATCAGATGCGAAACATGGTGGTCCTTTGCCAAAATTGCAGGATGCTTGGATTCCTCAGGCATTGCAGATTTGCTTAGTCTGCCACCTACTTTTAGGATTTTATCTTGTAAAACTGGAGACAACCTGTAGAGAGAGCTACTGCGTTTCACAGTTTTATGCTGTTGGAGGGCTTTGATTTCCACTGGAAACATGATTGTTTGGCTGTAGCGAATTATCTCTTTCCCAGCATTTTCAATGTCACTTACTGATAATGTAACACCTGACAGTGAGACTTTGAAGTTTTCCATTTCTTTTTCAAGTTCAGAATGCACTGATGTAGTGTATCTTAAAGTGTGGCACAGCTCCTTCCTTTTTTCCATCAGTGTCTTCAAAATGTTTTTTAATTTTAGGAACCATGCAATTGCTCTTCTCAAACGGTACCAATCTGAATAGTGTGAAAAGAGCTGAGAAGTATAGTCACAAATTTCAGCGCCCACTGCATTATTTGAGACTTCCTTTACTTCAAGATCATTGTCAGATATCTTAAGAGTGTGACTTGGTATTTTTGGCCACTCTGATTCTGGCTTTGTCAGAAAGAATGGACCTGTGAGCCATGAACTTGCTTTAAGGAAAGCATCCACAGTAAGCCCTCTTGAGGCAATGTCAGCTGGGTTGGAAGAAGAAGTGACATACCTCCATTGTGACGCCTTTGAGAGCTCTCAGATCGTAGTTACCCTGTTGGCCACAAATGTACGGAAGCGTGCGCTTTCATTGTTAAGATACTCCAGAACTGAAGTACTGTCTGTCCAAAACACAGATTCCTGCAGAACCAAGTCCAATTCAGATTTCAGCATGTTGTCCATTCTTGCAGCCATTGTAGCTGCAGTGAGCTCAAGACGTGGCACAGTAACTTTTTTAACTGGAGCAACCCTTGCTTTACCCATAACAAAGGCACAATGTTGGTTACCTCTGTTGTTCTCCATGAGCAAGTACGATACTGTGCCATAACCCAGCTCACTGGCATCTGCAAAATGATGCAGCTGTGCAAAAGTGACTTCACCAAAGTTAAGTGGCTTCATGCATCTCTTAACCTGAAAGTCATTTACGTTCTGAAGACTATGAAACCACAAGTTCCACTGATGTCTGAGAGTTTCTGGAATACTGTCATCCCACTCATATTTTGTTCTACAAAGCTCTTGCAGTATTTGTTTTGCAGGGAGAATGACCGGAGAAAGTATTCCAAGTGGATCATAAATGGAGCTGACCATGGACAAAATACCTCTTCTTGTAAGAGGCCTTTCCTGCAGGGTTAGTTCAGTATCAGTCTCTATACACCACTGAACTCCCAGGGCTCTTTCCAATGGCAACTTGTCTTTCTCCAGGTCCAAGTCCTTCACTGTCTTTGCTTTGCTCTCCTCACTTATGGATGCAAGTACATTGCGACTGTTGGACATCCACTTGGTCAAATTAAATCCTCCTGATGCGCCCTTAGTTCATGCATCAGAGCAATACCTTGTTGCTCGGTAGCCACAGATGTCAAACAGTCATCCACATAGAAATTCCTAAGTACCATTTGAATCACCTCTGATCTGTGATGTGCAGTGTTATCCTTTGCACAGCTTTGCAGCGCATAGATTGCACAACTTGGAGAGGATGTGGCACCAAATAAGTGAACAGTCATTCTATACTCCTCCATGTCTTGGGCAGTGTCCCCTTTAGGCCACCAAAGGAATCTTAACAGGTCTTTGTCTTTAGCAGGAACTCTGACCTGATGAAACATCCCTTCTACATCCGCTGCAAGGGCTATTGGCTTGTGTCTGAATCTCATTAGCACACCAATGAGAGAATTATTCAAGTTGGGTCCTTGTAACAATTGAGAGTTGAGTGATTTCCCTTGGTAGGTAGCTGCGCAGTCGAACACTACTCGTAGTTTGTGTTTCTGTGGATGATACACCCCGTGATGTGGGATGTACCAAATTCTATCAGGGTTTCCTTTGATTTCACTTGCAGGGATTTTTTCAGCATGACCTTTGAGTAACCTATCCTCCATAAAACTACAGTAGTCCTTGTGGAAATCCAAATTTCTTTTGAATTTTCTTTTCAGAAATTGAGCACGCAAAGATGCTACAACATAGTTGTTGGGAAATGTTGCATCCTTTTTCTTTAATGGAAGGTCAATGCAGTAATGTCCATCAACAAGCTTTATGGACTGTGATACTGACTCCATAAACTGCTTATCCTCTATGGACATTTCCAAATTTTCAGCTTGCTTACACTCAGGAAAATCATAACTAGTTTGTTGTTGAATTAGGTTTTCCAGGCTTACTACTGAAATCCTGTTTGCAATTACCTGTGGCCATTCTGCATCATTGTTAGCTTGGATGTTGTCTCTCTCCAAAGGTCCATTTACAATCCAACCCAGGATGACTTTCCAAGGTTCAAGGATTTTTGGTACATTTGTACCTATGAGTAAGCCGATACCTGCATCAATCTGAGGAAAACGCACTTCATCAAGGTACTTCCATTTCTTAACATAGGAAGGAATATTTTCCCTTATAACAGGAATCTCCTTTTGCGAGAACACCTGAGGGAGGTCCACAAAATTGTTTTCATTCAGTCCGCTTATTACAAGCTCTGTGAAAACGTGCGTAGTAACAGGTCTTTCCTGTCCCATAGTACGCAGCAGGATGTTTGTTTTCCTACCCGTTAGACTTAGTTCTGTCATTAGTTGTTCCGTGCAAAATGTCGCAGAACTACCCGGGTCTAGGAATGCATAGGTCATGACCTCATGATTGCTTTTTTTGGATTTAACTCTGACTGGTAAAATGGCCAATGAGCACACCAAATTACCAGCCCCAGTACAGCCACAAGTTTCGCTGTTTACAGAACATGACTCAGTAACAGTTGTGGAGCTTTCACCATCCTGAGATGGAAGTACTGGCTTCTTTTCTGGGAGATGAAGGATGGTTGGGTGCTTTAGTGAGCATTTCTGACAAGTCAATCGTTGCATACAACCTTTACTCATGTGACCTGGTAACAAGCAACCATAACAGAAGCGCTTGGATTTTAGAAATTCAAGTTTTTCTTTGTGTGGCTTGTGCTTCAGAACATCACAAACATCCAATCCATGGTCTTTATTACAGCATGAGCAGAGGGTTCCTTTGTTTGCTTTTGCTCCATCCTTTTCCTTTGCTCTTTGACTTTTGGATTGTGGAACAGGTGTCACGCTTGTAACAAATGTGGTTTTCTTTTCTTTCATTTGAAAATTACCTGATTTGTTTGGTTTGAATTTCTGATAGTCTTTTGTTATTCTGTTATCTTGTATATCACCAAACAGTGGATGTGAAACAATCTTTGCCTGTTTGTCTACAAAACTAACCAAGTCAGAGAATCTTGCTCTCAAGCCAGTCCTTTCTTGTAGCTCGCAGGCAACTCCTCTCCATTTCTCCCTCATTTTGAAAGGAAGCTTGGACACAATAGCGCGCATGTTGCTTGGACTGTCCATCTCTTCAACATATTCCACACTGTCAACTGTGTTGCGACAACCAGTAAGAAAAAGGGCAAAATCTGTTAAGCCTTTATTATCCTCAGGCTTTAAAGCTGGCCAGTTCAATGCCTTTTCTGTATAGGCAGTGGCGATAGTGTACTCATTGCCAAAATGTTGGTAGAGCAGTCTTTTAGCCTCATTGTAGCCCCTTTCAGATGGCATGTGTTGACAGCTGCGTACAAGTATCTTTGGTTGTCCTGTGGTGAACTGCTCTAAAAAGTACAATCTGTCTTTGTTGCTTGTTGTCTTATTCTCTACTCCGTGTTCAAATGCTCGAATAAAGAATGTGAATTCAAGCGGGTCTCCACTAAAGACTGGTATATCCATAGGGGGAAGAGAAAATAATGACTGCTGTCTTGCAAAAATCTCTGCAATGTCATTTTGACGTTGCATGATGTTGAACAAACTTTCTGTATCCATATGCTCAGGCATATCTGACCTAGGTGGCTGTAACCTATCATCATTGCCAGGTAATAACGAATGAAAATGTGATTTTGGCCTGTACCACTCTTTCAGATGTGGCTTTAAGATTTTCTGCAGTTGTGGCAGCCTTTGCTGCACCACCAGATGCAACAGAAATACTCCGAGCTGGTTCATACATGGACAAAATTTTAAGTTTGGCTTTAGCCGCAGCAATTGCTGTTTGGAGCTCTAAATTTTCCTTCCTTGCTTTAAGCTCAGCTTCTTCCATTTCAAGCTCTTGTTTCTGTTTCAAAGCATTTGCTCGTGCCAACAACTCTGCCTTTTCAGTTTCAATTCTCAGCCTGGATGAAGCTGTAGATGACATGCTTGAAGCCACATGACTACCAGATTTTTCCATCAAGAGGGTTTGTGAAGAAGAAATAACCATTGAGGCGCTGTCTGAGCATTCAACCTCTGCATCACATTGCTCTGCCTCTTTAGAT
Organism: Clarias gariepinus; assembly: GCF_024256425.1. Taxonomy (NCBI): domain Eukaryota; kingdom Metazoa; phylum Chordata; class Actinopteri; order Siluriformes; family Clariidae; genus Clarias; species Clarias gariepinus. The sequence continues at coordinate 1,877,074 of NC_071105.1, forward strand.
TGGAGTTTTACTCTTTCAATCCAATCATTGACCTTGTCAACAAAATTCTTAACTGCTTGAGACTTAGGTTCAAACCAGTATAGCTGATCTAAATATGTCTCATCATCTGACATAAGTTCTCTGGTTGCATTATTTATGTCTTGGAATGCAAGGAAAGACTGTGCAAACTCACCATTTATGCATTGATACACAGTGTCAATGTTACCATAGTCCTCAAGCAAAGTTTCAATTTCTCTCATTTGCCTTGTCAAATGTCCTAACTTGGCTTTTCTAGACCCCATCAACTGGTTAAGCCGTTCCTCTTGGGCTTTAGCAGTCATCTTAGGCACTCTTTTAGAGGCCGCGCTCTTTTCCTCAGTTTCCATATTGATCAATGTTCGTATTCAAAGCGCGCGTTGCGTTCATCACGAAAGCAGATGAGATCGCCCTCTTGCGATGTTGTGTGAAGGCGCAAATACGGCGGGTCCATGACGCAGCAACATATAACAATGTCCAAAGCTTAATAATATCCCCAAAATATCCAAAAGACGGAAATGTTCACCATAGTCAAATCAGATAAATCCTTAGAGTGTAATCCAAACGCCATCGCATAATTTTAGTCACGGTAGTCCATTATAATCCAAATATCGTGCCTGAAGGCGCGTGAATCACTCAACGATCCTCTTATAAACAAAACCAAAACATTGCACGTTTTGGACGTTTTTTTTTTCTTAAAAAAAAAAAAAAAAAAAAAATCTTTCATTTTTTTTCTTGTGAAGCTGCTTTGGGACAATGACCATTGTTAAAAGCGCTATATAAATAAAATTGAATTGAATTGAATTGAATTGAATTTTATTACTAATGTTATTGCACAATCCTATATTCCTCTTGTAATACAGCGGCCGGTAAGAAAATCTTCTTACTCGTCACAAGATCCGTAACCAAGTGTGAGTTTAATAAAATTACAAAACAATTACAAACAGAATCCAGATGGTCCTTATGTCCTTTGATATACAGTTATTAACCCTTTAACTTGTATTTCCTTTAAACGCTTAAACACAAGTTTTCCTTAAAGACAGAAAGACGGTAAGAAAACTGTTTCTCTTTACTTCTCCGGCCGTGTCAATTCAATCTAATGTATCAGCATGACGTGGTCGTTAAAGAGACAGCGCCAAAGTACACATCAGAAATAATAGTGTTATTAAAGCATACATAAAAATATCAATATTGCTTTTACTAAACAGAAATAACATTATGAGCAACATAATACAAATTACTGACATATAAGAAATTGGCTCCTACAGACACTATGGACACATTCATGCACAATTTTTGCACTATATACTTATACTTTCATTATGGACCACTGCACAAATCACTTTAATAATAAGACACTTTAAGAAGACAGTCACTTTATGCATATTTGCACCTCAGCCATTTTTTACATTACTTATGGACAAATTTCTATTTTCTTCTTTCATATTTCTCTATTATATATTTTTTTGTTCTTATTTGTACAGTATATTTTTATTCATATTTTATCTTAGGTAGCACAGTATATTTTTACTTTTACTAGTTAATTTCATTTTCCTGCAATATTTCTTCTACTGCAATATGTCTTTATTTTTACTTGTACAGTATATTTTACCAGTTAACTTTATTTTCTACCGTATTACCTTTTATTTATATTTATTCTTATGTTTAAGTTTTTATTTTAAGGTCACTGGTAGTCGGAAAAGCATTTCACTGCATATTGTACTGTGTATGACCGTGTACGTGACAAATAAAATTTGAATTTAAAGTCATTGTGGAAGAACAGAAACGGTTGAGCATGTATTATTACACTGTGAAGCATATAGAATGAAAAGAAATCAGCTTGTTGATAAACTAAGAGATCTGGAAATTAATGTCATCTCAGTCAAAGATATATTTCAGAATGAAACTATCAAAGGTGTATGATTTTTTGTTAAAGTTTTTGAGGGATACAGGTTTAATTAACAGGATATAATTTATATATATATATATATATATAATATGTAAGCAATTTTCCTTCCGCTCGCTGAGGTTTCACACTCCAACTCAGTAGGTGGCGGAAATGCACCATAAGTTGGTTTGCCACCCGCCATTAAACCTAAAGAAGAAGAAGAAGAGTCAGCGAGAAACTTGGTTTCTGCGATTCTGAGAAATGAAGAGATGGTCAACACTTTTTTGCGTGTACGGCCCAAAGTGGTGCAGTAAGCCTCACTCAATATCAGATTTCCACATTCGAATATGTTTAAATCCACCACGAGCTGTTATTACTTTTTTCTCCCTAATGTGTCACAGCTGCGTTTGGTTTTCCCATTGATTGCGTTGTATTTAAGCCTAGCGTTTCGTTGTGAAGTAGGCTGTTACGATTAGTTTCTTTGTGGCTTGCTCTAATTAATTTGCCCTCTGTGAATGTTTTCGGCTACGAGTTCGCCTTATGCCTAATTCTGTTGTTTGCACATCAACTGGACTCTTAACTTCTTTGGCTTGATTGCCTTTGTTTTTGGTTTGAATACGAATTAGTGAGTGTAACTTTCTTCACTCTCACTACCAAACATCACTTTATACAACACTAGTGTAAATACTCGGACGGGGAAATGAGCAGGAAATGGACTTTGGACCGTACACGCTCTCACTAACATGTTGACCATCCCTTCATTTCTCAGAATCGCAGGAACCAAGTTCCTCACGGACTTCTTCCTAAAGATGGCTCTGTGTTTCGATGACGTCATGTTTCAATCAATATATTTAGACTTTTCATTTAATATATTTAGAATTCATTCAATATAATCAGCTCAGCAGACAGCAGCAGCACAGAGTGAGAAACTGAGATCAAGGCGTGTGTTTATGGATAAATTGATAGATTTACATCTGTTCAGTTCTTTACTATAAATACAGTCATCATGAGGGGGCAATCGGGTTTCCATTTTAAGTAAAGTTTCGCTGCATTCACCTGTCCTCACACAACTGTTTCCTCCAGAGATGAGATTAAACGCTGTTTGCGTTTTACTTTAATGTAGTGTGTATTTTTGAAAACACTGTTACAACAACAACAACAATATTATTATATATAGATATTTGATTTATTTCACATCAGTCTGTCACGTTAAACCTGCGTGGCTCCGCTTCCGAAAATGCACGCGACTTTGGCAGAACCCAAAGAAGAAACTTGGTGTAAAGTTCTAAACAAATAAACAAATATATAAGAACTGTGTCTATTTGTTCAGTATCTATTGTAGCTGTTTTCACACAATCACTAAGTTACATGTGCATATAGACTATACTATACATTGCCGACTTTGAATGATTATACATATAATGTGCTCTGGCAGAGTTCTTCCATGTGCCACCTGGTGGGAATTCTGTGAAGTACAACACTTGGATGAAAATTGCAAGGCGCGCACTTACAGAATAGCGCGGCAGTCAACGTTTTTAAATGCCCCATCAGTATGTCGAGTGCCCAAACTTTTGCACAGTGCCACAATAATGTTTTTATTTTATATCTTTTTTCAATTTATGACATAAAAAGTAACTGTGCATCAATATTTGCTGACAATACTGTGCATTTTTTCGCTTTCCAAGAGAGACTGTGTTAACGTCTTTTCAATTAAAAAATTACCAAAATCTGTTATTTATTAAGGGGTGCCTAAACTTTTGCATTAGACTGTATACTTTTTGTCAGCCAAGCGTCACATGATCACAACTGAGCTAATGGTTCTTCTCTCTCGCGCGCTGTGGTATTGTGGGTAATCACCTCCCATGCTAGGTCTTAGTATCTCTCTATCTTTCTTAGTATCTCTCTATCACTAAAGTATTCTTTAGTATAATTCATATAGTCAACGTCCATGTGCTTGTGCACTGTTTACTATAACATTGTGTGTGTGCCCGCATAAACCATTTTTTTTTTATTTTGTGTCCAAGTGTAGTGGCTGTTCTTTAGTAACTCTACTGCAACAACAACCTCTGTGAAGAAAAAAGGTTAAAAAGCCTGTAGCAGTGTAAGAGATGAATCTGTTTAACGACAATGCAATGATTTTTGCCAAATCCTTAAAAGAAGGGAAAAGCAAGTGGCATTAGAAAGGTTCCTGTTAAAGTCCCTTAAAAAGAAGACAATTCCAGTAACCAGAGATTCTGTCAGAGAGGAGTGATTACATTAGTGTGTGTGTGGGTGTGTGTGTGTGTGTGTTTGTGCATGATTGTCTCTCTCAGTTTAATGCCCTGACTGGTACAGTGGTGTTTCAAATAATATCAGTGTGTTGAAAAAAGTGGGTAAAGCTCCATATCCATATAATAACTTTTAATTTTAAATCACATAAATGCATTGGACTCCCTGCACGGTCTATTCTGAATTACAACATGAAGAAAAATGTGCTAAATGGATTATTAGTTTATTGTAAGTGAAGAAAAACAAATATTAGCCTGTTCAAAAAAATAGCAGTGTCATCACTCATCTTTATAAAGTGATGAATTTACTGTTTAAACAAAAATGCTAGAAGTTTAATCTTTCTTGAGCATCTCTGAACTAATATTTAGTTGTATAACCTGCTTTCTGAGAACTGCTTCACATCTGTGACAATTGTACTACACGCCACAATTCCTCTGCATTTCTTGGTTTTGCCTCAGAAGCAGCATTTTTAATGTCAGCCCACAAGTTTTCTATTGGATTAGGGTCTGGGGATTGGGCTGGTCACTCCATAACGTCAATCTTGTTGGTCTGGAACCAAGATGCTGCTTGCTTACTGGTGTGTCTGGGGTCATTGTCTTGTTGAAACACCCATTTTAGGGGCATTTCCTCTCCTTGTTTAAGTATTCTGATGGACTCAAATTGATCCATGATCCCAGAAATATGATAAATAGGCTCAACACCATAGTACGAGAAGCCTTCCCATATCATGATGCTTGTGCCTCCATGCTTCACTGTTTTCACAGTTGAATTCAGCGTGTGGGGGCCTGATAAACTGTCTGCGGGGCCTAGACCCAAAAAGAACAATCTTGCTTACATCAGTCCACAAAATATTGCACCATTTCTCTTTAGGCCAGTCAATGTGTTCTTTGGCAAACTGTTACCTCTTCAGCACACGTCTTTTTTTCAACAATGGGACTTTGCGCGGGCTTCTTGCTGATAGCTTGGCTTTACATAGCTGTTCTTGTAGTACTAACAGTTAACTTTAGATTTTCTTTGAGTCAATTTTGTTATTCTTCAATCCATTTAAATGGTAGTTTTCCATTTTCCTCCACGTCTTTCTGGTTTTGGTCTCCATTTTAAAGCTTAAAAATGATTTGGTATTATTTTAGCAGAGCAGCCGATAATTTTCTGCACTTCTTTGTATGTTTTTCCATCTCTAATCAACTTTTGAATCAAAGTATGAACTCCACACTGCTATTTATTTTAACAGACTAATATTTGTTTTTCTTCACTAACATTAAACTAATAATCCATGTAGCACATTTTTCTTCATGTTGTGATTTAGAATAGAATGTGCAGGGTGTTCAATGCATTTATGTGATTTAAATTAAAAGGTTATTATATGGATATGGAGCTTTACTCACTTTTTTCAACACACTGCTATTATTTTGAACACCACTGTAAGTGTATCGAGGTGTGGCAGACACAGCAAACAATAACTCTTCTTATTTTAAACTTAACAATAAGTAAAATTTATAAGACAGAATAATTGAAAATCTATTTTAATGAAATTAGGTAATAATCTGAAAATGTTTTCTACATTTAATCCACATAAAATGATGACTTGCCAAACAAGAGCTGTATTTTGCTATTGCTGCTTAAATGTAAGCAGTTAATTAAATTAATTACATTAAAATATGTAACCTTTGATACATACAAGTTATTTATCACAAAAAGCCATTATTATATTAAACATAAATTATAATGCCCTGTAAAGGACTGGCACCCTGTTCAGGGTACCCTGCCTCGTGCCCTAAGCCTCCTGGACCCCAGGTAGGCTTCAGGTCGCCGCAACCCTGAATACAGGATGAAGCGGAATAGAAGATGAGTGAGTGAGATAAATTACAATGGCTATGTAAAAATAATTCGATTCGTCTCAATAAGAAACATAAATACAGACATGTATATTAAAACATATACAGATCATGTAACATCAATAATATTGATTAAATAAAAGAATGTAATTCTTCTTGATTCATCAATGCTGCCACACGTCACACCCCTGTTTTAGTACCTGGAAAGATGCAAAAGAATTGTAACCAAAATTTAGTGTTTCACTGTAAATCAATGCTTTGTGTCTTCAGAATATTTTGATTGCATTTTTATTTATGAATGATGAGAAAATAATGTCTTACTTGACAAAGCCAGGTCGATTTTGTGTGATGATGCTAGATATCCAAGACTGGTACTGGGACACCAGGGTGTACACACCAGGTTTGCTGGCACAGCCCTCACCCCAACTGGTGATACCAGCCTGAATCCAGGCTGCACCCAGCTTAGCCACCAAGGGACCTCCAGAATCGCCCTTTACAATGAAACAAATATCATTATAGTTGTTTATAATGCATCTAGATTGTATTATTTAGACATTTATTCATATTTTATCTGTGTGTACCTGGCAGGTATCCTTGCCCCCTTGTAGATTACCAGCACAGATCATGTATGGGGTAATAGATCCAGGTCCCAGTTGAAAATCACACAGACTTTTGTCGACAATGGGCACCATGGCCTCCTGAAGCACACCCGGAGCTGGCAGTTGCACTACAACACAAAGAAATACAAGCATCTTTTAAAATAACCATAAATTAGAACTCTGTTTATACCCACAGTAAAGGTTCCTGCAGAGCAATCATACATAAGCTTTCAGTCTTGCCTAGTGAGGAGCTTTGTGCATGAACAGATGAAGTGATGCCTGGCAGCTGTTTTAAAATAGCTGTAGTTACCTCACACTAATTGCTGTCTTTTGTTTCTGTGATTAGAAACCAAACCTTGAGCACCTCCACTTTTCCTGAAACATGTATATGATGTTGCAAATAAAACACCTCTTAGGTTGAAATTTGCCTAATATATATTATGGTTGGTATAGTTAATTCCATGATACACAGAGACCTGTGTGTGTGTGTGTGTGTGTGTGTGTGTGTGTGTGTGTGTGTGTGTGTATTTTACCTCCACTTGCAGTGTTTCCCCAGCCTGTGATCCAGCAGTTGATGCCAGCTGAAAATGTGCTGCCTTGCCCGGCCAGACACACTGGAGTGATGTAGCTGTTGAAGGGTACTGAGGAGTTCAGAAGGAGAAGCGCAATGTCGTTGTTAAGGGTTGCACTGTTGAATTGAGGGTGAATGACCACCTTTGTCACATCTCTTACAATTTGATTGGGATTAGAGCCGGACAGTGTCTGTTTCCCCAAATACACAGTCAGGCCAGACATGGAAATGCTAAAGGGGTGGAAAAAATATTTTATATTTATATATGTTTTAATATGTATATTTTGTATAAGTTGTGAAGTTGCCCAGAAATAGGTATAAAATTTAACTGACCTGTTAACACAATGTGCTGCTGTCAGAATATACTTGTCGTTGATGAGGGATCCACCACAGAAATGACCGCCGTAAGCGGGGCTCTGTAAACTAACCTGCCATGGCCAGGCCCCAACTGTGGCATTCTGTCCACCCACAATACGGCTGTTAAAAGGTGCCTGACCACAAACTGAGAGAAGAGAGATAAAAATGTAATATTTTATTGTTAACCCTCATCTTAATCTCACTGAGTAGAAAAAAAGGGAAGTTCAATGCCTTGTAGTGATTAAGTGTGAGAGAAGTACCTACCATTGAGTTGAGAAAAGGAACCTGAAATTAGAGGGAAAAAAACATGAGTCACAAAATACAATATGCAGACACAAGAGATATGCTCTTATCGAGCAGAGTGCAATATATTAAAATAAAATACAAGATGTAACATAAAATCTACTACATCAAGTGTTATTTTAAATATAACATACAAAAAAAATCCACTTATACTGTTCAATGCAATTTCCTTACCTTTCAAGTACAAGACAAGAACAAAAAACACACACTGAAATCTCAGCATTTTTGCTTTCAGTCCGTCTTTGTCTGTAGTAGTCAACAGGTGTTTGTCCCCTCTCAGCTTTGTTTCCCTTATATCTACCCAGTACTGCTGCAACTACAATACCAATGGTGTTGGTCTAACCTGTTATGTGACTTGAATCCTTTTAGGAAATAACCTTATTACTGAACCAATTATATATCCTGTCAAATGACATTCCAGGTTCAAAAGATCATGAATTACTGGAAAATCACTAAGGCAGTAACCAGGTCAAATGTGTTCACTACATAAAGCTGTTCTATTAAAATTGGCACCAAACACTGGGGATAATGTAATTATATTTAATTTAGTACAATGTTCAATAATGCCTGTTATCTACCAATAATGTTTCATGAGAAAAAAAAGGAAGGCCTGCAAAAAGACGTGCAACTTGTGCCAGGTCTTGCAGATTCACAGTGTAATTCTCTATCACGGTCAAGGTGTGATTTGTCCCAATATACCTGTATGGGTTTTTCTCTGGGAATATCATATTTAAATCATGGATAAATTAAACCTTGTAGAGGCTGGCAGTACCTGTCATGCTGAGAATGACAGGCGTGTGAAACATCTAAATGGTGAATATCTCTAAGTGAGCTGCACGGCATTGGATGGATGATAGACTGTTGCTGTCATTTATATTGACCTTTTGCCAAACCATCGTCGTAAAAAAAACATCATTACCAAACAAAGAGGTCAAGAGTAAATAGAATTGACACCAAGCTGCACAGACTATTGGAGAAAACATTCACTTCTAGTGCACATCTATGTCCATTCATAGTCTGAACATACTATGAACTGCTGGTCTTAGTATGATGATGTCATGTTTTCTTCTTCAGAACTATTCCAGGTCCAATTCCAGGGCCAGTGGCAAGAGATAGACCTCTTACTGAACTTCTCAAGAAAAAAAGTGACAACACCATACAGTGTGTGCCCTAACCATATTGGTTTATTGTCTACTAGACGTTATAAACTCATAACACATTGTTTTTGACTCCCCCCCCCCCCTTATTTATTCTCCTTCAGTGAATGGCCCAGCTCTGTTATCCTGGTGCCCAAAAGCACATGGTCAGGTTCGGGATTCATTTGTGGGATTATTCAAGAAAACCATTTTCTCTGGGGTATTGGTGGGAGCTTACACACAGATAAAACAAAGGTCTCATTTTCATAAAAAGTTTTAACTCTTAAAATTCTTTTATTTAAAACTTCTTTTACAGTGTAATAGAGCATTACAGAACAAAACCCCAATTGTTTGGTTCTTTTGTATAATCAAACAAAATCAATACAGAGAAGGAGAGATTGAAGTGGACACATCAAGGTTGAAGCTGGATGGACACATCAAGTGATCCTCCCCTATTTTAAATGTAACACTGAGCAGATGTTTCAAGCTTTGTTTTTAAAATTACATTTCTAAAAACCAGCAGGTTGGAGTACTAAACTATACCAAACACAACATTATGTGCAAAAGTTTTTTTTTTTATAACTCAGGAAGTATTTTAAAATCTTAGCATTGATTCCTGGTTGTGTTCTTTTGTCATGTGAGTGGAGTTATGACTATAATTACATATCAATATGTTGACCGTAAGTGCTATAATTGTTTCAGTAACACAAAGGTGAGTCCTGGGTTGGGCATTCCATTTCAGTGATGTTATGGAATATAAAGCAAAACCTAAATAATTCTTTTGACTATGTAAAGCTGCTTTGCGGCAATGAAAATTGCTAAAAGCGCTATACAAATAAAAATTGAATTGAATTGAATTGAATGTGCATTTCCATTTGCTTTAGGCACCTTGCAGATAATTGGTGTCATACTGTAGGTTTGGAATATTAAAAAAATTATAAATCTGGTCAAATTACATGATTTGTAGATTTTTTTGATGTTTATATATAAAAATATAATTACATTTAAAAGTCACTTTTATTATTATTAAAACATATTTACTTTCATAAATAATCAAAACACATTAAATAGTAATCTTTTAAGGTTTATTGCATTTCTGTATTTACTTTTATGCATGGGCTCGATTTACAAATTACTGGTAATAGTAAACTGTAACATTTTTAATATTGTTAACCTGCTGGTTTTAATGTTGTCGTGGACAGAGGTCAGTATGGACATTGACTAGTTTCAGGTGGTGTTTGTTGTGGCTCATCACTGTATGCTGTTAATTGAGAATGTTTCATATGTTCAATAAAACTATAATGATTCTCATGTGTCTCTGAAGAAATTTATGCATAAGCAAATGAGCCATAAGCATATTGCATAATGATATTATGAAGAAGTAGATATATTTAATCAAATTTAATATATTAAAAAGTATATTGTTAAATATAAAATTACATACATTAAGATATATTTAAATATATTCAATATATTAAAAGCAGCAATTCCTTATGTATTTTTTCTATATATTGTAATAAATTAATACAATATATTATTCCATATATTGTAAATATATTTAGATTAGAACATTAAATCATTCAATATATTGACAGTTAATAATATATAAAGAAATATATTTTCTTTCCATACGGGTGAAGTCAGACGGCGATCCTTTTACAATCCTTTATTTGTAATAGGCACATTGTGTCACGACCGGGGTGTAGTGGCAGGTGTTGAACGCCGTGGGCGGAAGGAGCAGACATAGAGGCAGAGGGGTGTGTAATCAAAAAAAAAAAAAAAGGCTTTTAATGATTATTTATACTTTGTGTTAAACTAAGACACAAACAAAGGAACAAACAAACTCAAACAATATTTAACTCTGTGATAACAGGGGCTCTCTGGCAAGACACAGACTGGAGGACAAACACACGCCCTGTGGCGAGACACAGGCAGGGGGACACATAACACGCCCTGTGGCGAGACACAGGCAGGGGGACACATAACACGCCCTGTGGCGAGACACAGGCAGGAGGAGGAGGACAAACACATAACAGGACACACAAACTATGCGTGGAGCTGAAACTGGACACTAGAGAGAAGGGAGACATGTAGAGACTAGAGGGAGACCAAGAGAGAGACGGGACGAGGGCTAAAGACATGGCAATCAGCTAGGCATGGCTTTTAGCTAAATATGGTTAAGCTGTGCCACCCAGCCTCGACCAGATCTGACTCTTGCCAGGCAAGAGGCACAGAAGGAGAGTGTTAGCAGCCGGGCACCCCCGTAAGGACTGGGGTATGGCTCGCCGCCCCTTACAGGCCACCTCTAAAAGATCAGATTGCCGCACCATCTTCTTTTTAAAGAAGAAGTCCTGAAAGCTTATGCGCCCAGGACCGTGGGGGTGACCCACCCCGGGTGGGGCATGTAACGTTCTTTCCTATATACAAACATGCCCTCCAGGGCACCCCCCTGGGGTCGGTGTTCAGTTTCCGCCGCCTTTGGTGTTTTGGACAACACTGGTCTCCAACGACTTGTTAGTCCTTCGGTCATATCTTGCTATATTCCAGGATGCCGAACCACTAACACCACTCCCTGCAGTCGAAATACTGAAACTCGTACCCCTTTTGGAGAAGCTGGCAGCATGAAAGCGTGAAGCATATCTTCCTGGGTGTTAAAGACTGTAGAGAAAGGCTACAGGATTCAGTTTGCACATCGTTTAAGCGGCGTGGTCTACACTTCCATGATACCGAAAAAGGGTGCATCTGCTGAACTCCAAACTCCAGGCGTTGCTGGAGAAGGAAGCCATAGAACAGGTTCCTCCTCCAGACATAGAGTTAGGCTACTACAGTCGTTATTTCTTGGTCCCCAAGAAAGACGGGGGGCTGCGTCCAATCTTGGATCTTCGCGGGTTGAACCGCTATCTCAAAAAGTACAGATTCAAAATGTAAACTGTCAAAATTATTGTTTCACAAATCCAACCAGAGGATTAGTTTGTGACAATAGACTTGAAGGACGCATACTTTCACATAGAAAAAAGTATGGCCATCTTCTCGCATGGCACATCAATTGCCTTGAAATGATGGCTTTATTTTTGGCCCTACAGCACTTCCTCCAGCAGCTGAGAGGCTACCATGTTCTAGTGAGGGTGAACAACACATCGGTAGTCTCCTACATAAATCGCCAGGGCGGACTGCACTCGCACCGCTTAAACGAGCTAGCGCATCAGGTTCTGCTCTGGGCACAGGACAAGTTCCTGTCCCTCAGGGCGATTTACAACCCTAATCCTAACATGAATGTGGGAGCAGATTTACTGTCCAGACAAGTTGTGACACACAGAGATTGGAGACTCCACCCCGAAGTGGTCAGTCGAATCTGGGAAAGATTCTTTACAGCAGAGGTGGTCCTCTTTGCCTCCCAAGTGACTCTTCCAGCTCCCCTGGGTCAGGACGCGATGGCCCATACGTGGCCCAATTTACACCTTTATGCGTTTCCTCCGATAGCTCTGCTCCCGGAAGTCCTGGCAAGGGTCCGTCAACACGGTTTGCGCCTTTTTACTGATAGCGACACGTTGGCCCACCAGAGTATGGTTCTCGGATCTAATATCTCTCCTCGACAGCTCAACTTGGATGATTCCAATGAGGAGGGATCTTCTGTCTCAGGCGCAGGGGACAATATTTCATCCCTGGCCCAAGCTTTGGAACCTTCACGTTTGGTCAAGCTGGTCTTCCAGCCAGCATAATTGACACTATCCTAAACGCTAGAGTTCCCTCCACTAGAAGAGCTTATGCCCTCAAATGGAATGTATTTGAAAGTTGGTGCATGACGAAGCAGGTAGACCCAGTCCACTGCCGAATTGTTTCAGTGCTGGAGTTCCTGCAAGAAAAGTTGTCCTCGGGCTTGTGCCCTAGTACCCTCAGGACGTACGTAGCCGCTATTTTAGCCTGCCACGTTCCGATTGAGGGGGTTACTGTGGGAAAACACCCTTTAGTTGGGATTTATCTATTCGTACTCGAAGGTCTAATTATCACTCCTTTTGAACCACTAGAGTCAAAGCCTGACAGGTTTCTGACCCTTAAGATGGTTTTTGTTATGGCCATTATCTCTCTAAATAGGATTGGAGATCTGCGCGCCTTGTCAGTCTCCCTATCCTGTCTGGACTTTGCCCCTGGGCAAGTTAAGGCCATTTTGCATCCACACCCACACTATCTTCCGAAAGTTCCATTTTCAACCATGCACCCTGTTGTTCTTGAAGCCTTCTGTCCTCCGCCTTTCACAGCTTCGGAGCAGGAGAAACTTTACCTACTGTGTCCAGTACATGCTCTTTGGATCTACGTCCACCGCTCTAGCCAGTGGCGTAAATTAGAGCAGCTTTTTATATGCTATGGAGGCCGCAACCAGAGGGGGCGGCCACCACTACACAGACCTTCACATTGGGTGAGAGATGCTATTGCTCTCTTGTATGAGGCGCGTGGGCTCACTTCGCCTCTAGGAATCAGGGCTCACTCAACCAGGGGGATCGCTTCATCTATTGCACCAGCAAGAGGTATTCCCCTGCAGCAAGTGTGTAACGCGGTGGGCTGTTCCTCTCCACAAACATTTGTTAGATTTTATAGTCTGGATGTTTATGCCACTCCGGGCCCACGAGTCCTCGAGTCAGCTTCCCAGACATAGTTCTGAGACCTCTCGGCTTTGTGCGCACACGCTACACAACCTGGGGGTCCAGACATTTGCAGTGCGGCAACGTTGGTACTCTCGTTCCCATAGCGTTTCCATGCAGCATCGAGTGTAGCCTTTAAAAGCGAACGTCTCGGGTTACTTTGCTGTAACCCTGTTCCCTGAAAAGGCGGAAACGAGATGCTGCGTCCCAATGCCGCACTGCCCATGTGACCAGACGTCCGTTCAGACAAATCAATCTGAGGAATGTTTCCGGTTCACTCCTATTTATAATCTGCAGGTGCGTCTCATTAGATGCCGTCACCCGACCGAGGTTATATAAGCCAAAATTTGGCTTCTTTGATACACACATGCTTCACAATCGGCAACATGAAAAGATTTTCCCATAGCGTTTTCACACAGCATCTCATTCCTGCCTTTTCAGGGAACAGGGTTACAGCAAAGTAACCCGAGACGTATCTGAGTGAACTGCTGGTGTCTTACGATCCACCACACCCACTTCGATCAAAGGATGCAGGCTTGTCAGTACCTCGTATTATGAAAACTTAAACAGGGGACAGAGCTTTTTCTTAGAAAGCCCCAAAGTTATGGAATAGCCTTCCAATGTTCGGGACTCAGACACAATCTCAGTGTTTAAGTCTAGGTGAAAAAACTATTTATTTAACCAAGCATTTTGGCAGGCCACATCGGTATTTGCATACAGTACACTGATATGATTTATATCAGCATTCTAAACCCATGTGGCCAACACTCTGCAAGGTGCCTAAAGCAGAGGGGAAATCACACAATTTAGTTTTATAATCTAGTGATGTGTAAATCAAAAAGAAAATATGCCAGAGATGGCTCTTTGAAGAAAACCACCAGAGCCAGCTCCTGCCTGTGAGCTGCTTTTTTTTTTTCTTTTGAAGCCACACAGGATTGGCATGTCATGATTTGTGGTGGTGGTGGTGTTTGTGTGTATGCAGTGAGAGGGAGAGGAGGGGCAGGGTTACAAACACAGAGATCGAGAAACAAGAGGGAGGGTGATGACAGTACAGACGAGACACAGACGAGACACTGGAAAAGATCCAAAAATGAGTTATAGCAGAAAACACAGTAAAATGTGAATGCATTTCATTGTAAATAGTTTATAAAATTTATAAATAAAACTTGTTTTTTAGAGCATTCATGTTAAGTATACTAAGTCATTCAAATTATAAAAATTGTATACAATGTATGTTTTTTTAAAATTCATAATTAATTTTACAAATAATTTTACATTTACATTTTACATTATTTTAATGATAAACTAATTTAAGCAACTAAAAAATTTAAAGAGCCACTTGGGAGCTGACAGAGACAGCTCTTTTTATTGAGATGAACCAAAAGAACTGACTCTCTAAAAAGAGCTGGAATTTCCATCACTATTATAATTGACAGCTTCACTGGAATGGAATGCTGTACCCAGGACTCACCTTTGTTCCATTGAAACAATTATAGCATGTACAGTCTAGATAATTGATATGCCATTATAGTTATAATTCCACTTCCATCACAAAAGAAATCATTCAGGAAACAATGCTAAGATATTCAAAATAATTAACCTGCATTCTAACAGGAAATCTCTTACTGTAATGTTGGGTGTAGTACGGTATAGTACTACAACACTGCTAGTATTTTTAAACTACATTTTAAAAGCCTTAAAATCTTGAAACATTTAACGTAAATTTTAAGTTTGAAATCTTAGGGGAGCATCACTTGATATATTTACTCATCTCCGATTTGCTTATGTGTGTGAGCCAACTGGGAGAGGAACACACACGTGAACATGATGTTCTCTGTTTATTAACAGCATAAATGTTCTGCATCATGAAAATCTGCCACATCAAGAAAACAAGAGTCATGTTCTAGGGAAATTTGGGGAATCGTTACTGTCACGAACCCCAGTTACTCCTCTCTTTTGTTTTGGTTTGTTGTTTTTTTTCCCCTCGCTGTCAGATTTCTCTACACGCGGTCATGTTTTCTCTAGACTGTCACGTCTCTTCCCACGCATCCGTACTGCCCCTCCCACACACACCGGTTCCCCATTTACAAATAATTTCTCCCGGCATTTAAGGAAGCGCTTATCGCTCTTCGCTTCGGATTTGTTGGACCTGATATCTGCTTCACGGGCACCGATTCACGCTTCGCCCCTTGACTTTGCTATCGTCTCCCGTTTCGGATTTATTTGATCTGACTCTGATTGCTCTCACGGATACCGACTCATGCTTCGCCCCTCGACTACGCTTCTGTTTATTACTTCCGGATTCCACACATTTTGAGACACCAACAGGTGAAACGACTCTGCTCTTCCCCTTATCTCTGACCTGTGCGGATCTGCATCCACTTCTGTTTTTTCCACTGCATAACGATACCCAGCAGCCATCATTCACGTCAAGGCTAACTGTAGGATCTCACTTCATTAAGACATCAGAGCCTTACTGCAGAGCTGCACCTCAATCCTCCTTTGCGGCTCCGTATTCACCATACAGTTACATCCGTGATAAAGTTACACCAAGCACTACCCACCCCATCTCAAACTCATTGGAGCCACTCCAAGTCTATCCTCAGGCTATCATCCACAGACAAACGGACAAACAGAGAGAAATCAAGAGTTGGAGGCAACTCTTCGGTGCATGACCTCTCAGAACCCAACCTCTTGGAGCAAATTTCTCCTGTAGGTCGAATACGCCCACAACTCTCTCCCAACTTCCTCAACGGGCTTGTCCCCGTTCCATTGCTGCCTGGGCTATCAGCCACCCTTGTTTCCTTCTCAGGAGGAAGAGGTAACAGTTCCTTCTGCCCAGCTTTTTGTTCGCCGTTGCAAAAGAACCTGGCTACAAGCCAGAAGACAACTCCTCCAGGCCGTCAAAAGTTATAAGAAACAAGCGGACCGACGTCGCTTCACAGCCCCAAGATATCACATCGGCCAGAGGGTCATGTTGTCCACAAGGAATGTACCTATAAAGACGATCTCTCGCAAACTCTCACCCAGATTCATCTGACCTTTTACCATAATTAAGATCATCAATCCCTCTTCTGTAAGAATAGCTTTACCTTCCACCATGCATCGCATCAACCCAACTTTTCACATATCCCAAATCAAATGTCTGATTCCCAATCCGCTATATTTTTCTAGGATTCATGTGTATTTTGACCAAGTGTTTTGTTTAACGGTTTTCGCTTATCGCTCTTCGCCTTCGGATTTGTTGGACCTGATATCTGCTTCACGGACACCGATTCACGCTTCGCCCCTCGACTTTGCTATCGTCTCCCGATGTTCTGTTTATTACTTCCGGATTCCACACACTTCGAGACACCAACAGGTGAAACGACTCTGCTCTTCCCCTTATCTCTGTCTGTGTTCTGATTTTGTTTAGTTCTACAAAAGAACGTACATCCTGAACTTGACTATCTGCTTTGGGCATTAGGACCACAGAGTAAGGCCATTCACTGAGGACCAAATAGTTTTTTCCATACCAAGCTTTTGATTACTACTTTACTATTGGAAAAATAAAATGGATTGTATGCTTTTTTTCTTTTTGACCTGGAATGTAATTTGACAGGATTATATAATTGGTACAGTAATATGGTTATTTCCTGAGAGCATTCTAGTCACGCAACAGGTTTGACTAATACCATTGGTAGTTGCACCAGTGCTGGGTAGATATAAGAGAGAGAGAGCGTTGGGAGAGGACAACTACACCTGTTTACTTCCACAGATAAAGACAGGCCTGAAAGCAAATATGCTGAAATTTCAGTGTGTGATTGTGGTTCTGGTCTTGTACTTGGAAGGTAAGGTATTTGAGTATTCAGCAGTATATAAAATAACACTTGATCCAGTTTGTCCTTTTACTTATTGTTACATATTGTTGTATTTTATTTTATAATATTGCACACTAATTAATAATTGCATATCTCCGGTGTAAAGTCTGAATATTGTATTTTTTTAAACATGTTCTTTTTCTCATTTCAGGTTGCTTTTCACAGCTCAATGGTAGGTACTTAATTCCTGCCAGGCAAAAAATTTTCTTTGTTCTGCTCAGCTAGATTGAGATAAAAGTTAACAATGGCGTTTAAATCTTTGATTTTTATCTTTCTTTTTCCTCAGTTTGTGGTCAGGCACCTTTTAACAGCCGTATTGTGGGTGGACAGAATGCCACAGTTGGGGCCTGGCCATGGCAAGTTAGTTTACAGAGTCCCGCTTACGGCGGTCATTTCTGTGGTGGATCCCTCATCAACGACAAGTATATTCTGACAGCAGCACATTGTATTAACAGGTCAGTTTGTTTGAAAGCTTTCCAGAGGGGAAAAAATATATATATATACAGTATAAACATGTATCTTTCGTTCTTTATCCTTTCAGCATTTCCATGTCTGGCCTGACTGTGCATTTGGGAAAACAGACTCTGTCTGGCTCTAATCCCAATCAAATTGTAAGAGGTGTTACAAAAGTGGTCATTCACCCTGACTACAACAGTGCAACCCTTAACAACGACATTGCGCTTCTCCTTCTGAACTCCTCGGTACCCTTCAACAGCTACATCACTCCAGTGTGTCTGGCCGGGCAAGGCAGCACATTTTCAGCTGACACCAACTGCTGGATCACAGGCTGGGGGAACACTGCTAGTGGAGGTAAAATACACACACACACACACACACACACACACACACACACACACACACACACACACACACAGGGGTGTCTGTGGATCACACAACTGAATATACTCATATTTATTAGGCAAATTTCAACCACAGAGGTGTTTTACTGTATTTGCAGCATCATATACATGTTCCAGGAGAAGTAAAGATGCTGTCAAAAGACAGCAATTAGTGTAAAGTAATTACAGCTATTTTGGGACATACTGCCAGGCATTCCTTTATCTTCTGACTCACAAAGCTAGGCACTAGGCAGAGATAAAGGCTTGTGAATGGCTGTGTATGTGCTTTTCATTTCATTCTATGAATCATATCTATTATATATGTATATATAATTGTAAATACATATCTGTTGTCTATTATGTAACTATCCTTGCAACTGCATGTTTGAGATCTGTCTGAAATGAGGGTATAAATGGTGTTTTAATAAATACCTTTTAGAAATATGTTAATATTTATGTGTGTTTTGTGTGTGTAGTGCAACTGTCATCTCCTGGTGTGCTGCAGGAGGCTATGGTGCCCACTGTGGACACAAATGTTTGTAATTTGCTACTGGGATTTGGATCCATTACCCCAAACATGGTCTGTGCTGGATATTTACAAAAAGGAGGCACGGACACCTGCCAGGTAACACAGATAAATATGAATACGTTTTTAAATTATACAACTTAGTTGTATTATTAACAAACATAAAACAAATGATTTTTTTTTTATTGTAAAGGGCGATTCTGGAGGTCCCTTGGTGATTAAGCAAGGTGCAGCCTGGATTCAGACCGGTATCACCAGCTGGGGTATAGACTGTGCTCTGCCCTACAAACCTGGTGTGTACACCCTGGTGTCCCAGTACCAATCCTGGATTTCTACCATCATCATACAAAATACACCTGGATTTGTCATGTAAGAGATTATTTTCTCATGATATATAAAAATATAATCAAAATATTCTCACGACCTGAGTCATTGACTGATAGTGAGTCACTAAATCTTTGTTAAAATGTGTTCTTGTGTCTTGCCAGGTTCTAACAAAGTGGGTTAACCTGTTGCAGTACTTATGGATCAGCGAGAATTAAAGCATTGATGCCACACAATCTGTATATGTTTTAATGTACAATTTTGTATTTTTTTTTACTGGGAAAAATATAGCAAAGTTTTTTTACATAGTTATTGTTATCACCTTTGATGTAGTAATGGCACATTGTGATAAATATCTTGTATGTACTGAAGATTACATATTTTAATGTAATCACATTGATTATCTACTTACATAATTAAACAGCAAGCACCTAAATAAACCCCATGTTTGTCATCATTTCATGTGGATTAAATATGTAGAAAACATTTTACACAACATAAACATTCTGCTGAAGTAAATATAAAAATATAGTCACTTTTTCATAGTCTCTCGAAAATATCTCAGATTATTACCTCATCTTTTTAAACAATATTTTATGCACACCACACACACACACACACACACACACACAGATCATTATATAATGTGAACTTCTACTTATTTGGCCAAATTAATCTCACAAGGTTGTCTATAACAAAATGTACACCAGCCTATATTATTATTAGGACCCAAGCACTATAGGGTGCGCAAGGGTACCCTCTTGTTTTCCTAAGGATTATTAATTTATTTTTTTCAATACTTTTGGGCCTTTTGGGTGTCTTAAAATGCTACATTTTGATATACAGTAAAACCTTGGATAACGCGTCAAAACCAAATTAAATTTTCCCATAATAAATAATAGAGACTCAAATTATTCGTTCCACAGCCCCCAAAAAATAAATACATAAAAATAATTAACACAAAATATTAAAAGAATAAAACAAATTAACCTGCACTTTACCTTTAAAAAAAAGGAAAGACAGATAAGTGTTTCCGGTTGTGCACCAGGGGCTGTGTGTATGTGTGTGTGAATCAAAAGTAAGCTCCGCTCTCCCCCTTTTTGTCCTACACAGTTACCCTTCCTCCACTCTTTTCACACACGAGCACACACACAACGGAAACACTGTTTGATCAAAAAAGTAATCTCTTTAATGACCCTTGATTGAGTTCAAGTTCAAGTAGGCTTTATTGTCACTTCAACCAAAAAACAGTTAGTACACAGTGAAACGAAACAACGTTCCTCCAGGACCAAGGTGCTACATACAACATAAACTAACAACATAAATTAACAGAAAAACTAAACTAGCTAACTAAGAGGCCTAATTAGCTGACTAGCAGAGACAAGACAGATTGACCTAACACAGTGTCCCATGATGCGTGCGCACACAGACACGAAGAGAAAGCTGAAAATGAGAGTGAAAATGGATCTTTAACCTCTCTAATGAGACTTGCTTTTGCTTTACATGGGCGCTGTACACACACGCATGCAAACACAAAATAAAATATGTTTTACATACACACAGACACGTGGTTACAGGATTATACAGTAGTAAACAGTACACATGTGCATGGATGTTGATTATACCAGTAAGAGACGAGCACTAAGACCCAGCAGGGGAGATGATTACCCATAATTTCACAGCACAAGAGAGAGAAAAACTGTTGGCTCAGTTGTGATCACGTGACGCTTAGCGTTAAAACAAGAAGCGCATGCGTGAACATGATACTCCGTACTCGTAAACCAAGATTTGTTCGTTTTTCAAGTCAAAACTTATTAAAAATCTTTGCTCGTACTGCGGAACACTCGCAACCAAACTCGAAGGTTTCACTGTATTCCTCGTAGGGAATTTATGCGATCACCACTAAACCGGGGCGATGTGTTCTAAAGACATTACGATGCAAAATTGCAGAGGGATTTTTTTCATATCTCAAATGAGTCAGCCATGATAATGTCTTAAACTTACACTAAAATTATTAATAACTTTCTGTCTGGCATTATATTGAGTGACATTATATTTAGTGTCACGTTCAGTGACATCATATTCAGTTACATCACATTCATAACATCATTATCTTCTAGCATCTGCGGCCGATTCTACATACACATCACAAATGTGAACTCACACACACACCTCTGTCATGACACACACACACACACATGCACAAACACATGTATATCACACACACCTTACAAATGTTAACACTTTCACACTTACACAGATGCACGCACACACGCACACACACACACACACACACACACACACACACACACACACACACACACCTCTCTCTCTTACTCGCACACACACTAACCCTCACACACACACACCTCTCTCTCTTACTCTCTCTCTCACACACACACACACACACACACACACACACACTAATGCATTAAACAAATGTTTAGGGCCCAAATTGACATTAGCCCTGTATATTGTGTGATGTGTACAAGTTGTGCGGTGCAACCAGGTGGCGATGGCTTTTTCGATTTTTGGCTTAAATCCTAATTGTGATTCTTATAGCACAATTTTTAAAACTATTAATACTTATAGCAAAACCACTCACTGAGTTTGCAAAACTAAAAGCACAAACACTGCTTTGCACTTAGTTTGCAATTTTGTAACACACACTTTGCAAAACTGTAGGCACAATTCACTGCACAATAATCTTTTTGCAGAACTTTAAACACAACTCACTGCTTACACTCAATTACCAAATTTCCAACACACTCCTAGCAAAATTATACACATGTATGGCTATCATTAACACTATTTTGCCAACTGTCTGGCACACTTTCACATGTAAAAACTGTTTTAGATAATTAGTTCACTTTGCAATTAGCCTAAGCACTATAAATAAGCCACAGGTAAGCTGTCTATGTGGACTACAATGGAAGGAGCAGTAGGAGTGAGAAGAGTGAGAATCAGAGGAGGCCGAGGGACTGGACGTGGAGGTAAAGAAGTTGGAGGAAGAGGACGTGAGGGTGACGAAGTGAGAGGGTTAGAGGAAGTTAGAGGGAGAGGACAAGGAGGAGCAAGAAGAGGACGAGGAGGGGAAAGAGGAAGGGTAAGAAGAGTAAGAAATAGAATAACTGATGACATCAGAGCTACAATAGTGGTCCATGTCATCAACCATGGGATGACCCTGAGGGAAGCTGGCCAACGGGTTCAGCCTAATTTGAGCCGCTACACTGTGGCAAGCATCATTAGGACATTTCGAAATGAGAATCGGTAAGTCATTTATAGCACTTTTGCATGTATGGCACTGTTGTGTTTCTCTAATGAGAAACACAACAGTACCATACATGCAAAAATACTGAAATTGTTACAGAATTGCTAGACGTCCAGATGTTGGGGGCAGAAGAAGAATGTTTACTCCAGAGCAAGAGATCCATATAGTGAACATGGTGATTGCCAATAATGCAATAAGACTGCGCAAAATACAGCAGCGCATATACACAGTGCAATATACACAGTGCAAGAATATACACAGTGCAAGCATTTCTGCACTAAGTCGGGTACTTGCGCGCCACAGAATAAGAATGAAGCAAATTTACAGAGTTCCTTTCGAGAGAAACACAGAACGTGTAAAGCAACTGCGATATGACTATGTGCAGGTAAGCTATAGTGTCATTGGTTCTGAATTTGGAAGTGCCTACTGTAGTGCTGTGGATGGGCCTGATGTGTTGCATTTGTTTTGTCTTGTCCAAAGAGTGATGGAACTAGAAGCAGATGCCATGGGACATGAGCTACTTTTTGTAGATGAGGCCGGTTTTAACGTCAGTAAAACCAGGAGACGTGGCAGGATTGTGTGCTTAGTAGATTATGGCTTGTGTGTACTGTTTGATACGAAAACACCATTTTTACGAAGGTGTGAAGAGTTAATCTAGCTGTGTTCGCTTTTGCAAGAGAACTACAATGTTTTAATAATTGGGTGAAAGGTTTTCTTATGTGTGTGTAGAGTTTTGCAAAAATAGTTACAAAAAATGTGCTTAAGCAATTAGAAAAAACTGTAACACACTCAAATAACACAGGCACAGGGTGCTTGAGCCCAGCATCGTTGCTTGCAACTATGCACAGATTCCTTAGTATTTACAGATTATTATTATTATTATTATTATTATTATTATTGTGAAAATCTTACCTACTGACAGTTCACGAACATGTTGTCATGAACTTTTTGCTTCTGAATCATAATTTCATGTGTGGCCTACTTCTTCATAGCAGATTCTTCTAGTCTTAAGCTTTACTTATTGACACAGTGACACATTTATAATTTTCTACTGATATATTCAGGTATGAATATAACCATAAATCAAGAGTTTTGGATTAGCAGGCTATTTGTTAAGTTTAGGTGTTTTTATGCGGACTCAATAATCTGATGGTAAAAACAGATTCAAAACAGCTGGAAACAGTTGTTTATTGTGGACATCTTTTTAAATCACGTTTCCACTCTTCCAGTTCATCTGAGCATAACAAGCAGTGATTACACAAATCAGCAATTGGTTTTAAAACGTTTAAATATAATACTTGACTGAAAGTAAATTACAGTTTTTGCCTATTGCTTACACACTAAAAGTGAATGCTTACACCAAAGCCTCAATACCTAAACTTCTAGGATCTTATCTTAAACACAGTGTAACAATAGCTTAAACACATTTTCAACTTTGCACTTTGTTTACAATTCTGTAACACACTTATTGCGAAACACTACACACGTTTTCTTACATTAGACACTTTGTTCAAAAACTAAATCACCTGTTATCATTGGGAAAACACTCTGTTCAAAAAGCAAAACTCATCTGGCAATTGTACACACTTAGATACACACCTGAAATCACTTTCACAGAAAACAGAACACCAATCTGTCTGAGCCTTAGCACTACAAATAGACCTCAGGTGAGACATTTAGAAAACTTTGCAAGCATGAAGGCAATGAGAGTGAGAGGAAGAGGAGGACAAAGACAGAGAGGAGTCGGACGTGGAAGAGGACGAGGACAAAGACGAGGACCAGTGCGGAGACGTGTGTCAGATGACATCAGGGCTACTCTGGTGGACCACGTGATCAATCATGGCCTGTCCATGAGGGAGGCTGGGCAAAGAGTCCACCCTAATCTCAGTCGCTACACAGTAGCATCGATAATAAGGACATTTCGACTGGAGAACAGGTATATCTTCAAGTTTCTACTCCAGACTGTACCTACTGTATGTGTCACATGATTCTGTATCATATTACAGTATTACTGTACTAACTGTACTACATAAATGTACTAAATGGGTAGAAATACCATTGTGATGTTACA
Source organism: Clarias gariepinus (assembly GCF_024256425.1). Taxonomy (NCBI): domain Eukaryota; kingdom Metazoa; phylum Chordata; class Actinopteri; order Siluriformes; family Clariidae; genus Clarias; species Clarias gariepinus. Next base: position 1,901,574 of record NC_071105.1, read on the forward strand.
GTACTGTGTACAGTTGTGAAAAAAAAGTACAGAAAGTACATTATGTGAAAAAGAACCTAACCAATGACATCTTGTGGTGGCATTTTCAACAGAATGGTTAGACGACCGCCTCAAGGTGGGAGGAAACGGCTCTTCACTGAACAACAAGAGCTTGCCATCATTGAAATGGTGCGAGAAAATAATGCAATCCGACTTCGTGAGTTGCAACAACGCATAATTGCTGAGAGAAATGTATTCAGCAATATCAACAGGGTCAGCACTTCTACACTAAGTCGCATCCTACAGAAACATAGCTTCAGAATGAAGCAGCTGTATAGGGTGCCATTTGAGAGAAACAGTGTCAGGGTCAAGGATCTGTGCCATGATTATGTGCAGGTATGTGTCACTTTACTTTACATACTATATGTTGTGATGTGGGAATGAGGGTTTATGCTGCCTCCTGCCCTGCCTGCAGCTTGTAGTTTTTGTCTATAGTGACCCAACCCAGCCCCTACTTGTGTGAAAATATATACAATATGTTTTTTTACAGTAGTAACACTATTCCATATTTTCTGTTACAGACAGTTCTGGATTTTGATGCCGCCGAACTGCCACAGGAGTTCATCTACGTGGATGAGGCAGGCTTCAATCTGGCCAAAACCAGGCGTCGGGGCCGTAAAATAGTTGAACAAAGGGCTGTTGTAAATGTCCCTGGGCAGCGTGGGGGTAATATCACCATGTGTGCTGCAATTAGTGTCCAAGGAGTCCTGCATCACCATGCCACTCTAGGTCCCTACAATACAGGACAGATCATTGCATTTCTAGATGCACTACATGCAGTTGTGCAGGACAGACCAGAGCAGTCCAGGTTTCAAACTTGGTGAAACTTGTTCTTTCCTGACATCACACAGATGCTGAATTGAATTGCTGTCTGGAGAATTCGGAGGTCAAGTTAACACCTCAAATTCTAAACCTCAACCTCTTTAACAGTTTAAAAGTAGACCCAAGACGCATCTCAAGATGCATCTCTTTAATCTGGCATACACGTAATTCATCCGATAACCTCATAATCCAGTACATCTATCCTGAATGGCAACTATGCTAATTCTTTTCATTTGTTATTTTTCTACCAATCCCAAGGCATCTAGAAATTGTGCCAGCTTCAGTAGACCTAAGCCAACCTTGCGAGTATCCTTGGGTATCCAGAGAAGGACCAGCTCCAGCTGGATTTAGCTTCATGATGGTTTAGAGCTACACATACTGCTCCTGAGCTCCAGTGATTCAGACCCCATCTGCCCTCTGCACCTGCTGACTCGCTCCCTGGTACAGTATAATGATCACGCGCGCATTTTAAAACCGACTGCTCGGAAATTAGAACGTAAATGGCGTCAAACTAAATTGCTAGTATTTTAAATAGCATGGAAGGAGAGCATCCTGAACTATAGGAAAGCTTTTAGTGTAGCTAGATCAACATATCTCTCCACTCTTATAGAAAATAACAAAAATAATTCTAGATTTTTATTTAATGCTGTAGCCAAATTAACCAGAAATAAGACCACTGCAGAAATCTCCACAACAACATCATGCAATAGTGAGGACTTCATGAACTTTTTTAATAATAAAATTGTAAATATTAGGCATAAAATTGAGGTTTTGAAACCGAACAATGTAATTGATGCAGATGTTAATCTAGCCATGTCAGATCAGAACCTAGAATACTTTACTCCCCTTGAAGAGAATGAACTAATTTCACTCATCTCTTCTGGAAATTCATCAACCTGTATATTAGATCCTGTACCGACACATTTTCTTAAACAGATAGTACCAGCAATAACAGAACCCCTGTTGAGAATAATTAATTCTTTACTCAGCATTGGTTATGTTCCAAAATCTTTTAAATTAGCAGTTATCAAACCAATAATTAAGAAACCTGACCTCGACCCCTGTCAGCTGTCCAGTTACAGGCCAATATCAAACCTCCCCTTTATCTCTAAGATTCTGGAAAAGATAGTAGCGGAGCAGCTATGCTCATATCTACATAGAAATGGCATACATGAACTGTATCAGTTAGGATTTAGGCCTCATCACAGTACAGAGACAGCACTCGTTAAAGTAATAAATGACATCCTATTGGCCTCTGATCAGGGTTGTGTAACTATGCTTGTATTACTCGACCTCAGTGCAGCTTTTGACACCGTTGATCACGCTATTCTTCTTCACAGATTAGAAAATGTAGGAGGAAATTAAGGGTACGGCCCTCTCCCGGCTCAGATCCTATCTGACCCATCGTTATCAGTATGTAGACTTAAATGGTGATTATTCTGCATGTTCTCTAGTGGAGACTGGCGTTCCACAGGGTTCAGTTTTAGGTCCACTGCTTTTTTCCCTTTACAGGCTTCCTCTGGGCAACATAATCCGTAAGCATGGTATTAGTTTTTATTGTTATGCTGACGATACACAGTTATATGTCTCAGCAAAACCTGATGAGAAAAAACAGCTTACTAAAATTGAGCAATGTGTGCAGGACATAAGAAATTGGATGCTAATTAACTTCCTTCTGCTAAATCCGGATGAGACAGAAGTTCTAGTCATAAGACCGTATACAGCTAGGAGTAAAATTTTAGATCACACCATAACTTTAGATGGCCTTTCTGTTCCATCAAATGCAACAGTGAAAGACCTTGGTGTGATTATTGATTCCAGCCTTTTATTTGAAGCTCATGTAGATAATATTACCAGGATAGCATTCTTCCACCTCAAAAATATTGCCAGGATAAGAAATTTATTGTCGCTAAACGATGCAGAAAAACTAGTTCATGCTTTTATCACCTCTAGGTTGGACTATTGTAATGCCTTACTGTCTGGTTTTTCAGCTAGATGCATAAAAACTGCTAGTCCAGAACGCAGCAGCGAGAGTCCTCACTAGAACCAAAAGATACGAGCACATCACCCCTATCTTATTTTCACTGCATTGGCTTCCTGTGAAATTTCGCATTGATTTTAAAATACTACTCTTGACATATAAAGCGTTAAATGGTCTCGCGCCGCAGTACCTGAGCGAACTGCTAGTGTCTTACGATCCGCCACGCCTACTTCGATCAAAGTATGCAGGCTGCTTGTCAGTACCGCGTATTATGAAAAATACAGCTGGGGGCAGAGCTTTTTCTTACCAAGACCCAAAATTATGGAATAATCTTCCAAATAGTGTTTGGGACTCAGACACAGTCTCAGTGTTTAAGTCCAGGCTAAAAACCTATTTATTTAGCCAAGCATTTTTATAAATAGATTTGCCATAGGTAAAGGAGCAGATCTGGGGGACTCATGGACATAGAGTATTATGGTGAACTGGTATGTTTGGATGCTGTCTTCCTCACTCTCATTGATCACTCAGGTTTGCTGATGGTGAAGTGATTGTTTGCTTTACATCTCAGGAAGCCCTCATGTTTGTGTTTCCTTCTGGCTCTCCCTTTTAGTTATGCTGTCATAGTTAGTCCTGCCGGAGTCTCTGCTTGTACTCTACAGTTAATATACATTTACATTATACATTGTGTGACTGTGACCATACCTAACTGCCATCTCTCCTCTTCTTCTCTTCCCCCCCCTCTTTTTCTTTCCTCTCTCCACCTGTCTCCCCCTTACACTCTTTCTCTCTCTCTGTCGAGCTACACATGTCATTCCCGAGCTGCCAGTGATCCAGACTCCCTCTGCCCTCCGGACCTGTCTGACCCATCCTGGTGCCCCACTTCTGGCTAAAGATCTCGTCACATGGATGCCCATGCACATGTGTGTCTCTCTGGGTGTCTGGTGTCTGGGGATGATTCTCTCTACCTAGAAAATGGTTCTGGCCTTGACTGGTGTTGGCAACTGTTTCTCTGGGGACTTGACAGTTCGATAGTTCAGGACTGGACAAGTCTACCTGGGTCTTCAATAACTACCTGGCCTCCATATTAACATCAATTAACATCAGCTATTATAGCTGAACTGCCTCCCACCCTACACACTGTATAAATGCAGATCATTTACTGCTTTCTGTTTCACCCAAATAAGGATGGTGTAAGGATTTTTTGAATTTTGGTAGACCTCCTTGTCTACTCAGTGCTCAGCCTGTATTCTGCTTGTCCCGCCTGGTACCAGGGAACCCCTCAATAAAAACACACAAGTCAGTGCTCAGTGAGACGTTCAAAGTTTATTGTGGGAGACAGGAGTATATATACGCACACACACAAAGAACCAAAGAAAAGGTGGATGCAGAAGTGTTTACATCCAGTCTGGAATGCTTTTAAAAGATAAGGTAAGGAAGAACATAAATTTAGGAGTAGCTCTGCATTTACGAGCATTTAACAGTTTTACGACCTTTAACATGAACTACCATAGAATGTGTTTATTGAAAGTGCAGCTTGTGTCGTGAGAAAAGGAAGAAAATCACTCTGTTCTCATGTACACAGAATATAATGAAACACACTAAAAATCAAATATTCCCTAACAATTCCCCCCTTTTATTCATAAGAAATATCGTTGAATAAAACTCAGAGCTTTCAAGAAGTCGCCGGCGGATAATAGGTCATCGGACGCGGCGCAGGAACATAACCTGAAACATACTTATACAAAAGATTTTGCACACAGCGAAAAATGCATAGACCTAAAAGACACAACAACAATAAAATAAACAAAACCGGTATGACAAGGGAGAGATAAGGAGCCCATTGACCAAACAAAGTATACCAAACTCCCCAGCCTACTTGACCCTTTTCATCATCCTTTAACTGAGAAGCAACCTCGCGCATCTTTTCCAAAGCAGTAGAAATCTTTCCATGTTCATCATCATTAGCTGGAATGTATGTACAACAACTATCACCTACCATAGCACAAACACCCCCCTTCTCTGCGAGGATTAAATCGAGAGCCATTCTATTCTGTACCGTGGTCAGTCGAAGAGCAGTTAATTCCCCTTTAATACTTTCTACAGCAATATTAGTGGCATTAACAAAAGTAGTTAACCTGTAATGTCTTACCTCAATCTGATTCCATAACTGAGTCACACCATACTGAGGGAAAAAAGCATGCCAAAATTTAACTGCCTTAATCTGTAACTGATAATCAGGGGGAGGGAATGGATCACTATCTCGCTTAAGGCGAGCATGATGTTGGGTTCCACGTGGGTTTCGTGTGACCAGTGTAAAAGAGCCTCTAAATTGAGAAGGGGCACAAATTCCAGCCCAGTTAGCAGGGAGGAAAATGTAAACAGCCTTATCACAAATCCAATACCAATCTGAATAGTGATTAATGGTCCCACGTGGGCCAGGGTGGATTACTGAGCAATTACCTTCAGGATAAGAACGATCTGGAGAATAGGGAAAATATGCTTCACTACACATATCTAGATGCGTGTTTCCAAGAAATACAGAGCCATTTCCTATAAAGCAGTAAGAAAATTTAAAATTGGTCAAAGTGAAGACCTGGAAAGCAGTGACGAGAGCTCTTTTCCTCGTGCTGAAGCGGAGGAGGCTAATATCTAAAGCGGTAAGTGAATAGTCACAAGGGTTTGAGAAATTATTATCATAGTGCATCAGTCTGCACCACCAGTCAGACCCTGTTTGATTCAAAAATAAGCTATGTGTTAGGTTAGAGTTAATATACTGAGTACCATTTCGACAGTAGGAACTAATACAAACTCGTGCAGCTACTAAGAGAGCTGATTCATTACCAGGTAGGGGTCTCAGTGACGTCTGTCCTACAGCGGAAGGGAAATGTTGGCACACATAGCAAGACTCATTGGTATATTGCTTAGCGGTCCAATTAGCGAATCGCCAAAAATCATTATCATGTGGAATGAGATTGCACTAACTACTAGTGGTGAACTATTGCCTTTCTTGACGATACAGTGCTCAGAGTGCGAGCACGCCTAATCTGCACTCGTCCCACCTTACGAGGCGCTAAGACACCACCAGAAATGCTACACTAATAGCAGAAGTAAAGTCGTTCAGTGGCAACCCCAGACGATCCCTCTGTGTCACGTCACTCTCTCTATGTCACATTACGGGTTGGGCATCACTGCAGCACGTCTTTAGTCTAGGAAACAAAAATCACAGAGACAGAAAGATAATAATACACACGCATTTATTCATCCTTTGTTCTCACGCCGACAGGACATCTCTTCAGCCTAGTAGCATGGATCCACTGTGGAAAAAGATCAGTTAAGACAGCAGTACGAGTAATTGCGATTATTTCTGCTGGTCCATTATATTTACAATCTCCCAGTTTTCTGGGGGTCAAAGATTTTACCAGAACAGTATCTCCCACATTAAAAGGATGTGTGGGTTTTGTTAAGGGTATTGGAGTCACATCAGCAATTTGTTCATAATGTTTAGTTAGAGTATCTATCAGAGCAGCAGAATATTCAGCAATATGTACATAAAGATCAGTTGTTCCTATCGTGAGTTTACCTTTTCTCCATGGCACGGGAAAGGGTCTGCCAAATATAATTTCATGTGGGGACATGTGCACGTCTTTTCTTGGTGTCATTCTTATTTCAGCTAGAACAGCAGGTAACAGATCAACCCAGTTTTTACTCCCCATGGTTTGCATTGCTTTAGTCAATTTTTCTTTCAGTGTCCTATTTGTTCTTTCTACTATACCTGATGACTGTGGATGATAAGGAATGTGAAAATACCAGGACAGTGAAAGATATTTACACAAATTCTGTGTTACCCGAGATGTAAAAGGTGTTCCTTTATTTGAGTGAATAGCATGAGGCACGACATAACAAGGTATTATTTCTTTCGCTAAGACTCGGGTCACCACTTTGCATTCTCATGAGCACACGGGAAAGCTTCCACCCACCTAGAAAACTTGTCGACCAAAACCAGAAGATGTTTGAATGTGCCACATGCAGGCATACGCGTAAAATCAATTTGCCACTCTGCAAACGGGGCAATAGGTAATGGAAGACTTCCGTGTTTACCTAAACCCTTTGTCACATTATTCTGAGCACACACCAAACATCTAGATATTAATGAATCAATTGTTCCAAGCATGTTGGCTATGCAAAAGAGTTTTTTCATATCTTCCCTAACCCCCCTTCGCGCGCGATGTGTAACACCGTGGAACTCGCGCACGAGGAACGGAAGACAATGAGATGGCAGGCACAAACGACCATCAGCACAATACCATAAACCATCAGAAGCAACGTAGGCACCTTGAGCTTGCCAAAAAGAGGAATCATTTGGCGTGGCTGAAGCTTGCAAAGACCATAAATCTACATCGGGAATCAAAGAGCTAGCAAGAAAGGATGTATTGATCAAATCAGAACCAGAGTCAGGAAAGAAAATCTGTTTTTGAGCTGCTTTTTAGCAATACAATCAGCTAGCGAATTACCTCGCACTTCCATAGAGTCACCAGAAGAATGACCCTTAGTTTTTACAATAGCGAGAGTACTAGGTAGATGGCATGCGACTATCAAATCCTGCACTAGAGAAGAATGAGAAATTGGCTTACCCTCAGCAGAACGAAAACCCCTGGATTGCCAGATGCAGCCAAAGTCGTGAGCGATACCAAAAGCGTAACGAGAATCAGTGTATATAGTAACATCTTTTCCCTCAGAAAGAACACACGCACGAGTTAGAGCAAAAAGTTCAGCCGCCTGAGCAGATGAAAAAGGGAGAGAGTAAGCTTCAATGGTTATATCTGGCAATGCACACACAGCATAACCACAGAGAAATTTCCCATCATACGGTTTTGAACAGGAACCATCTACAAACAGAGTGTCACCAGTTGGTAATGGAGTAGAAGACAGATCAGGGCGTATACTAGTGGAGTGAATGATCTCTGAACAGCAGTCATGATCTGTATCTACTAGCGTGTCGTCCTGTGCATTGATCAAGCGTGCCAGAGCATATCCAAGGGTGTCAAAAGAAGAGGTGGATTTTATCTTTAAGTTACTTGTAGAACAAAGGATAATCTCATACCCAGACCTTCTCTGAGCCGTCATATGTTGTGTTTGAAGGTTCTGTAGCACTTGTTTAACCTGATGTGGAGAATACAAAATTAAAGGATGAGAGAGAACAATCTTCTCAGCATCTTGTGCCATCACCGCACAGGCGGTCACAGCCCTGAGACAGGCAGGCAAACCTTGTGCCACAGCATCTAAAGTTTTCGATAAGAAAGCACATGGTCTCATGGATCGTTGTGTGAGATGGCTGTCCTGATGCGTTTATCATGAAATGAGCAGTCAGGAATCCACTGACGACATTAGTTGATCAGTCCCAGGAAAGCCATGAGAGCATGTTTAGTGCTGGGACGTTTAGTGTCGAGAATAACCTGGATTCGTTCTTTTGAGAGCCTTCTTTGGCCTTAGGAGAGGTTAAAACCCAGGTATTTTACAGTGTCTCTGCAAAACTGTAATTTAGTCTTGGATACCTTGAAACCCTTCTGTGCCAGGTGTTTCAGGAGACAAATGGTGGCTTCTTCGCAGACAGCAGGCGAAGCGGCGGACACCAGTAGATCATCCGCGTAAGATAGGACAACAGAATCAGTGGGGAGAGTTAGATCACCAAGTGCATCTCTTACTACAGCCGAAAAAACAGCCGGTGAGTCAACACAGCCCTGAGGAAGACGAGAACAGGTGAACTGACGCCCCCTATGGGTGAAAGCGAACCCTTGTGTAAATCTCCACGTACCATCAGGTTTTAAGACTGGGTTAACAGGTGTGTTATAAGAACTTACACATGGTTTAACAAGAGAGTGGATATTGTTTGATGTCCACAGGTTGCAAGTGTTTTAATTTAGCTTCATAAGGCACACAGTGAACTAACCCCACCTCATTCTTATGTTTAGCCCACAGACTGCTTGGCACACATTCAAGGGCAGCAGGAAGAGAGCTGTTCTGTGAAGAAAGGAAACAATTATTTACACGCATATTTGTAAGGTGGGAGAAAGAAACTGAATCAGGCACTTCAACAGTGAGTTTCGCACCAGAAAAAGTCATTGACATGTGTAGCCTGCTCATTAAATCACGACCTAACAGATTAAAAGGACAATCAGGCATGCAAACAAAACGATGAGGAAGATAAATTCCCTTATCTAAAGGACATGTTACAGTTAACTGAGCAGTAAAATAATTTCGTTGAACAACCCCTTCAATTCCCACAGAGCTGATACTTTTATTCGAGAGCGGCCCCTCGTAATCACGACCCAAAGACGACATTGTGGCTCCCGTATTAATCTAGAAAGAGAATACGGAACCATCTATACATAATTCTATAAAGGGCAACTCATTAACCTGAGGTGACTCGAAAGTACAAAGTAACATCGCGGGGCTGGAACTCCTACCTGCATCCCTGAGAAGGGATTGGGTCTATATTGCTGTTGTTGTAGTTGTTGTTGTACTCGCTGTGGTGGCTGCTGGGAAGGATTAGGTGAAAACACCTCATTAGCATCATTCAATTGATTATACGCATTTTGTCCACTACGTCCCTCATCTCGGGCCTTCGTGTGACATTCACGAGCCCAATGACCTTCTTTATAACAATAATAACAATAACCAGATCTACGGGGTACACTCTGACCCTGCAGACCTCCTCTACCTCTTCCACGGCCTCCTCTGCCTCCTCTCCCTTTTTTTTCCACCTCTGTATCCTTCACTTTCCACAAACATGCCACTTGTTTATTTTTTAAAATACCATCTTCTTCTAGTGTTCTCACACGCTCACCTAATTTTTTAATAGTCATTGTAGAACGATCTGACAATTGAAACTTTAAAATTTTCACGATTTCTGGTCGACAATTATTCAAGAAGGTGGTAAGGAAAAGTGGGTTAGGGTTTTCTTCAGGGAGGGGCATACCACCCAAAAGGGCCCAGGTCTCTTGAAACCGCTCAAGAAACCTGGATGTAGTCTCACTCTTTTCTTGTCTACAATTAGTTACCTGTGACAGATCTTGACTAGTAAGTAGTTAGCTCATCTTTTAAAAGTTTTATAGCCTCATTAGAATTACCCCAATGAAAGTCATATTCCTTCTTTTTCCGTCTTCCCCCACCCTCTACGTCTTCATGTTTCACCACTACAGTCCATGTGTCTTTTTCAGGGTCTAAGCATTTTACTGTTTTTATCAAATCAGCCTCATCGTACCCATCTCCCAAAACCGATTGCAAAATAAAGCGGTAATCTGCACCCACGAGCTGACAGTGCCTAGAAGCCTTTATCAGCATATCAACAAAATGCAAAGGTTTGTTGGGAGAAGGGAGCATCTTAATAATGTCCTTCAGCGTGCTTACGGATGGTGGAAGGATTTTTGGACCCTTTGGTCCCATAGAGAAAGCAAACGCAGTGTTTTCTTGTAGAGGTTTTCGGGCGAGACCTCTCATCCGGACCTTCATCGTCTGAGTTATCATCATCCTCACCATCGGTATCCTCGGGATCATCTGATAGAGGGCTGTCAGAAGTTCGTCCTGACACCTTCTTGGGAGTCTTTCCCTTTCCTGAGGCACACATTTCCGGCGAAGGTGAGCATGGTATTGTGGGTACGTGGGAGACAGGCAGCTCACAAAAGGATTAGTGGGATTCAAATTAGGATAGATTTTCTCAATAATTAGTTGGTTAGTTGCTGACGTTACTATGTCAGCATGATATGGAGGAGGGATCGGAAAGGTTGAGTGAACGGGCGGCTTGAATTTAGTTTCAGATGTGACCTTTGGAATCTTTTTCTTCTGTATTTTAGTTTCTTTTATGTCTAAATATTTATCCCAAAGAGCTTTCATTTCTACCTATTTTTGATAACATGAACCCATGTAAGGATAATCCCAAACTGGATCACCCATACCCTCATATATCTGAGAGTAAGCAGAGGCTAGATATTCAGGCTTAAAAGTACCACCTTGTGGATAGGTTAAAAATTGAGATTGTGGTTCAGTCCACCCTGATAAATTATCAAGCCAAGGTGTAGTAAAGTAAATAAGTCCACACCTATTCATCCAGTCATGCGGAACCTCTTCTGGGTCCGGCTTTGGATAAGTAGTTGTGTTCTTATTACCCATTTTATAAATGTGAATTAACCCGCGACAGAAAAAAACAATATCTTTAACAAACAACACACAATACTTCAACAAAGACAACAACAAAGAGCTCAACAAAGACAATAACAAAGAGCGGGCAACAGAATACAGCTTCCACACTATGCTTCAGATCAAGGAACCTTTCAGAAGCGAGCGCGCGCTAAACAGGCGTTAAAAGCCCCAAGACAATCCTCCCACGTACTGTATATGGTCCAGATACCAAAAACCAGGGAGCGTGCTTGCTCTATGCTTATAGAGAAAAAAAATTTTAAGCACCACTCACCTGATTAGAGGTATCTCGGACAGAGCCCCCAAATTGTAAGGATTTCTTGAATTTTGGTAGACCTCCTTTTGTCTACTCAGTGCTCAGCCTGTATTCTGCTTGTCCCGCCTGGTATCAGGGAACCCCTCAATGATGCACACAAGTCAGTGCTCAGTGAGACGTTCAAAGTTTATTGTGGGAGACAGGAGTATATACACGCACACACACAAAGAACCAATGAAAAGGTGGATGCAGGAGTGTTTACATCCAGACTGGAATGCTTTTAAAAGATAAGGTAAGGAAGAACATAAATTTAGGAGTAGCTCTAACAGTTTTATGACCTTTAACATAAACTACTATAGAATGTGTTTATTGAAAGTGCAGCTTGTGTCGTGAGAAAAGGAAGAAAATCACTATGTTCCCATGTACACAGAATATAATGAAACACACTAAAAATTTAATATTCCCTACACAGTAAATTTGCCCGAGTAAAATTTACTCAATTTGAAGAAAATTTTACTCTATGCCAGATAACATTTGGTCCCTCTCTGAAAAGAGTAAAAGTTACTCTTTTGATAGAGTTGTTTTTACAGAGTTAATTTTGCTCAATTTAGAGTTAATATTTTACTCTTTCATTTTACATTTCACTCTATTTAGAGTTTTTTAAAAGTAACTCTTGTACTATTTTACTCAGTTCAGAGGTACATGAAATTTACTCTGCTACTTTTTAACTCTGTTCAGAAGAACTTCAAATTTACTCTACCACAATTTCCCTCTTCTCCAGAGTTGTTTATCATCGATTATGAGTGGACTCTAATTAATAACTTACTCTTTCCAGAGTTATTCCTCTGAATTACACCATTCACATTTCACCCTCAAAATTAAGAATTTGCTTTTCAGTATTAAAATAAAACCAACAACAAACTGTATACTCATGTCTCAAAATTTTATTTTTTAAGCTCCTCTCACAAACATTACATTTAATTCACTTGTCATTGAGATTGTGTCATCGTGTTGTAATTGTGACAAATGATAAAATAAAAAGCAGTACTAATATAATGGAGGGGATAAAAAAGAATTATATGAAACAATACGGTACAATAAACAAATGAGAATCACAACCATAAGACATCAGGATGTCAAACGACTTGTGGTGCAAAATATCCCTGATCTCCAAAATATAAAGTGCTTTTGTGGTATGTGCAACTTTGTAAGCATGAATATGTTCATCCAAACATAACGTTTTTAGTGCAGTTGTTATTAAAAGAATTTGCTCATCTTTAACAATAATATTCTGGATTACATGAAATACGGGCATGTCATTTTGAACTCGAACACAAACTGCCAACCTTGAACGATAAGTGTTTCCACAGCACTTGACCCATTTCACATTTAGCACCTTTGTCCACAGAGGCACATCAAGTTTTCCAGCCATCTCAGCACCAGCTTCCATTTCATTCAATGAGACAGTTTTTCCAGGACCAAATTTCATGGCATTTGGATCAAATGTTTGCCAAATGTAAGCCATTTGGCACTGGTGTTTCTTTGCTAATGTTTTCGTTATATTTTTAAAGCTTTTTAGCTGCTTTTTAAAAACACCATGCTTAGATTCATAACGCATACACCAACAATGTATCAGTGGTCCAATTTTCTGCATACAAATGGGGTAATGCACTATTAGATGATGCTTTGGCAACAAGTTCTTATCAGGAAACAAATGCTTAAACAAACTGTGGTGTTCTGCAATCAAATGTTTCAAGTAAATGGTTATGCCAGTGGATATAACTGAAGAAAACACAATATTGACTATCCTGAGCAATAAAATAAACAAATACCAGTGCAGATCATTGGGATGCACAAGATCTCCAAAAATAATGGGCAGATAACACAATAAACACCAGCTCTGAGTGGCGTTTAAACCCAAGTCATTGGAACCGTCTCTTAATTGTACACCCGGAGGTTTGTTGTTTTGTTCCATGAAACCATAGTTAAAACTCTGAATTCGTCTGTTTACTTCTGCTGATGTGGTATAATTTTCAATCAGGTGCTGAATTAGTAACTTTATCTCAAATTGACCTACCCCCTCTAATATGTCGTGCATAATATCAACTGAAAAATTTTCAGTGGTGTGGAAATATTGCAATGAGTTTAAAAGACAAGACTTTTTTACTCCCATTACATAAGGCAGACTGGGATTGCTCTGTATTCTCTGGCAGTGTTCAGCGTGAAGTTCTTTTGTTCGCAGTGTCATCTTTGGACTATCTTCACTGAACACTGTCTGAAAGTCCTCTTTCTCTAGTAGGCAAAAGCGGCAACAGTACCTAGCACTAAATGATTCCACAAAACCAAACAAAGAATGAACACCAAGGTTGTCACCTGTAACCTGTACTATGGTTCCATTAACTCTCTGATCAAACAATGGAATCTGAATTCCACTGGTTTCCAGTGTTGAGATATCCTGGACAAGCGGCTCTAGAATTTTATCAAACCCATAGTTTTTGATATCTTGTGCATGAAATAAAGTGGCTAAATGTATATTTAGTAAACTTGAGTTGTACTTAGGGGAAATTATTTCTAAGAGTAAAATAGATAGCCCCTAACTTATGTATTCCTCGTTTTGATCCAATGGGGTTTGAGCATTCAAATTCATCAAAAAAAAGCTGGATCTGAACTGTATGTCTCTGTTTTGAGAAGAGTAAATGATTCTTAAAGAATTCTCCATCGTGTATGTCATAAAGACAATTTGGTCTTTGCCGTAAATCTCTTGCCATCATATCTGTAATTTTAGGGTGCTCATAAATGGACTGTAATGTCTCAAGAATCGGTCCATATACAAATTTATCTTTAACAATTGTTTGGGAAAAAGTTCCAGTTGTTCTGTTATGCCTCGTTGCAAATCTTGTTCCTAGAACATATTCAACAGGATCTATTTTTCACCATTTGTCTGAAAAGTACAGCATTCTCTTAGTCTCAGTGTTTAATAATGTGAAAGGATTTTGCATTTTTTCAAAACACTGATCAATCTGAGACTCAACGACGCTTTTTATGGGCTCCTCTAAGGACAGGCTGTTTTTCACAGATTCGTGGGTTTTACTATGAATGTCTCCAACCACTTCTTCTAGAGCACCAACCACATAGTTAATAGTTGTCTCTGCAACACCAGCAACTTTAAGTTCAGCTACCACTGTTGCACAACTGTTTACTATATTTGTTTTTAAGAGCGACGAGTCACATGGTGGATTTTGGTTTGATAAAACAGCTACATCAACTAATGAAATGGAGTTGGCGTTGGATGAGTTTTTATTAAAATCAAGGTGTGAATGGTCACTTGCACACTTGCTGAGATGCTTTCGTAATCCAGAAAAACTATGGTAAACATGTGAACAACCTCTTTGAGCACATTTTAACTTGAGTCTTTTCCCTGGACAAAGGCCATGAACTAACTTAAAGTGCCTTATAAGGGCATTGGCATTAGTATGCTCCTTTTTACAAATAAAACAAATCATCTGCTCACTGGAGGACTCTAGCTCTCAACTCAGCCACCCTGGGATTCACTTTGGTGGTTTCAACATCTATATCATAGACAGTAGTTTGCAAAAAGCTATACACATTGATCAATTCCTGACAGTATGAAGTGCCAAAAACAAAGTGAGCTTTAAAAAGCTCATCAACACACGCCAATGAATTAGCAGCCTTACAGGGTAGAGCATGTTGGTCAATTACAATGAACCAAGAATGCACCCTACTTTTCTTTGGCCCAACAGCAAGTAGATACGGCTGTAGGCTCTCTCCAATGCTATCCAAGTGCCCTTGGATACTGGTACCAGTCTGTAAAAGAATGAAAACACATTAGTGCCAATGTGACTTAACAGTTAAAAGTTAATAAACAGTACAAAGAAAGATACTGTTATGTCTTCCACCAAAGTTTCTATATTACATACTTAGGACATACCAGGACATTCCAACAGATCATTATAATATATGTGCGAGGTAGAAAAGAATAGCACAACAATTTGGAGGACAGGTGATCTTTAAGGGAAATAAGCAAGTCTGAGAAATAAGCAAGTTCACACAATGACAAAAATAATTATGAAATAGGGTCATTTGATCAGCTTAAATCAGTAGTTTTACCTTGATGAACTTCACAAGATGATCACATGCATGTCTAGCTGAGATCTTTCCCGGTCTCTTGCGGCCTTGACTTGAGGGTGGCAAAAGGTGAACCAGGATCAGAATGGAAGACATGTTGCTATCCCAACCTAGACACACAAAAAAAAAAAAAAAAAAAAAATTTGCCATATAGGCAGAAGAGTTTAAGCATAACCTAAGTATTTTAGTTAATACTGAACACAGATACAGTATAAGAGCACATTCATAGCTTGTCTTGATAGCTACAGATGTGTGGATGAATTTAGGTGAAACCTCTACAGATACTAAACTGAAATCATACAGTAAAACTTTACCTACAGCATATCTAAGATGCTTTTGTTATTTAGACTCCCAAATTAAAACAATTTTGAACTCTAAATATGCAGTCCTGTACTAGGCCATTGTGAAAAGATCAGGGTAGAAATGTTAGAGAAACAGGTGAATTTAGACAGTTTACCCCATTGCATGTGATCTTGTGAAAATGTGATCATCTTGTAAAGTTGATCAAGGTAAAACTATTTATGCTTTCATGAATGCATAACTTCCTCTTAAATAATTTAAAGTGTAGATACCTTCTTCAACTTCAGTGGCTTCAGCATTTTGGATGAGTTCTTGGAGCTCGCAAGTCTGTGTGAGGCCACGGCTCTGTGCAATAACTTTTGGTTTTAGGTTGGTAGACCACTTCTCCAACAACTTTGTAGAGGTCGCATCACCAAAAAGAAGTCCAAAATCTTAATCAATCTGCCAAATATAATTAAAGTAGAAATTGACTTTGTTTACCTAACACATCTGTGTTACTGCAGAACAACTATAGCACTCTATTCCATATTTGCCTGTTTTTATGTTTTAGGTCTCACATACCAAGCCTGGTATATCCAGGAATCGTGGAAAAAATGATAGAATATTAGTTGACTCTTTAGGGTCGTGCAGTAGTTTCTGGCGATAGCGCAGTGTTAACTTCATCTTTTCCTTTACCACTGACTCATCAGCAGTATGCTTCATTAGGGCTATTGCTTCCTGACACTGTTGGTGTTCAGTCAGAAAGGAGTCTTCTTTGTAGGGATGTCTGTCAGCAGTTGGCCCACCTAAAGTGTTTAGACCAATATGAAAACCACATTTGTAATTACTATTATTTTTTCCAAAACACAATGCATTGATGCCAAAACTAGATGAATGAAGCTAGATTTAAAACATGCATATATCCCAGAGTGATATTTAAGTTCACCCAATGTTGATGGCTATACAAAAAATGCATTTTAAAAGAAATGAGAATATTTTCTGTAGAGATGCTGTGTATCATGAGACCTCATTCACTATATGACTTGAAGGAAAGACCAATTTGGAACAAAATTACTTCAAAAACAAGTCACAAATGTTGAAAAAAAAAAAATAAGCAAGTTGTATATTCATTTAAAAAAAAAAAAAGGCTAATAAATATTAGTCAAACTACTAAAAGTACTGAATTAACATTAAATCTTGCACCTGTTTGTGGTTCCCGGGCACGCTTCATCCGTCCCTCTGATGCTTCTTTTTGCAGGGTTTTAATCCTCCGTGCCAAATATCCACTTCCATCTTCTGCATTGTAGTAATGCTCCTATTACCAGAACAATACACCTAGCAGTTATACATTACCCAATTAAGGCCCCGATCATACCAAACTTTTAGTTCTAAAAACGCCAGGCGCACAGCACTTCCTTTACTTCGGTCAAATTTTGAAAAAAAAAAAAAGGGCAGTGCCGTCTCTGCATCTATACAATTGGACAATGGGAAAAAACGTGAATGACATTGAGAGCTTTTCTGCTTGGAGTGCCGAGAGCACTCCTGCAAAAACGCAAAGCGCAGAGAGTGCATAAGCGGCACGCAGAACGCTTAAAACCAACCGGAAATAATTTTAAAAAGGCATGTCTCACTGCAAAAACGTGTTCGGTGTGATCAGGGCCTTACTCTATGAATGCCACATCAATTATAATAAAGATAGTCTTCAGTCTGCAATATACAGAATGTCTCCTCTTCCTGTAAAACAAAAATATTAAGAGGCAATAGCTACTTACATATCCAAGCTTGCTTCTGGGGTCAGCCAAACATGGGAAAAGAGAAATGATTCCCTTTGCATATTCTTCCTTTAAACGTCGAGACGGGCTTGTTCTACACACACAAAACAAAGGAAGCAATTATAATTATACATTTAACCCATGACATCATGGACATCAATTTACAAAATAATGTATGAACTTACCCATGTTCATTTGTCAGATATGCTACTAAGATTTTCACCATGTCACGTCTTCGGGCATCTGATAGACCTTTGGTGCGGGCATATTCATTTAAGACCTTTTCTCCTGCAGGGCTGCTCTTTAGGATATCTTCGATCATCTGGAGGGGGAATGATGCAATATTGTGCAGGGATTATAAATTAAGAAATGTAGTTCCAAATGTTTTAATTTTTAAAGTCATTCCATATATGTAGAAGTGTAAGATGTGGATGTAGATCTACAGTACAATATGTAAATGTAATTCAGAGGCAAGTTTGGTGACCCTTACTTGGGCAAGATGACGTTTGTCAGCTGGATTCTTTTCAGGAGGGCTTCTAATCAACATTGCTGTGTCATCAGACTCTGACAACCCATCAGTATCTCCTAATGAGCTTGAACTTAAAGAATCTTAAATATAAACCATATCAATTGTCTGATTAACTGCTCATGCTACTGTGGTTACACAGCTATTAAGAATTAGTCCAATAGCCAGATTAGACTATGCAAATCAGTGAATATTGCTGTGAATAAACAGAACAGAATAAACATTTTACCATCAATGTTTGCTGTGCTTGGAATGACAATTTCTAGGACACCAAGATCTGGTCGTGTCAACAGATATCCAAATGCTTCCTCATCAACCTCTGTCTTCGAGTCATCAAAGACTTTAACATCCATTGTAGGAAGATCAAATTTCTTAGCAACTGAAGGAAAACACACCAATGAAAATTGACAAAGGCCAGCAATGCCAAAGAAACAGTTATTTTTTAACCCCATAATATACAATCAAACACGTAATTTATTGCTATAAAAAAATCATAGGGAAAAGTATTTATGATATTAACAATTTTAAAGTGCATCTCTTACCACATTCCAAAAACAACTGAAATGTAAAAAGATTTGAAGAAAAAATATATTTCTGGCTGTCTTTGAACCTCACTCTGACAACACTATTGGTCTGCATCCTGAAAGACCCAAAAAGACAAATCTAAACAGGGTGATAACACTCAGGGTCAGATAAAGAAAATAACATTCATTAGTGCACTCAAATGTGTTCACAAATGTGTTTTTAATATGCAATAACTGTCTTATTAGTTCTGTTAAAGCAGGGTTCTTAATATTTCTATACTTAGATGGTTATTGTTGGAATTTTTATTTTATTTTATTAAGATCTAATTGAACAGGAAATGAATATCCTATTTATTATTTGATTATTTAGGCTACATCTGGAAAATAGACACACAATTGAATAACTTAAAATGATGGATGTCATTTTTAAAATATGAAAATCAGTTGTAATGCAACCTCTTATTTACATGAAATAAAGTTTCTTGGTTTACATTTTAATCTATGTAGTTAAATTATAGGCTATATTATGAATATTAATAGCAACAACTATCGTCTAAGTAGGAATAATGCAAATCAAAACGGTCTCCAGAAATCCAAATATGGCTAACGTTAATTTAACTCTATACTGAGTCAGGTACATTTGGTGCTCAACTCGAAACGCCTGTTATAAAAGTTTAGTGGATAATCATTCGATATGCTGCTTGTTCATTTTACCTGTCGAAATTATGTTCACGTTTGCAGTCTAACTCAACAATATATGCTAGTTATTTGATTTTAATATAACTTAAACATGAGAAAGCACTCTTTAATCGCTCTTCAATATTCAAAAAAACGTGACGAAATAGTTTGAGCTAAATGTACAGAGGTGAATATCCTAAAAATGAATACTAAGACTTTGAAACTTTACTTACTTTACCATCCAGCTGAAGCGCACGTCACGTTCTCTTCTCAACCCAAAGCAGCAGCAGCGGTCGATGGCCGTGACTAACAGTAATGGTGAAACTTTAGGAGGAGAACAGTGAATTTGGATTTGACACCCCGAAAATTCTGGATTCGGACGACAAAAAAAAAATTACAGACAAACCTTGTAAATGCTAAAAATACCTTCTCAAAATTACTATGCGAATTGGGGTAGTAATGCACATTAAAATCGCCAAAATTTGCCACGCCTCCTTTTATGTCCATGATGGATCACTGGGCTACTTCGCAGCGGTACCTACCTGAACCAGTCTAAATAGTCCCAATATAAATATTTATTATGTCCCCAATGATCCACGACAAGCCAAAAACACGGTTTGAAAAATGGATTCATCGTGTACTATCTTGCATAATTTCTGTACATTTTGAACACAGACGTACAAACCGCAGCTTTAACTCTATACCGAGTCAAGTACATGTGGTGCACAATTCGAGGCTATCACACTATTTTTGTGGACTAAATATTAATAGGCTACTAGCCTACTGACTAATGTCAATTAACATTAGAAATGTAAAGCTATATTAGCTATTTGCTTTAAAGATAATTTAGTCTAACTTAGTTCTAACCTGGCCTTGTGCGTAGTCTAACACGACAAAGTGGTCTATGCAAAAAAAGAAAAAGCATCCGACCAGTTAAATATTATGAAAATTAATACAAAGACTTTTCAAACTTCACTTACATTACCATTCAGCAGAAGCGCACATTCTATTCTCAAGCCAAAGCACAACTCAGCAATATATGACAGTAATGGCGAATAAACTAAACTTTTGGAGGAGAGTTATGGGAGGAGTCACAACAGTTACTCTGGGATTTTGCTCCCACTCTATGGACCAATTTTACTCTGTATACTCAAAATAGAGCAAAAACTACTCTTTTTGAGGAAAAAAAAATTAACTCTGGAAAAACTACTCTGCCATTTTTCCTGTGTACAGATGGGTTCCCTGTTGAGTCTGGTTCCTTTCAAGGTTTCTTCCTATTACCATTTTAGGGAGTTTTTCTTTGCCACTGTCGCCCTCGGCTTGCTCACCAGGGACAAACTGACCATTTTGATTCATACAAATTCACATTTCATACAAACTTAAATAATTCTTTTAATTGTGTAAAGCTGCTTTGCCGCACTGAAAATTGCTAAAAGCGCTATACAAATAAAATTGAATTGAATTGAATTGAATATGCTGAACTGGACTGAACTGGATGTTAATTTAAAGAACTTCTGTTATATTGAACTTTCACCTGCATAACAGACATGATGTTATATAATTTCTATCTGTTATCACCCAAATAAGGATGTGATTTTTTTTCCATACCAAGCTTATGATTACTGCTTTAGTATTAAAAAAAAAAAAAGCATTACATGCTTGTTCCGTTTCAAAAGCTACACTCGATGCTGCGTCATGTTGCCCGTTGTGAAGCAGGTGTGTATCAAACACGCCAAATTTTAGCTTATATAACCTGACGTCATTTGATTGGACGCACCTGCAGGTTATAAATAGAAGTGAACCGGAAACATTCCTCAGATCTTTGTCTTCACCGCATTGTGCGCGTGTGTGTGTCAGTAAAAGCATATTAAAAATATATACAAGCAGAATTAAAGCTCATAAAACTCACCACATAATATAGCAGAGTTTAGAGTTAGATGTCCCTCTCGTTGCGAAAATTTCATACGTTATGCTTACATTCTGCTTTAAAGGTTTGGGTGAGAAGCAGGCTCTCGAAGGGCTTAATGGAAAGTGTAAGCACTGTGATCTTTTCCCCATGAAGCTGCTTCGCGCGCGCCTCGCGTTCTTTAGGGAACCACGAGCCGCGTGCCACTCATTGGGATCACAAGCAGATCTGGCCAAGGCACGAGAGATGGAGTCCCTCCTTTCTCTCGCCCTCTCCTCCGATCCCAAAGTCGCTCCTACCACTTCACGAGCGCACTCCGGTGCTTATCGTGGGTGTGTTGAAGAGTCTCGTTCTCCGGCTTTTGTGGAAATGGAAGTAGCTTCGTCGGAACACTCATCTAAAGATGATAGAGAATATGAGGAATTGCTCGAAGTCATAACGTGTGCAGCCGAACGACTGCATATTGACTGGCAACAGGAGCAAGCTCACCCAAAACAATCTAAATTAGATGACAGATTTCTGTCGGGTGGCCAGGAGATGGAGCCACAACGCCGCCATTTTTTGATGACCTCCACAACAAATTATCTCGTTCTTGGAGTAAGCCTTTTTCTTCCCGTAATTTTGTACCATCGACTTTTATTCAAACATCATTGATGCAAAAGCACGAGGCTATAGCGTGATGCCCCAGATAGAAGAGACACTTGCGGGCTATCTCTCTCCTGGGACATCATCCTCATTAAAGAAACCAACACTTCCCTCCAAGCCGTGTAGAACTTCTTCTCCCACGCCGTGCTCAAGAGTCGAGGCTATCGGCCACCCAGCCTCGACCAGATCTGATTCTCGCCAGGTGAGAGGTGCAGAATGAGAGCGTCAGCAGCCAGGCACCCCCCGTAAGGACTGGGGTACGGCTCATTGCCCCTCACAGGCCGCCTCCAAAAGATCAGATCGCCGCACTGTCTTCTTTTCAAATACTAAGTCCTGAAAGCCTATGCGCCTAGGACTGTGGGGGTGACCCCCAGGGAGGAGCACAACGCTCTTTCCTATAAGAGGCACCCCCATGGCATATCCCCACAGAGATATGTTAGTGCTTCGGTTATATCCTGCTATATTCCAGGATGTCGAACCACTAACACCCATCCCCACCCATAGAACAGGTTCTTCCTCCAGACAGGGAGTCAGGTTACTACAGTCGTTATTTCCTGGTCCCCAAGAAAGGCGGGGGGCTGTGTCCGATTTTGGATCTTCGCGGGCTGAACCGCAATGATTGTTTCGCAAATCCAACCAGAAGATTGTTTGTGACGATAGATTTAAAGGACGCATACTTTCACATAAAAGTTTTGCCACAACACAGGAAGTTCCTGAGGTTCGCTTTCGGGGGAGAAGCTTACCAGTATCAGGTCCTTCCATTCGGTCTAGCTTTGTCACCCTGCACATATACAAAATGTATGGATGCAGTCCTGGCTCCCTTGCAACTCCAGGGCATCTGTATTCTCAATTACATAGACGACTGGCTAATCCTGGCCCAGTCTCAGCAGCTAGAGCTCCGACATTGCGATGTCGTCCTAGCTCATCTTCATTTGCTGGCTTTTAGACTCAACGCTACCATAAGCATTCTCTTTTCAGCTCAGAGGACAACATACTTGGGTGTCAGATGGGATTCGATCACTATGTGAGCACAATTGTCTCCCGCTCATGTCTAATCCATCCTCAGCGCCCTCAAGGAAATCAGACTAGACCAGGAAGTAACTGTATATCACTTTCAAAAATGTTTAGGCCTCATGGCAGCTGCATCCACGGTGATACCTTTGGGCCTTTTGCACATGTGGCTAAGAGCCAGGGGATTTCATACAAGGGCCAATCTTTGAAGGCAAGTAAGGGTTATGTGCAAAGTACTTCGTACCCTTTCTATGTGTTTCAGACCCCGGTTTCTCACCTTGTGTCCTACTCTAGGTCCATCTTGTCGACACAAATTGCTAACGACAGATGCTTCCCTTACCGGCTGGAGCGTGGTCTTGGATGGCCATCCAGCCCAAGGGCGCTGGAGAGGTCATCTTCTTGCATGGCACATCAATTGCCTTGAAATGATTTTGAAATGATTTTGGCCCTACAGCACTTCCTCCAGCAGCTGAGAGGCTACCATGTTCTAGTGCGGGTGGACTACACATCGGTAGTCTCCTATACAAATCGCTCGGGTGGACTGCACCCGCGCCGCTTACATTTACATTTACATTTAGGCATTTGGCAGACGCTCTCATCAGGTTACTATCTCATTTTTTATCTCATTACACATCTGAGCAGTTGAGGGTTAAGGGCCTTGCTCAAGAGCCCAACAGTGGCAACTCGGTGGTTGTGGGGTTTGAACCTGGGATCTTCCGAACCGTAGTCCAATGCCTTAACCACTGAGCTATCCCTGGCCCCCTAAACGAGCTAGCGCATCAGGTTCTGCTCTGGGCACAGGACAAGTTGCTGTCCCTCAGGGCGATTTACATTCCAGAGCACATAAATGTGTAAGCAAATTTACTGTCCAGACAAGCTGTGACACACGGACAATGGAAACTCCACCCAGACGTTTTCAGCCAAATCTGGGAACAATTTTTTACAGCAGAGGTGGACTGCACAATGTCCCCTCTACTACTACTCTGACTTATCCAGCTCCCCTGGGTCTGGACGCGATGGCCCATACGTGGTCCGATTTACGCCTTTATGCATTTCCTCAAATACCTCTGCTCCCGGGAGTCCTGGCGAGGGTCCGTCAACACGGTTTGCGCTTCTTACAGATAGCGCCCTGTTGGCCGGCCAGAGTATGGTTCTCGGATCTAATATCTCTCCTCGTTGGCTCACCTTGGATGATTCCAATGAGGAGGGATCTTCTATTGCAGGCACAACGCCTGACAGGTTTCTGACTCTTAAGATGGTTATTCTTATGGCCATTACCTCTCTTAAGAGGACTGGAGATTTACGTGCCTTGTCAGTCTCCCCATCCTGCCTGGACTGAAAAGTACCATTCTCTACCATGCACCCTGTTGTTCTTGGAGCCTTCTTTTCTCCACCTTTTACAGCTTCGGAGCAGGAGAAACTTTACCTACTGTGTCCAGTACGTGCTCTTCGCGTAAATCAGAGCAGCTCTTTATATATTATGAAGGCCACAACCGGACCAAGGGCGCACAGACCTTGTCACACTGGGTGAGAGATGCTATTGCTCTCTCCTTTGAGCCGCGTGGGCTCACTTTGCCTCTAGGAATCAGGGCTCATTGAACCAGGGGGATTGCTTCATCTATTGCACTAGCAAAAGGTATTCTCCTGCAGCAAGTGTGTGATGCGGCGGGCTGGTCCTCTCCACACACATTTGTTAGATTTAATAATCTGGATGTTCATGCCACTCCCGGCTCACGAGTCCTCGAGTCAGCTTCCCAGACATAGTTCAGAGACCTCTCGGCCTTGTGTGAACATGCTACACAACTCGGGGTCCAGACACTTGCAGTGCGGCGACGTTGGTACTCTCGTTCCCATAGCGTTTTCACGCAGCATCAAGTGTAGCCTTTGAAAGGGAACGTCTCGGGTTACTTTGCTGTAACCCTGTTCCCTGAAAAGGAGGGAACGAGATGCTGCATCCCAATGCCGCACTGCCCACGTGACCGGACGTCCGTTCAGATAAATCAATCTGAGGAATATTTCCGGTTCACTCCTATTTATAACCTGCAGGTGTGTCTAATCATATGATGTCACCTAACCGAGGTTATATAAGCCAAAGTTTGGCGTGTTTGATTCACACATGCTTCACAACTGGCAACATGAAAAGATATTCCCATAGCGTTGACACGCAGCATCTCGTTCCCGCCTTTTCAGGTAACAGGGTTACAGCAAAGTAACCCGAAAGGTTTTCTTTATGACCTGGAATGTAATTTGACAGAATTATATAATTGGTTAAGTAACATGGTTACAGTATTTCCCGAAAGCATTCCAGTCACGCAACAGGTTTGACTAATACCATTGGTAGTTGCACCAGTGCTGGGTAGATATAAGAGAGAGAGAGAGAGCGTTGGAAGAGGACAACTACACCTGTTTACTTTTACAGATATGGTAAAGACAGGCCTGAAAGCAAATATGCTGAAATTTCAGTGTGTGATTGTGGTTCTGGTCTTGTACTTGGAAGGTAAGGTATTTGAGTATTCATCAGTATATAAAATAACACTTGATCTAGTTTGTCCTTTTACTTATTGTTACATATTGTTGTATTTTATTTTATAATATTGCACACTGATCAATAATTGCATATCTCCGGTGTAAAGTCTGAATATTGTATTTTGTTAAACATGTTCTTTTTCTCATTTCAGGTTCCTTTTCACAGCTCAATGGTAGGTACTTCTCTCAAACTTAATTACTACCAGGCACAAAATTATCTTTGTTCCACTCAGCTAGATTGAGATAAAAGTTAACAATGGCATTTAAATCTTTGATTTTTCTTTTTCTTTTTCCTCAGTTTGTGGTCAGGCACCTTTTAACAGCCGTATTGTGGGTGGACAGAATGCCACAGTTGGGGCCTGGCCATGGCAAGTTAGTTTACAGAGTCCCGCTTACAGCGGTCATTTCTGTGGTGGATCCCTCATTAACGACAAGTATATTTTGACAGCAGCACATTGTGTTAACAGGTCAGTTTGTTTGAAAGCTTTCCAGAGGGGTAAAAATAAAATATATATATATACAGTATAAACATGTATCTTTGGTTCTTTATCCTTTCAGCATTTCCATGTCTGGCCTGACTGTGCATTTGGGGAAACAGACTCTGTCTGGCTCTAATCCCAATCAAATTGTAAGAGGTGTTACAAAAGTGGTCATTCACCCTGACTACAACAGTGCAACCCTTAACAACGACATTGCGCTTCTCCTTCTGAACTCCTCGGTACCCTTCAACAGCTACATCACTCCAGTGTGTCTGGCCGGGCAAGGCAGCACATTTTCAGCTGGCACCAACTGCTGGATCACAGGATGGGGGAACACTGCAAGTGGAGGTAAAACACACACACACACACACACACGGGGGTGTCTGTGGATCACACAACTGAATATACTCATATTTATTAGGCAAATTTCAACCACAGAGGTGTTTTACTGTATTTGCATCATCATATAAATGTTCCAGGAGAAGTAAAGATGCTGTCAAAAGACAGCAATTAGTGTAAAGTAATTACAGCCATTTTGAGACATACTGCCAGGCATTCCTTTATCTTCTGACTCACAAAGCTAGGCACTAGGCAGAGATAAAGGCTTGTGAATGGCTGTGAATGATTGCTTTTCATTTCATTCTATGAATCATATCTATCATATATGTATATATAATTGTAAATACATATCTGTTGTCTATTATGTAACTATCCTTGCAACTGCATGTTTGAGATCTGTCTGAAATGAGGGTATAAATTGTGTTTTAATAAATACCTTTTAAAAATATATTAGTATTTATGTGTGTTTTGTGTGTGTAGTGCAACTGTCATCTCCTGGTGTGCTGCAGGAGGCTATGGTGCCCACTGTGGACACAAATGTTTGTAATTTGCTACTGGGATTTGGATCCATTACCCCAAACATGGTCTGTGCTGGTTATTTACAAAAAGGAGGCACGGACACCTGCCAGGTAACACAGATAAATATGAATATGTTTCTAAATAACACAACTTAGTTGTATTATTAACAAAAATAAAACAAATGATTTTTTTTTTTTATTGTAAAGGGCGATTCTGGAGGTCCCTTGGTGATTAAGCAAGGTGCAGCCTGGATTCAGACCGGTATCACCAGCTGGGGTATAGACTGTGCTCTGCCCTACAAACCTGGTGTGTACACCCTGGTGTCCCAGTACCAATCCTGGATTTCTACCATCATCATACAAAATACACCTGGATTTGTCATGTAAGACATTATTTTCTCATGATATATAAAAATATAATCAAAATATTCTCACGACCTGAGTCATTGACTGATAGTGAGTCACTAAATCTTTGTTAAAATGTGTTCTTGTGTCTTGCCAGGTTCTAACAAAGTGGGTTAACCTGTTGCAGTACTTATGGATCAGCGAGAATTAAAGCATTGATGCCACACAATCTGTATATGTTTTAATGTACAAGTTTGTATTTTTTTTACTGGGAAAAATCTAGCAAAGTTTTTTTACATACAGTAGTTATTGTTATCACCTTTGATGTAGTAATGGCACATTGTGATAAATATCTTGTATGTACTGAAGATTACATATTTTAATGTAATCACATTGATTATCTACTTACATAATTAAACAGCAAGCACCTAAATAAACCCCATGTTTGTCATCATTTCATGTGGATTAAATATGTAGAAAACATTTTACACAACATAAACATTCTGCTGAAGTAAATATAAAAATATAGTCACTTTTTCATAGTCTCTCAAAAATATCTCAGATTATTACCTCATCTTATTAAACAATATTTTATGTACACCACACACACACACACACACACACAGATCATTATATAATGTGAACTTTTACTGGCCAAAATAATCTCACAAGGTTGTCTATAACAAAATGTACACCAGCCTATATTATTATTAGGACCCAAGCACTATAGGGTGCGCAAGGGTACCCTCTTGTTTTTCTAAAGATTATTTATTCTTTTTTTTTTTTATACTTTTGGGCCTTTTGGGTGTCTTAACATGCTCAAAAACTGCTCGTCCTGGGGCTCAACTTAACAGGAGGCCGGCGAGTCATTCGCAAAAACGCACCTGATGGATTTTGATATACAGTAAAACCTTGGATTACGAGCCAAAACCAAATTAATATTTCCCATAATAAATAATAGAGATTTAAATTATTCGTTCCACAGCCCAAAAAAATAAATACATAAAAATAATTAGCACAAAATATTAAAAGAATAAAACAAATTAAGCTGCAATTTACCTTTAAAAAGAAAAGTAAAAATAAATCCCGATAGGTAGGAGTGTGTGTGTGTGTGTGTGTGTGTGTTTATCAGTACAGTCCAGTCCCTCTAAGCGACACTAACGGAATCACTGCTGTAAAGTAAAAATAAAACAAATTAACCTGCACTTTAAAAAGAATCGCGACGGAGCAGTGTTTCTGTGTAGAGCAGAGAGAAAGAGTGTGTGTGTGTCTGTGTGTGTGTTGGGACATACGTACACATCACAACTCACACCTCTGTCATGACACACACACACACACACACAAACACACTTATATCACACACAAATTACAAATGTTAACACTTTCACACTCACACAGATGCACACACACACACACACACACACACCTCTCTCTCTTTCTCGCACACACACTAACCTTCACACACACACTAACCTTCACACACACACACACAAAAAGCTATATGAATAATTAGATAAGTAAATAAAAACACACAATGAACAAACGAAACTGGTATATACTAATACTTTATTGAATAAAAAATAAATACTATAATATATTTTTTATAATATTTATAAATAAATACAACTTTATTTACAATGCTTACCTTATATAATTACTTTTCATTTGTATTCTTATTTTATACAATAGTATAATTTTAATTTCTTGTAAAGCTGCTTTGAGACAATGACTATTTTAAAAGCACTATACAAATTAGAGTATGCGTTATGTGGTCGATATTGCCAGCTGATGTGTGTGGATGTCTGTGATTGGCTGGTTTTGTGGCAGTTTTGTAACACTGGAGAAAGTTAAGTGAGCGTACATCCAGAGTCGAGCGCACACAGAAAATAAATGTTGCACGCGCGTGCAGGCAGAGTCGAGAAGTCGCGTGTGCGCGGAGAACATGTTGAGCGCGCAGTGGAGACTTGTGGCAGGAATATAACGCCATATAAATCACGAGTTATGGATAAGCAGGGTATTTGTTAAGTTTAGGTGTTTTTATGCGGACCCAAAAATCTGATAGTAAAAACAGATTTAAAACAGCTAGAAACTGTAATGGTTAACCCCTAGAGGGCGCCAAAGCGCCTGGGTTTGTTCTTTTTATGTTGTAGTTTTGTTTAGTTTGGACTTCAAGTCCCAGACTGCACCTCGGTCAGGTGACGTAAGGATTCACCTGAACCGAGGTAAGCTAATTAAGTTTATTATAAATAGCCTGACTGGAGCGCAGTCAGGCGTCTAGCTTTTGTTGTTGTTAATATTATATGATTTATGTCAGTGTTTATTTATGTGTTCGTTAAATAAAAGCCTTTACCAAACCGCCAGCTCGCCTCCTGCACTTATGCCACCAAAACACAGACGCCGATTTAGGAATCGTGACAGAAACAGTTGTCTATTTGGGACAGCTTTTTAAATCACTGTTCCACTCTTTCAGTGCATCTGAGCATAACAAGCACTGATTAGACAAATTAGCAATTGGTTTTTAAAAAGTTTAAATATAATACTTTAATTTTTTTAAATAAATAAAAAAAAATTATAAATACATTGCATGTTTGTTCCCTTTTAAAAGCTACACTCGATGCTGCGTAAAAACACTATGGGAATATCTTCTTGTTAGAATTATTTTATATATAAAGGAGTATATATATAAAAGGAGATTTCTACTCTCTTGCTCTCTTCCTCATAGATCTGATATTAACGTGTTAAATCTTTCCTGCTGCTATCTCTGTCTCCTCTTAAATCTGCTCTTTAAGGTGTGAACTCTCCCACGCTCACCTTCCCATTCTCTCTTTATGTCTTTCTCCCCCCCTCTCTCTCTCTCCCCTTCTGTCTTCTTCCCCATCTACCCCTAACTCGAGCCAACATCTTGTGATCTGTCTCTGGACGGACACCTCTCTATCTTCCTCTCCTTTGATTCTTCAGGATCTCACCAGGACATTTACAGTGGTTCATGTTCTTTGTAGTTACATATGTTTATAGCACAGGTGTTTGGTCAAACATATATAAACCCCATCTTTTGCTGTTAATAAACAGAGAACTTTCTGACAGACAACGTGTGTGTGTGTGTTTGACTAAGTCTCTCTTGGCCAGAAAAGCTTACCGAAGCACAGCAGACAGACCGAGCAACTCGCCTCTCTTACTATGTAACTTTAGAAAAACTTTACACTTTTTATGTTGCCGGTTGTAAAGCAGGTGTGTATCAAACACGCCAAATTTTGGCTTATATAACCTCGGTCAGTTGAGGTCATCTGATTAGACGCACCCGCAGGTTATAAATATAACACACACATACACGCACATTTTACACACATACATTCTGCGTGCACAAACGAAAACCCTTATCTGTCCGGATTTATTTTTACTTTTTTTAAGGTAAAATACCGGTTAATTTGTTTTATTTTTACTTTATATTTTATATTAATTATATTTATGTATTTATTTTTTTGGGCTGTAGAACGAATAATTTAAGTTTTCATTATTTCCTATTGGAAAATTAAATTTGGTTTACGAGTGTTTTGGAATACGAGCCCGCTCCTGGAACGAATTAAGCTCGTAATCCGAGGTTACACTGTATAAGGAATTGCTTGAAGTCATAACGAGTGCAGCCGGCGCTTACTTGCACACCATGGTGGTTTTGCAGGCGTATCAGGCTGATCTGCTGCCCCCGTCTCACCTTCCGGCCTCTTTGGCGACGCTGTGAATACCGTCGCCACTAGGTTCCGAAAAGCTAAGCTGTATGAACAGGCTTCTGGGAAATTTCTCCCACGCCGTGCTCAAGAGTTGAGGCTATCGGCCACCCAGCCTCGACCAGATCTGATTCTCGCCAGGCGAGAGGTGCAAAAGGAGAGCGTCAGCAGCCGAGGACCCGCCTGTAAGGACTGGGGTACGGCTCGTCGCCCATCACAGGCCGTCTCCAAAAGATCAGATCGCCGCACTGTCTTCTTTTCAAACATTGTCCCTGAGAGCCTACATGCCCAGGACGGTGGGGTTGACCTCCGGGGAGCAGCACAACGCTCTTTCCTACAAGAGCAGCCCCCCCCTCCCCGGGCACAACCAGGGCATATCCCTGACTCATCCAGCTCCCCTGGGTCTGGACGCGATGGCCCATACGTGGCCTGATTTACGCCTTTATGCATTTCCTCAAATACCTCTGCTCCCGAGAGTCCTGGCAAGCGTCCGTCAACACGGTTTGCGCGTTTTACTGATAGCGCCTTGTTGGCCGGCCAGAGTACGGTTCTCAAATCTAATATCTCTTCTCGATGGCTCACCTTGTATGATTCCAGTGAGGAGAGATCTTTTGTCTCAGGCACAGGGGACAATATTTCATTCCGAGCTTTGGAACCTCCACGTTTGGCCCCTGAACGGAACCAACTAAGTCAAGCTGGTCTCCCAGACAGTGTAATTGACACCATTCTAGCCGCTAGAGCTCCCTTCACTAGGAAAGTTTATGCCCTCAAATGAAATGTATTTGAAAATTGGTGCTTGATGAAGCAGGTAGTCCCAGTCCCCTGACGAATTGTTTCAGTGCTGGAGTTCCTGCAAGAAAAATTGTCCTCGGGCTTGTGCCCTAGTACCTCAGGACGTACGTGGCCGCTATTTCAGCCTGCCACGTTTCGATTAAGGGGGTTACACTGGGAAAACACCCTTTGGTTGCCCGTTTTATTCATGAAGATAAACGTGAAGATAAACCATCTTAAGATGGTTTTTCTTATGGCCATTAACTCTCTTAAGAGGACTGGAGATTTACGCGCCTTGTTAGTCTCCCCATCCTGCCTGGACTGGAAAGTTCCATTCTCTACCATGCACCCTGTTGTTCTTGAAGCCTTCTGTCCTTCACCTTTTACAGCTTCGGAGCAGGAGAAACTTCATCTACTGTGTCCAGTACGTGCTCTTCGGATCTCCCTCCACCACACCAGTCAGTGGCGTAAATCAGAGCAGCTCTTTATATGTTATGGAGGCCGCAACGGGACCAAGGGCGCACAGACCTTGTGACACTGGGTGAGAGATGCTATTGCTCTCTCCTATGAGGCGCGTGGGCTCACTTCGCCTCTAGGAATCAGGGCTCATTCATCTTTATTGATTGCTTCATCTTTTGCACTAGCAAGAGGTATTCCCCTGCAGCAAGTGTGTGATGCGGCGGGCTGGTCCTCTCCGCACACATTTGTTAGATTTTATAGTCTGGATGTTCATGCCTCACGAGTCCTCGAATCAGCTTCCCAGACATAGTTCTGAGAACTCTCGGCCTTGTACAAACACGCTACACAACTCGGGGCCAG
The DNA here is from genome assembly GCF_024256425.1 of Clarias gariepinus. Lineage (NCBI taxonomy): Eukaryota > Metazoa > Chordata > Actinopteri > Siluriformes > Clariidae > Clarias > Clarias gariepinus. Next base: position 1,933,871 of record NC_071105.1, read on the forward strand.
ACACTTTCCGTGCGGTGACGTTGGTACTCTCGTTCCCATAGCGTTTTCACACAGCATTGAGTGTAGCCTTTAAAAGGGAACGTCTCGGGATACTTTGCTGTAACCCTGTTCCCTGAAAAGGCGGAAACGAGATGCTGCGTCTCAATGCTGCATTGTCCACATGACCGGACGTCCGTTCAGACAAATCAATTTGAGGAATGTTTCCGGTTCACTCCTATTTATAACCTGCAGGTGCGTCTAATCAGATGACGTCTAACCGAGGTTATATAAGCCAAAATTTGGCGTGTTTGATACACACATGCTTCACAACTGGCAACATGAAAAGATATTCCCATAGCGTTTTTACGCAGCATCTCGTTCGCACCTTTTCAGGGAACAGGGTTACAGCAAAGTAACACGAGACATTTTCTTTATGACCTGGAATGTAATTTGGCTGGATTATATAATTGGTTAAGTAATATGGTTATTTCCCGAAAGCATTCCAGTCACGCAACAGGTTTGACTAATACCATTGGTAGTTGCACCAGTGCTGGGTAGATATAAGAGAGAGAGAGAGAGAGCGTTGGAAGAGGACAACTACACCTGTTTACTTTCACAGATACTCTAAAGACAGGCCTGAAAGCAAATATGCTGAAATTTCAGTGTGTGATTGTGGTTCTGGTCTTGTACTTGGAAGGTAAGGTATTTGAGTATTTAGCAGTATATAAAATAACACTTGATCCAGTTTGTCCTTTTACTTATTGTTACATATTGTTGTATTTTATTTTATAATATTGCACACTAATTAATAATTGCATATCTCCGGTGTAAAGTCTGAATATTGTATTTTGTTAAACATGTTCTTTTTCTCATTTCAGGTTCCTTTTCACAGCTCAATGGTAGGTACTTCTCTCAAACTTAATTACTACCAGGCACAAAATTGTCTTTGTTCCACTCAGCTAGATTGAGATAAAAGTTAACAATGGCATTTAAATCTTTGATTTTTCTTTTTCTTTTTCCTCAGTTTGTGGTCAGGCACCTTTTAACAGCCGTATTGTGGGTGGACAGAATGCCACAGTTGGGGCCTGGCCATGGCAAGTTAGTTTACAGAGTCCCGCTTACAGCGGTCATTTCTGTGGTGGATCCCTCATTAACGACAAGTATATTCTGACAGCAGCACATTGTGTTAACAGGTCAGTTTGTTTAAAAGCTTTCCAGAGAGGTAAAAATAATATATATATATATATACAGTATAAACATGTATCTTTCGTTCTTTATCCTTTCAGCATTTCCATGTCTGGCCTGACTGTGCATTTGGGGAAACAGACACTGTCTGGCTCTAATCCCAATCAAATTGTAAGAGGTGTTACAAAAGTGGTCATTCACCCTGACTACAACAGTGCAACCCTTAACAACGACATTGCGCTTCTCCTTCTGAACTCCTCGGTACCCTTCAACAGCTACATCACTCCAGTGTGTCTGGCCGGGCAAGGCAGCACATTTTCAGCTGGCACCAACTGCTGGATCACAGGATGGGGGAACACTGCAAGTGGAGGTAAAATACACACACACACACACACACACACACACACACACACACACTCACACACACACACACACACACACAGGGGTGTCTGTGGATCACACAACTGAATATACTCATATTTATTAGGCAAATTTTAACCACAGAGGTGTTTTACTGTATTTGCAGCATCATATACATGTTCCAGGAGAAGTAAAGATGCTGTCAAAAGACAGCAATTAGTGTAAAGTAATTACAGCTATTTTAGGACATACTGCCAGGCATTCCTTTATCTTCTGACTCACAAAGCTAGGCACTAGGCAGAGATAAAGGCTTGTAAATGGCTGTGTATGTGCTTTTCATTTCATTCTATGAAATATATCTATCATATATGTATATATAATTGTAAATACATATCTGTGGTCTAATATGTAACTATCCTTGCAACTGCATGTTTGAGATCTGTCTGAAATGAGGGTATAAATTGTGTTTTAATAAATACCTTTTAAAAATATGTTAGTATTTATGTGTGTTTTGTGTTTGTAGTGCAACTGTCATCTCCTGGTGTGCTGCAGGAGGCTATGGTGCCCACTGTGGACACAAATGTTTGTAATTTGCTACTGGGATTTGGATCCATTACCCCAAACATGGTCTGTGCCGGTTATTTACAAAAAGGAGGCACGGACACCTGCCAGGTAACACAGATAAATATGAATACGTTTTTAAATTATACAACTTAGTTGTATTATTAACAAACATAAAACAAATGATTTTTTTTTTATTGTAAAGGGCGATTCTGGAGGTCCCTTGGTGATTAAGCAAGGTGTAGCCTGGATTCAGACCGGTATCACCAGCTGGGGTATAGACTGTGCTCTGCCCTACAAACCTGGTGTGTACACCCTGGTGTCCCAGTACCAATCCTGGATTTCTACCATCATCATACAAAATACACCTGGATTTGTCATGTAAGAGATTATTTTCTCATGATATATAAAAATATAATCAAAATATTCTCACGACCTGAGTCATTGACTGATAGTGAGTCACTAAGTCTTTGTTAAAATGTGTTCTTGTGTCTTGCCAGGTTCTAACAAAGTGGGTTAACCTGTTGCAGTACTTATGGATCAGCGAGAATTAAAGCATTGATGCCACACAATCTGTATATGTTTTAATGTACAATTTTGTATTTTTTTTACTGGGAAAAATCTAGCAAAGTTCTTTTACATAGTTATTGTTATCACCTTTGATGTAGTAATGGCACATTGTGATAAATATCTTGTATGTACTGAAGATTACATATTTTAATGTAATCACATTGATTATCTACTTACATAATTAAACAGCAAGCACCTAAATAAACCCCATGTTTGTCATCATTTCATGTGGATTAAATATGTAGAAAACATTTTACACAACATAAACATTCTGCTGGAGTAAATATAAAAATATAGTCACTTTTTCATAGTCTCTCAAAAATATCTCAGATTATTACCTCATCTTATTAAACAATATTTTATGTACACCACACACACACACACACACACAGATCATTATATAATGTGAACTTTTACTGATTTGGCCAAAATAATCTCACAAGGTTGTCTATAACAAAATGTACACCAGCCTATATTATTATTAGGACCCAAGCACTATAGGGTGCGCAAGGGTACCCTCTTGTTTTCCTAAGGATTTTTTTTTTTTTTTTTTTTTTTAATACTTTTGGGCCTTTTGGGTGTCTTAAAATGCTCAAAAACTGCTTGTCCTGGGGCTCAACTTAACAGGAGGCCGGCGATTCTGAGTCATTCGCGAAAACGCACCTGATGGATTTTGATATACAGTAAAACCTTGGATAACGAGCCAAAACCAAATTAGATTTTCCCATAATAAATAATAGAGATTTAAATCATTCGTTCCACAGCCCAAAAAAATAAATACATAAAAATAATTAGCACAAAATATTAAAAGAATAAAACAAATTAACCTGCACTTTACCTTTAAAAAAAAGGAAAAATGAATCCCGACAGATAAGTGTTTCCGGTTGTGCACCAGGGGCTGTGTGTATGTGTGTGTGAATCTAAAGTAAGCTCCGCTCTCCCCCTTTTCTTCCTACACAGTTACCCCTCCTTCACTCTTTTCACACACGAGCACACACACAACGGAAACACTGTTTGATCAGAAAAGTAAAAAAGTATTCTCTCTAATGACATTTGATTGAGTTCAAGTTCAAGTAGGCTTTATCGTCACTTCAACCAAAAAACAGTTAATACACAGTAAAACGAAACAACGTCCTCCAGGACCAAGGTGCTACATACAACATAAACTAACAACATAAATTAACAGAAAAACTAAACTAGCTAACTAAGAGGCCTAATTAGCTGGCTAGCAGAGACAAGACAGATTGACCTAACATAAACTAACAACATAAATTAACAAAAACTAACTAGCTAAGGAAGACTATCTAGAGGGTTTTTATAGACAACAGACAACATAAAGTGCACGTGCAAATGTGCAAACAAAAGCAACAAAGTGACAGTGCGACAACATAACATAATAATAAGGTGTTGACGTGATGAGTTGAGGTAGTGACAAGAATTAAGAAGTTATGAAGTTAGTGCAAAAATTAGTGGAGTAATAAATATTGTGCAAAAGAGCATTTACAGGTTTGTGTGTACGATAGTTTGGTGGTGTAGGTCAGTGTGTTTGCGCTTGTGTTGATTAGTCAGTCCAGTCTAAATGTTTTAAGGTGGTTGAGTTAAGCTGAGTGATAATGTTTGTGTGTGTGTGTGTGTGTGTGTTTATCTGTCCAGTCCAGTCCTTTGAGCGACACTAACAGAATCACTGCTGTAAAGTAAAAATAAAACAAATTAACCTGCACTTTAAAAAGAATCGCAACGGAGCAGTGTTTCTGTGTAGAGCAGAGAGAAAGAGTGTGTGTGTGTGTCTGTGTGTCTGTGAAGGCGAAAGTAAGAGGGGTCTGTGTGTCTGTGTGTGTGTGTGTGTGTGTGGCACGGTGTCCAATGATGCACATTCACAAAGAAAAAACTAAGCTTTGGAAAGAGAGTAAAAATGGATCTTTAACCTCTCTAATGAGACTTGCTTTTGCTTTACATGGGCGCTGTACACACACGCATACAAACACAAAATAAAATGTTTTACACACACACACGTGGTCACAGTGTTATAGTAAACAGTACACACGTGCATGGATGTTGATTATACCAGTAAGAGACGAGCACTGACCCAGCAGGGGAGATGATTACCCATAATTTCCCAGCACAAGAGAGAGAAAAAACATTGGCTCAGTTGTGATCACGTGACGCTTAGCGTTAAAACAAAAGGCGCATGCGTGAACATGATACTCAGTACTCATAAACCAAGATTTGTTTGTTTTCCAAGTCAAAACTTATTAAAAATCTTTGCTCGTACTGCAGAACACTCGCAAACCAAGTTACTCGCAATCCAAGGTTTCACTGTATTCCTCGTAGGGAATTTATGCGATCACCACTAAACCGGAATGATGTGTTCTAAAGACATTAAGGATGCAAACTTTTTTCTCAAACGAGTCAGCCATGATAATGTCTTAAACTTACGCTGAAAAATGATTAATAACTTTCTGTCTGGCATTATATTGAGTGACATTATATTTAGTGTCACGTTCAGTGACATCACATTAATAACATCATTGTGTGATGCATTTCTTCTAGCATCTGCGGCCGATTCTACACACAAATGTGAACTTACACACACACACACACACCTCTGTCATGACACACACACACGCACAAACACACTGATATCACACACAAATTACAAATGTTAACACTTTCACACTCATACAGGTGCACACACACACACACACACACACACTCACACCTCTCTCTTACTCTCACACACACTAACCCTCACACACACACACACATTTCATGTGTGGCCTACTTCTTCATAGCAGATCTTTCTAGTCTAAAGCTTTCCTTATTGACACAGGGACACATTTATAATTTTCTGCTGATATATTCAGAGGTCCGTTCTTCGTACGTCGCTTGACACATACGACATCTAAGATGAGATCATCGTGCTAATTACGATCCAGCTAATTCGGTTCTTCGAGCACACCTGTTGACAGGGCTGGACTGGGACAAAAAATCGGCCCGGGCATTTTGACTAGAGACCGGCCCACTAGGTATTATTGGCAAAGCCATAAAGCCTTTAAATGAAAACAAACGCTGTTCTGACAGCGATGTACACTGTCCTGTTAGTATATGTATCAATCTAATAAACTTAAACCTACACCATCCTCCCTATTCTGTTATTCTAAACAGTACTTAGTGAAAAAAAAAAGACTGCCTGGTCGAGTTAACCTCCTGAACTATCTACAACACATGGAGGAAACCTTAAATTAAGACAGAGAAGACTAGAGGTGAGACATGATCATTAATGAGTATTAAAATGAATAAATTACAGATTTAGTGATATTTTCATAAACTATTTATTTACCACATCAACAAACAGCATGGCAGCACAAAATATTTTTTTAAACATGGCAACCTTTAAAAAGTGAAAGGAGGCAGAGAAAGAAAGTTAAGAAAGAATAACACTTAATTGAATTTTTGATTCCATTTTACACACAGTACATGGCACAAGAACTGACAACACAACAAAACACAAAGATCACAATCGCTGGAGTGTCATCCAGAGACCTGGGCTGCCACAACCAGCTAGATCGTAACACACATGTGCACAGAAATCAATTATTTTTCTACAATAATTAAATAGATTCAACATCTTTCTTCGACATAATTTCAGACTGCACAGATGGTAAGATTACTGGGCTTACAGAGACTTAATATTTTTAGACTTAATATTTACTATAAACCATAATGGATTTCTATACATTTAACATCAAATGACCACTTTGGTTGTAAGATTCAGATAATTATTTAAAAGCTAGACATTTAAAATGAGAATAAGAAAGAAAAGTATTTCTTTGTGCCCCCCTTTCCTTGTTAATGCCCTACCTGGCCCCCTGGCAAAACTTTGCTAGACCCGCCCCTGCACAGTTACCAGCTGTCAGCTATGTAGAAAAGGATCCTGGTGTTATTTGTCTCTCAGAAACAGTTCATAACTTCCCTTCAACTCATTCATGTCACCTAAAAGATAAACCTGTTTCTCCATCACCTGTTCAACTCTGATGATTCAATAAGGACATCTCCTGGTTTCACCTTTATGTTTCTCTCTCACATATCCAAACCGATCATGACTAGCAGCTTTTATGGCTGTGGCTCCAGCAAACAGCTGATAAACCGATCAGCTGATCAACAGGAGAAGGAGGGGAGAGAATGAGAGAAGCCGAGGCAGCTGCAGCGTAAAGACACAGGATAACTCCAGCTTTGTGTGTGTTTTTTTTTTGTTTGTTTGTTTTTTATTCTAGCTAAAATACAGGACAAATCGCGTTCCTTTTCACCTCAATACGTAACACGTAATATTTTCTCTGAAAACGGGTCGATTGCGTTTTTTACGTTTGGCAACCCATACTAATTAACCTTATCAATAATTCACTCTCGGTAACATCATAGCACCAGCATAGAAACTCTGTCATCATGCTAACTAGTACACAGTAGGAGTTATTGTAACTGACTGTAAAAAGTTGGCAAGCACAACGAAAATAAGCTACACCTACTTGGTTAATAAGTTTTTTTATGGTTTTACTTGGTTTTACTTAGGCTACCTCAGGTTCAGTTCTGCCACTTGGACCGGCGGCCGCCTCGGGTCTCTCCTCCTCCTCCTGCCGCCTCGGGTCTCTCCTCCTCCTGCCGCCTCGGGTCTCTCCTCCTCCTCCTGCCGCCTCGGGTCTCTCCTCCTCCTGCCGCCTCGGGTCTCTCCTCCTCCTCCTGCCGCCTCGGGTCTCTCCTCCTCCTCCTGCCGCCTCGGGTCTCTCCTCCTCCTGCCGCCTCGGGTCTCTCCTCCTCCTCCTGCCGCCTCGGGTCTCTCCTCCTCCTGCCGCCTCGGGTCTCTCCTCCTCCTGCCGCCTCGGGTCTCTCCTCCTCCCGCCGCCTCGGGTCTCTCCTCCTCCTGCCGCCTCGGGTCTCTCCTCCTCCTGCCGCCTCGGGTCTCTCCTCCTCCTGCCTCCCCTTTCCCTCTTCAACCTGCGGCTGCTGGCCTCCATCACTTGCTAATTTTACTGAAGTGGAAGCTCCACTATAGCCACCAAACAACTGTGATATTTTAGCACATTTGGCAGCATCTGCCTGAAGGGCTAGTTTCTTTTTGGCGCTAATTTTTTCGGCTCCTCCTGCTGCTTTGCGTTTTTTGTTCTCCATTTTTGTTCAGCAATGATATGTGATTGCTGAGCCGTTGTAAGGGGGTGGGTGCATCTGACCTCCTCGGCTGTAATTGGTCCAGCCCAGAGTCGATCATGACCAATTGGCCAATCCGTCACCTTTAATAGTTTATAACGTTACAAAAAAAAAAAAAAAACATCGGCAGCCGGCCCACAAAAGACGAAAATCACCATCGGCCCACCGGGCAAATGCCCTGTATGCCCTATGGCCAGTCCAGCCATGCCTGTTGATGATTAGTATAGCTGGATTGAGTTGTCTAGGATTATTGTGCGTTCGTGCGTTGGTTTAAAAGGCGATATGCATCGACAGTAGAAACACTGATCACAAGCCCTTTGATTGGTTGACGAAATGGAAAAAAAGCGGCTCAACTTTTTTTATAACACGTGTTATGCGCTGAAATGCCCCCCTGCCATGGATTGCCCCCCTACATAATCGCTATCAAATATTATATTAGAACATTAATTCATAAGGTAATGGTTTACAAATTACATGAGACAATAAAATAAAATAAGCAATATGAAAATAAATATGTTGTATATAAAAAAAATAGAAATATTATGTATACTTTTATATTGTTTATTTTATAATAAAATTAGTTTCGTCCAATTTATCATTATAAAATATTTTTTAATATAAATATTTATTTGCATATTTTTATGACAAAGCCCTAAAAAGTTAATGTGTTACAAAATAAAAATTATACAAGAATTTGTAATAATGGTCTTGACGGCTGTCTCGTGCCCAGGGTTTATTATAATAGTAATATCATATTTGATAACAATGAACCTATGAATTTATGTTCATATATAATGTTTGATACCGATTATGTGTGTTTGTGTGGGCGGGGGGTGGGGGGGGGTCTGGCATGGGGGCATATACTTTTCTTTTTCCACGCGAGTCAGTCGTGCTCTTTAACCAATCAGATGTGACCTCGCCATTTCATCATAACCCGCCAGGAGCGCAGGCTAAATCCTGTTTACATGAAATAAACATGCTCCCGAGCAGGTTCAAGCTTACGGATATGTTGCTATGACAACAAATGCTAGAAGCGCATCGAAGAATGAAACAATCCAAGATATGGACAAATCCACAACAATTAAATCTAGCTAACTGAGTTAGCGACGTACGAAGAACGGACTCCAGGTATGAATATAACCATAAATCAAGAGTTATGGATTAGCAGGCTATTTGTTAAGTTTAGGTCTTTTTATGCGGACCCAATAATCTGATGGTAAAAACAGATTCAAAACAGCTGGAAACAGTTGTCTATTTGGGACATCTTTTTAAATCACGTTTCAACTCTTCCAGTGCATCTGAGCATAACAAGTAGTGATTAGACAAATCAGCAATTGGTTTTAAAACGTTTAAATATAATACTTGAGTGAAAGTAAATTAATAATACTGCTTGTCAACTTTTGCTCAGCTTAAAGTGCCAATATTCTACACTAAACAGTCATAACACTAAACATTATCTAGTTCCCCTTGTGCTGCCCAAACAGCTTGTATATGTTGTTATGTGGGGCCTCAAACTTGGTGAAACTTGTTCTTTCACACTCAAAAAAATAACTTGTTGAATGAACATAATTAAATTATGGAAAGAATTTCCACCTGATTTAATGGCTTTCTTTCAACATTAAGCAATTTTGTTGGCCCAACTTAATGTTTTTAGGTACAGTCAAATTAATTTTATTAGGTTCATTTAACTTACTTACTACAGCTGCGTCCAACATAATTTAATTCTGTTCACATAAATGAATAGCGTTGGTACAACACATTTTTCAGTTGTAAATTTAGTTGATAAAACTCAAGTAAATTTAAATTTCAAGCCCTGGTCAACAGAATTCTGTGAAGGAAAGAAGCATAAGACAAACGGGATAAAACTGAGATTTTTATTTTACACCAGCAGCAACTTACAAATGAAGTCTCAATTTAAAAAGATGTACAAAACATAAAACACCACAAATAAATATTAATCATAGGAAAAAAAATTAACACCAACAGAAAGTTTTGTACTTTATAACTGTCCGTTATGACTTTTAAATATGACCGTTAGAGACGGTTGGTCAGGAAACTCCTGAAGTCAGATGCAGACAGGACACTTTCACTCACAAACTCCTGTGAAAAAATACAGAGATAGATTCAATTAAAATTCATGATAATTTATCAAATGAACAATATTTATACTTTCTTCCTCTCGCTTCACAACTCATGAGAACAGACCGAAACCAGAACCGAACCACAGATTAAGCACGCGCATATAACCGTCGGTATTTTAAGTGTGATTAAAAATACAAGAAATAGCTTAAACCAAAATAACGTGACTAAACATCGCTAAACAGAAGGTGACATTTATGTTCAGTATTTGGTTTCTATTTAGAAAGACGGGAATTAATTCCTGCTTACCTTTTCCACACGCCCGCCAAACGTTTTGTCTTCTCAACACGCTGTGTTCTCTTCTCGCGATATTTCCGGTTTTGCTATTTCCGGTTTTCATAGTGACAAGATCTCTTTGGTTTATCTCAACATGATTAAATCTAATACATGTTAAGTTGTTGAATTTCATGTAAATACAACATAATTTATTCATGTTCACCTTGGAAACATGAAATTATTATGTACAAAACACATATTACATTTTAGTACATGTAACAGGTAGCCATGTTCATTTTTTTGAGTGCAGGACATCACACAGATGCTGAATTGAATTGAGGTTGAATTCAAGTTAACACCTTAAATTCTAAACCTCAACCTCTGTAACAGTTAAAAAATAGACCCAAGACGCATCTCAAGATGCATCTCTTTAATCTGGCATACACGTAATTTATCCCATAACCTCATAATCCAGTACATCCATCCTGAATGGCAACTTCGCCAATTCTTTCCATCTGTTCTTTATTTTTCTACCCATCCCGAGGCATCTAGAGATTGTGCCAGCTTCAGTAGACAAAGGCCAACCCTGTGAGTATCCTTGGGCATCCAAAGAAAGGACCAGCTCCAGCTGGATTTTGCTTTATGATGGTTGGAGCTACACATACTGCCCCTGAGCTCCAGTGATTCAGTCCCCATCTGCCTTCTGCACCTGCTGACTCGTCCCTATGCTGAACTGGACTTCATGTTAGTTTAAAGAACTTCTGTTATATTGAACTTTTACCTGCATAACACACATGGTGTTACATAATTTCTGTCTGTTATGACCCAAATAAGGATGGGATGTTTTTTCCATACCAAGCTTATGATTACTACTTTACTATAAAAAAATACATTGCATGCTTGTTTTCTTTATGACCTAGAATGTAATTTGGCTGGATTATATAATTGGTTAAGTAATATGGTTATTTCCCGAAAGCATTCCAGTCACGCAACAGGTTTGACTAATACCATTGGTAGTTGCACCAGTGCTGGGTAGATATAAGAGAGAGAGAGAGAGAGCGTTGGAAGAGGACAACTACACCTGTTTACTTTCACAGATACTCTAAAGACAGGCCTGAAAGCAAATATGCTGAAATTTCAGTGTGTGATTGTGGTTCTGGTCTTGTACTTGGAAGGTAAGGTATTTGAGTATTCAGCAGTATATAAAATAACACTTAATCTAGTTTGTCCTTTTACTTATTGTTACATATTGTTGTATTTTATTTTATAATATTGCACACTGATCAATAATTGCATATCTCCGGTGTAAAGTCTGAATATTGTATTTTGTTAAACATGTTCTTTTTCTCATTTCAGGTTCCTTTTCACAGCTCAATGGTAGGTACTTCTCTCAAACTTAATTACTACCAGGCACAAAATTATCTTTGTTCCGCTCAGCTAGATTGAGATAAAAGTTAACAATGGCATTTAAATCTTTGATTTTTATTTTTCCTCAGTTTGTGGTCAGGCACCTTTTAACAGCCGTATTGTGGGTGGACAGAATGCCACAGTTGGGGCCTGGCCATGGCAAGTTAGTTTACAGAGTCCCGCTTACGGCGGTCATTTCTGTGGTGGATCCCTCATCAACGACAAGTATATTCTGACAGCAGCACATTGTGTTAACAGGTTAGTTTGTTTGAAAGCTTTCCAAAGGGGTAAAAATAAAATATATACAATATAAACATGTGTCTTTTGTTCTTTATCCTTTCAGCATTTCCATGTCTGGCCTGACTGTGCATTTGGGGAAACAGACTCTGTCCGGCTCTAATCCCAATCAAATTGTAAGAGGTGTTACAAAAGTGGTCATTCACCCTGACTACAACAGTGCAACCCTTAACAACGACATTGCCCTTCTCCTTCTGAACTCCTCGGTACCCTTCAACAGCTACATCACTCCAGTGTGTCTGGCCGGGCAAGGCAGCACATTTTCAGCTGGCACCAACTGCTGGATCACAGGATGGGGGAACACTGCAAGTGGAGGTAAAATACACACACACACACACACACACACACACACACACACACACACACACACACACACAGGGGTGTCTGTGGATCACACAACTGAATATACTCATATTTATTAGGCAAATTTCTACCACAGAGGTGTTTTACTGTATTTGCAGCATCATATACATGTTCCAGGAGAAGTAAAGATGCTGTCAAAAGACAGCAATTAAAGTAAAGTAATTACAGCTATTTTAGGACATACTGCCAAGCATTCCTTTATCTTCTGACTCACAAAGCTAGGCACTAGGCAGGGATAAAGGCTTGTGAATGGCTGTGTATGATTGCTTTTCATTTCATTCTATGAAATATATCTATTATATATGTATATATAATTGTAAATACATATCTGTTGTCTATTATGTAACTATCCTTGCAACTGCATGTTTAAGATCTGTCTGAAATGAGGGTATAAATTGTGTTTTAATAAATACCTTTTAAAAATATGTTAGTATTTATGTGTGTTTTGTGTGTGTAGTGCAACTGTCATCTCCTGGTGTGCTGCAGGAGGCTATGGTGCCCACTGTGGACACAAGTGTTTGTAATTTGCTACTGGGATTTGGATCCATTACCCCAAACATGGTCTGTGCTGGATATTTACAAAAAGGAGGCACGGACACCTGCCAGGTAACACAGATAAATATGAATATGTTTCTAAATAACACAACTTAGTTGTATTATTAACAAAAATAAAACAAATGATTTTTTTATTGTAAAGGGCGATTCTGGAGGTCCCTTGGTGATTAAGCAAGGTGCAGCCTGGATTCAGACCGGTATCACCAGCTGGGGTATAGACTGTGCTCTGCCCTACAAACCTGGTGTGTACACCCTGGTGTCCCAGTACCAATCCTGGATTTCTACCATCATCATACAAAATACACCTGGATTTGTCATGTAAGAGATTATTTACTCATGATATATAAAAATATAATCAAAATATTCTCACGACCTGAGTCATTGACTGATAGTGAGTCACTAAATCTTTGTTAAAATGTGTTCTTGTGTCTTGCCAGGTTCTAACAAAGTGGGTTAACCTGTTGCAGTACTTATGGATCAGCGAGAATTAAAGCATTGATGCCACACAATCTGTATATGTTTTAATGTACAATTTTGTATTTTTTTACTGGGAAAAATCTAGCAAAGTTCTTTTACATAGTTATTGTTATTCACCTTTGATGTAGTAATGGCACATTGTGATAAATATCTTGTATGTACTGAAGATTACATATTTTAATGTAATCACATTAATTATCTACTTACATAATTAAACAGCAAGCACCTAAATAAACCCCATGTTTGTCATCATTTCATGTGGATTAAATATGTACAAAACATTTTACACAAAATAAACATCCTGCTGAAGTAAATATAAAAATATAGTCACTTTTTTATAGTCACTTGAAAATCTTCTTCTTTGTCTTTCGGCTGTTCCCCTTCAGGGGTCTCCACAGGGAATCATCTGCCTTTATCTAACCCTATCCTCTGCATCCTCTTCTTTTACACTAACTAACTTCATGTCCTCTCTCACTGCATCCATAAATCACCTTTTGATCTTCCTCTAGACCTCCTGCCTGGCAGTTTCAACCTCAGCATCCTTCTTCCGATATATTTACAATCTCTTCTCTGACTTTGTCTCCAAAACATGTAACATGGGTTGTCCCTCTGATTAACTTATTCTTAATTCTATCCAACCTCAACATCTTCAGCTCTGCTATCTCCAACTCTGCCTCCTGTCTTTTCTTCAGCGCCACTGTCTCTAAGCCGCAGAGCATCGCTGGTCTCACCACTGTCCTGTACACCTTTCCTTTCATTCTCGCTGATAATCTTTTATCGCACAACACACCTGACACATTTCTCCACCCATTACAACCTGCCTGTACCTACCTCTTCCCCTCCTTTCCACACTCTCCATTGCTCTGGACCATTGACCCCAAGTCCTGCACCTTCTTTACCTCTGCTCCCTGAAGCCTCACTGTTCCTTTTGGGTTTTTCTCATTCACACACACGTATTCCGTCTTGTTGCGGCTAACCTTCATTTCTCTGCTTTCCAGAGCATACCTCCACCTCTCCTCTAATTGTGCTCGACCTGTTCCCTGCTCTCGCTACAAAGCACAATGTCATCTGCAAACATCATAGTCCATGGAGACTCCTGTCAGACCTACAGCACATCTCACGACGGTCTTAAAGCTCTCATACATGTCCTGCACCACTCTAACATACTTCTCTGCCACACCAGACTTCCTCAACACCACAGCTACTCTCTCGGCACCCTGTTGTACGCTTTCTATAGATTTACAAAGACACAATGCAACTCTTTATTACCTTTTCTGTACTTCTCCATCAGCATTCTTAAAGCAAATACTGCATCTAATGTACTCTTTCTAGGCATAAAACCATATTGCTGCTAACAAATGCTCAACTCTGCCCTTACCTCATACCTGTAATTGCCACAGCTCTGCACATCTCCCTTGTTCTTAAAAATCGGCACCAATACACTTCTCCTCCATTCCTCTGAAATTCTTTCACTCTCCAAGATCTTGTTAAACAAACTAGTCAGAAACTCTACTGCCACCTCTCCCACGCACTTCCATACCTCCACAGGTATGTCATCAGGACCAACAGCCTTTCACTCTTCATCCTCTTCAACGCCCTTCTCACCTCACTTTTACTAATATTTGCTACTTCCTGTTCCACAACAGTCACATCTTCTACTCTTCATTTTCCTTATTCATCAACTTTTTAAAGTACTCCTTCCATCTTGCTATTACTCTCCTGGCATCTGTCAGTATATTTCCATCTCTATCTTTAATCACTCTAACCTGCTGCACATCCTTTTCATCTCTATGCCTTTCTGTCAGTCACTGAGAAGCTCCATGCTGCTAGATCTGCTAAACTGTCATCCATCCTCATCCTCCTGGACCTGTCAGCTGCATTTGACATGGTGAATCACAAGATTTTATTATCTATTCTCACAAGCCTTGGAATTTGTGGAACAGCGTGGCAATGGTTTGCTTCTTACCTAGAAGATAGGTCATATGAGGTAACATGAAGGGGATCTACATACATTGTTATGCAGATGACACACAACTCATTCTCTCCTTTCCTCCCTCTGACACTCAGGTTTCCATCTGAATCTCAAAATGTCTGCGCGTTCATCTGACATCAAAACTCGGCAAAGTGAAAGAGCGCACGCGCGCCGCGGGTTCACACGAACATTTTAAATTCACTAAAGGATTTATTCACAACCACATTTCGGCCATTTACAAACATGCATTGTGCTATGTTGTTTGTAGACACTTTTACTTTTCTCCTTCTAATCTCCTCTTTGATCAGAATGCTCTTGATATGAGCCGACACTAACTCATATCGTTTCATAAAGAGAGGCAACATATACTTGATTAAACACTGCATTTCTTAAAGTGAAAGCACGCGCGATTTGAGCAGCTTTAATTATTGATAATTAAATAATTATTAAATGGTGACATAAACAGCAAAAAGGACAATATTTTTTTTTACTTTTGATTATTATTATCATGTTATTGAATGATTATTAGCCGTATTGTGGGTGGACAGAATGCCTCAGCTGGGGCCTGGCCATAGGAAGTTAGTTTACAGAGTCCCGCCTACGGCGGTCATTTCTGTGGTGGATCCTCATCAACGACAAGTATATCCTGACAGCAGCACATTGTGTTAACAGGTCAGTTTGTTTGGAAGCTTTCAGAGAGGGGGAAGAAGATAAATATAATTATGCAGACATGATAAACATGCATAACAAAATCGGTACTGCATATAATATGGTGCCTAAGACTTTTGCACAGTACTGCATATTAACATGTGTCTCGGTGCTTTATCATTTCAGCATTAGCATGTCTGGCCTGACTGTGTATTTGGGGAAACAGACTCTGTCTGGCTCTAATCCCAATCAAACTGTAAGAGGTGTTACAGATGTGGTCATTCACCCTGACTACAACAGTGCAACCCTTAACAACGACATTGCGCTTCTCCTTCTGAACTCCTCGGTACCCTTCAACAGCTACATCACTCCAGTGTGTCTGGCCGGGCAAGGCAGCACATTTTCAGCTGGCACCAACTGCTGGATTACAGGCTGGGGGAACACTGCGAGTGGAGGTAAAATACACACACACACACACACACACACACACACACACACACACACACACACACACACACACAGGTCTCTAAATCTAAAAAAAAACTAAATCTATTAGTTATAGATAGAACTAAATCTATAAAACTAAATCTACATACTTGGGCAAATTTTAATCAGAGAGGTGTTTTGTTTGCAACATCATATACATGGAGAATTAGAGGTGCTCATTGTTTGGTTGCTAATCGGTGATATATAAGACAGTAATTAGTGTGAAGTAATTACAGCTATTTTAGAACATCCTGCCAGGCATTCCTTTTTCTGTTGACTCAAAGCTCCTTACTGGGCAGGACTAAGGGCTTGAGACTGATTGTTTTTCAGAAACCTGAAATCGGAATATAGACTGGGTTATATTGAATTGTAATTTAAAGATATGTTTGTATTTATGTGTGTTTTGTGTGTGTAGTGCAACTGTCATCTCCTGGTGTGCTGCAGGAGGCTATGGTGCCCACTGTGGACACAAATGTTTGTAATTTACTACTGGGATTTGGATCCATTACCCCAAATATGGTCTGTGCCGGTTATTTACAAAAAGGAGGCACGGACACCTGCCAGGTAACACAGATAAATATGAACATGTATATGAATAATACAACTTAATTGTATTAATAACTAACATGAAACATTTTTTTATTGTAAAGGGTAATTCTGGTACTCATGGATCATTAACTTCAATATGATTCACTCATTAATCACTATTAATTAAATAAGATTCATTTATTAATCACTATTAATTAAATAAAATGCATAAATTAAACAATTTTATTTAATTAGTGGTGTTTATATAACCTGGACATGTTTTATAATCCGTTATAATAAGATGTTTTAATATACAAGTCTGTTTTTTTATTACTGTGGCAAATCTAACAAATTTTACATTGTCATTGACCTATGACATAATAATGGCACATTGTGAGAAATATCTTCATAAATATGTATGAAGATTGCATATTGTAATGTAATCACAATATTTAACAACTTAATTACCTACTTGGTAAGCACTTTAATAAACCTCATGTTTGGTGAGTCATCATTTCATGTCAACTAAATATAGAAAACATTTTACATACAGTAACATAAACATTCTGCTAAATTAAATAGAAAAATATAGTTACATTTCACAGTTGGAAACTACCTCAGGTTATTGTTTAATTTTAAACCTAATATATAACCATGTTTTTTTAAAGCATTAAAACTTTTCATGATCTTTAACAGTGCCTTGAATTAAAAAGGTTTTTCCAGCAACAAAACAACTCTCTTTTCATTGATCCAATTTGCTGTAAACTATATGTTGTGACTGTGACAAACTGCTCCGGATTTGGACAAGAGGTAGGACTGCTCCTGGGAAACGCATGTGATGTCTCTCAGTTTACAACGCTGAGAGCTGCAAAGCAGGCTACAAATTATATTCGGTGTTATAGTTTTGACAGGTTTTTGTAGCTTTAAACTGTGGTGAAATCAGCAACAGCTGATTTATTCACATAGACATAAATTATAGATGCAAGTCTCAAGTCCCTATTATAGAGCTGCATAGTATCAAAATTTGATCAAAATGACTTTTTTAAAAAAAAAGCAAAACTGCAGAGAAGATGAGAGTCTTTTGCTTTTGTGGAGGAGATAATAAAATGTACAGAAATAATTGAAGGAATAATCTGCCCTACTCTTACCTCTAAAGAGAGTTGACAGTAATTTGTGAAACCTAAGTACATTTGATAGATGATAGATAGAGAGAGAGAGAGAGAGAGAGAGAGAGAGAGAGAGAGATTCACAAAATATACAACATTTAAGCAGCAAACAAGGACTGCAAGAATTGCAATTATAATTAAGGTGCATTAATGAACAGTGTTAACAATTTAAGCTAACAGGGTAGAAAAATTCAATTAAATAATATATGAATATGAAAATACTGCTTCCATGTACGCATGCATGATGATTGTATATACAGGTGGAAATTAAAATGCACATAACGGTCCCCCAGCAAGTAATAAAAAAATGAACCAAACAAAATAATTATTTAGGTTTGTAGGAGATGTAAATGTGTATGAATTAAAATGATACGATTGTCCCTAATGAGCAAGACAAGGACGATGGCAACAATGGCAAGGAAAAACTCTCTAAATGGCAATAGGAAGAAACCTTGGGAGGAACCAGACTTAACAGGGAACCCATCCTCATTTGGGTAAAACGGATAGCAGGGATTGATTCGCATCATAAATGAGATGACATAGATCTATACCTACTTTGTACAGCTGTTCTTATTGTTCTATATTTCTTCATATATTTTCTATATTGTGTTTTTTTTGTTGTAAAGTTATTTTATTTTAGTAACTTTAATTTTATATTTTATTTTATTCTTTTCTAGTTGAATTTACCTTTTATTTTATTTTTCATATTTATTTCCTATTCATAGTCTTTTATTTTAAGGTCACGAGCAGTTGTCTAAGCATTTTACTGCATATCATACTGTGTATGACTGTGTATGTGACAAATAAAATTTGAATTTGAATCATATTGTGTGAGACTGGAAATTCAGTATAACAGGAGATGTGTTTAAATTAAAATTGAGTCCATTTCATTCTTGGAGGCTCAGGTAGACTGTAGAAAACTCCAGTCCTGACCTATCAAGCGACTGAAGTAACAAGTCTTCAGAGAACAGCTGTCTGCATTAGCTGAGGACAGGACCGTCTTCGTGGAAAAGTGAAACTGTCCCCAGTCACCACACGCATCCCGGGCAGACCACACGGGGCATCGAAGTGATGAGATCTCCAAGCAAAAGCAGGACACCAGGATGAGTCAGACAGTCAGGGGTCTGTATCACTGGCACTGGTTGCTGTGCTACTATCTTTTCCAGAATGAAGCGTAGCGTGGACATATGAAGCGCAGAGGAGGTGTGCTCTGGTGGGCTAGTCTTAGCGTTGGCTTTGGCTGAACAAGTATGCCGCCAAGTCGTCATCCACTCGCCCCGCTGTGAGGGCTCTAATGCCTATCTCCACCTGCAGGACCCAGACTTTCAGCTACGGGAATAACACTGCTCTCGCGCTCTCTAACCCTCTCTAAAGTTTGGATACACTGCTCTAACCCTAATATCTTGCACCACTAACTAACACACACCTATCACAAATCAAGTTGTGATAATAGTTACGGAGGAAGAATGTCTAAACATCCTGCACTCTACAGACTGAACAAGCTGAATGGCAGACATGATAACGTACCTCTGTGTTGGAGTTTTAATTCTTTGATGATGGATTACGTTTGTTGTTCTTAGATGAGTAGACACTCGCATTACACATGCAAAAAATGGAAAGAGGCAAAAAGTCCACTAGTATTAGAACGTAAAACTAGTTAATATTGTTATTTAGTATAAACAGAAAAAACAGTATAATTTAAAACGCTAATACAAACAAACAAGAAACTTTCGCAGTAACAATACGAGAACAGGAAGCTACGTCACAGGAAGTGTATAATCAGTTAACAGTTTGTGTAACATCCTTTTCTCCACAACCCAGCTCCATACATTCCAGGGAAGTGCCCAGTATTGAGCTAGCCTTCCTACTGTATTTATCGAGTTTCTTAGAGTCACTGATTCTGATGCTGCTGCCCCAGTGGATGAAATATTATTAATATTATATATAATAATAATAATATTAATATCAATAATCAATATTAATAATATGAATCATTTTCTATTATGTGTGTATTAAATCGATTATTTTCATGTGGCATCCATAACCACTTTCTGATTGATGCTGTGATATTGATTTTGGGGTCATGCTACGCCGAGCCACAGCCCAGCCATGATCACCTGAGCACTTCTGTTCCATGTAGGGTTGCCACCCATCCTTTAAAATATGAAATCGTCCCGTATTTGAGAATGAAATTACGCGTCTCGTTTTGAATCAATAGGGGACGGGTTTTGTCCTGTGTTTTTTTAATCAGTTTTTTAAAGCAGCGTCTCATGCAAATCATCTCATATGCATTTTATGAAGATCGCTCCTTTCCTACTTTTGAGTGGGTAATACTTGATGTCACTGTTAGTTTAATTAGTCTTTTTTAACTGTCCAGTGAGGAGGGCAAGTCTTTTAAGCAGAGTCTGCAAAGTGTTGGCAGAGAGTAATATTTAAAAAATGGCAGATGCTTCTCCAGGTAAACCCCAGTGTCTTAAAGTTTCAGAGCTTAAACGCAAACGGCTGCAAAAATACCGCAGGGAAGGAAACAAATACTTGGCTGCAGAGTGTTAGCAGAAATTGTTATCAAGCCAACTTCTCTGTGGCTCATGGTGGTCTGTCAAACGTGCGACAACATGCCTAGAGAGCAGCATTCCCGCAATGACAGAGCTCACAAAAATCAAGGCATAGTCAGACAGTTCTTCGTACCCCAAGTCTCTCCCGAAGCAGACATGGTAATGACAGTGTCATTTTTATCAACAATTTTGATTGATTGATTGATTGATTGATTGATTGATTGATTGATTGATTGATTGATTGATAAATAACGTAAGTGGACCACATTTCAATATTATGATTGCATTTTTAAGGTTAAGTCTGACACATAAGCATCAATTTATTACACGATTGATTGATTACATTAAATTTAATACATTAATAAACAACCTAATGCCCATGTAAAGAAAAATAAACTAGTAAATTGCAACTTTCCATATTTTTAAATTAGAAATAGTCTTGATAAAAACTTTACTAGTTAATGTTTGTAGCTAGTTTATGTAAGTGCTGTTTCCATGTTTCTTTAAAATTAGGTTCATTAGTATTTCCTCATCTCATCTAAGTTACAGCAGCTGAGTTGACGCAGGTGTACCACACTGTTAAACACAACATCAGCTATATCAGTGCTGACTGTGGAAACAAGCTCAACCAAAAGATTCTGCATGACTCCAAAATCGTAAAAAAGAAAATGTCTGTCGGGAGAACAAAGCCTGAAGCAATGGCCAAGGTTGTCCTTGCTTCAAAAGCAGTGGCTGATGTTGTACTGTAGACGTCTTAAAGTCAGACAAACCCCTCCCATTCTTTATACAGATAGATGCATCAAATAAAAGGAACAAGAAGATGTTTCCCCTAGCAGTAGAGTTAATACTTCAGGCCAGAAACGGGGATCTGTAATAAAATGCTTGATTTTGGAGAAAATGCAGATGAGTCCGCTGCTGGTATTATAGGTTTTATAAACCAATCCCTTGATAAATTTGGCTTATCATTAAGTCAAGTTACTGCATATAATGCAGACAATACTAATGTTAATTTTGGAATCTCTGTCACTAACCTAAAGAAAATGATCTGCTGCAAGGGAACTCCCATGCCCATATTGTGCTCAACACAGTGAAGCATGCTCTCGACCACCTTACTGTAAATGTGGAAAATGTTGTGCTGCAGGTCTATGGCCACTTTTCCACATCTGCCAAACAAAGGGAATCCCCTAAAGACTTTTGCCAGTTTTGTGATGTGGAGTTCCATGAGATTCTACGACATGTTTCAACAATGTGGCTGTCTCTCAATTCAGCCATCTTACGTCTTTTGCAAACCTGGACCGCTCTCAGGTCCTTTTCATCAGCCTCAGAGAAGAGTCTCCCAGACAGATCAGATCTTTGTTAAAGCTCAGTGAAGCCAACTGAGGAAGCTCCGGAAGATGTGGAAGTTTATATTTAAGGTTATTAAAATGTGGTTCACATATCACAAGGTCATCCAAAGCCTGTTTTTGTGGTTACTGTCACACTTTGTTTGACTCATTTTGGCCTATGTTAATTATTGTCAGCTATGCCTATGTGTTCAGCTACGATTATCATTAGAGGAGTTTGTTGAGTTGTAAAAGAGAAAGACTGACTGCATTTCAGTAAAAGACTATTTTATTATTAGTTTATTTTAATGTCCAAGTGTTCATACATTTCTGAAAACATTGTTGTGATTTACCACCACTGGCATGCCATTGGGCCTGTGATCACTGTGGTCTTGGCCCCCAAGGGACGTAACCCCCGCTGCAGTATGCGTCCCTTATTTTTTTGTATTAAAAGTGGTAACCCTAGTTCCATGTTCCCAACCACTTCTTTTATTTCATTTCACCACCTCACTCTCCGCTCTCCACACATCTGTATGCTATAACTGATTATCTCTCATACCTATATAAAACACGCTCTGACACCACCACATCACCAGTTTATATTCCAGTGTTTTTCTCGTCTCAGCCTGCCAGATACCGACCATGCTATGTTTTATTGACTACGCTTTCGTCTCTCGTTTTGGACCCCAATCCTTTTGGAAATTTCACGTTATCGACCTCTTACCTGTTACCGACTATAAGCTTGGGTCTCAGACTTTCTCTTGTCTCTCCAGCTTCGACCCTGGGCTGTTCTATGACCACGATTTATCCTCACGCCTCGCCGAGCTCGCGCTGCTTTCACCAGCCAACTCAAGTTTCTCCAGCCCATGTCGGCTTTGATCACAGAGCTTTTTCTCTTCCCACGCCGTCTCCACACACTTACGCTTCACTGCAAGGCTCATGTTTTACATGCCGGTGTTATGCCCTAAAACGCCCCCGCCTGCCACGGATTGCCCCTCATTATGCAATCGCTATTGTCAAAGAAAAGCCGCCGCCCCCTTTTCTTTTAAACCTATTAGCGAGTGTTTTTCTTTCCCTACGCTTGGTTTTGTAGGGAAAGTTGCGTTCAGTAACACGATGGAACCAATTACCTTAACAGCAGCAACAACAACCATTATGATCACACTTTGTTGAATTTATATTGCTTAAATATTTCGCAGCTCTGTCCTCTTTGCATTGCTACGTGTTTATTTACTTCCTTTTCGTATTGCACGTATAATGCACTCTAAAATCAACACTATCAAACTTGGAAATGATATAATATCCAATCAAACATCACGTTATTAAAAGTAACGAATTTGTCACTACTCATCTCTTATGCAGCACGACTTAAAGGATAATAAAAATTACACCAATCCTGCCATGATGCTCCCCTACCCCTAACCAACCCTGGCTAGGAAGATGAACTCAGACTTTCCAAAACTTACTATAATTTCTTCAGATGAAATTAAACTAGGATGAAGAGAACAGAAATACACTCCCCTCTGTGCAATATCTATGTAGAGGGTAACTGAAGCAGCCACAAAGTGCCCCCCTCACTCCTGTCTAACTGATGAGGAAAAGGTCACAAACAAAAACCTGCAGCACTTACTGGCATATGCCCTGTGTTTATGTAGCTGAGTTTATATGCTGCTAGGACACTTTTCAGGGTAAACAGCTGTACAACAACCCCCCCCCCCCCCCCAACTTATATTTTATATATTATATTCATCACTGAGCCAATCTAGTAACCAATTAAGGCCCGAGGTAGATGACGTAGCCAAAGTGGAGCTTTTCTAATAGCTTACGAGTGGAACAAAAATAATAAAGAGCTGCAATGGATCCCACACTTTATAAAAACATTGTGGCCTATAAAAGCCATAATAAATACCCTAAGAGGTTTTTAAAGTCAGAAAAAAGGGAGTTGAAACGTACATCTTTACGCTTTCTTCTTGAAGGTAAGTTCAACTCACATCGTCGGTTTAGCATGGTGCAGCATGGCTAATTAACATGGTGTTAGCAAAAATTAAAAAAAGATGTAGTAGTAACAATGGATGTCTTTTAACCTTTCTGTTTAATTGGTTTGAATTTTCTACATATTTGTTTCTTATATTTCCGTTGTCAGAATTAACCTCAGCAGTAATTGTGCACTGTCTTTAGTGCTTGCGCACTTGCTTGCCGTTTGCTAAATAAAACATGTTTGTTTTTAAATTTATGCTTACAGAATTAGTTAATTACAGAGCATTGTGTGTCTTACTCCAGTAAGGTGGCACTAAACATTTATTAATTTTATGACAGGAGACGAGTTATACAAGTTAGTTGGCGCTAAGGGTGAAAATAAAGCCAAAGTGGTTTGTGGAGCTGAAGAAGCCAGTTCAATTTTTAAAGACGTTCATTCAAGTCCAATGAGAGCACACACAGGTAAAAAAAAAACAAGAGCTGCAATTGCAGAAAGGTTTTTTTGGCCTGGTATGACTGATGACATGAACAAATGGGTAAATATCCAAAGAAAATTGTTTTTATTACTTTTAAGAAATCTCTTCAACACATTTTGACTCTGAACTTTCACATTACAACATTAGTTACACATTAATTACAACTATAACTCTTATTTGTTTAATGCTGATAAACAAATTGATTATATTTGTTTAATACAGGTGTCCGAATGTTTACCCTGTCAGGCTGCACAACGAATTATTAAACAAGAAGTGGAGTACACTCTGTATTTTAGCATTTATTTATAAATTGTATTTATTGCCAATCTGTTGTATAATTGTTCTTATAAAACCTGCATATGATATGAAAGTCACAAAACTTTTCTTTTTAGGTTACACACCCATTTGAGTTGGTGGGCATTTGAGCCACTGACTGTCACCAAGAGTAGGTGCAAGTACGTTTGTGTGATGGTTGATTATTTGACTAAATGGTCACAAGCTTACAGCTTACAGCTCAAAACGAGCAGAAGAAGTTGCAGCGTGCATCCTTCATTTTGCTTACCAGTTTAAGGTTCCAAAAAGAATTCCCATTGATCAAGGAAAGAAATTTGTTAATTCGGTATGGGTGCACACACAAACACACACACACACACACACATATATATATATATATATATTAGTGGGCAACTCAGAGGTGCCCACTTTTAAAGCAATATTTACTCAGTGCATCTTTATCATCCAAGTGAAAGATATAACGCCAACCGGTCAAAAATTTTTTTATATATAATAATAAAGGATCAGAACCTTCTAAAAATGACTTGTAAACTAAATCAGGTAAAGATTAATCACCTTCTCAATGACACACAATCTTTAAACATCTAGACTTTACAATACTTGCCCACTCTTGTCTGCAAAACTACTTAAATTAAGTTACATTTGGTGGTTACTGTTTGTGGACTGCAGTCTTCAAGTCATTCCACAGATTTTTAATATGGTTGGCATCTGGCCTCGGATTAGGCCATGCACCGATTTTTTCCTTCAACCACAGTGTGGTCAGTTGCTGTTGCTTTGGGTCATTGTCATGTTGGAATGTAAACCTTCTTCCCATTGACATCTTTCTTTGTAGAGGCCAAACAAACGTTATTTAAGAATTAACATTATTTTTCCAACCATTTTCCTTTTATCCCCACAAGTGCTCCAGTCCCTGCTGCAGAGAAAAATCCCCATAACCTGATATTATCACCTCCATGCTTTACTGTAGAAATTGATATTTGGAGGGTGAGGTGTATTGGATTTCCACCAGATCTATGGTTTGGTATTGTGGCTAAATAATTCAATGTTAATAAAAAGCTCAGCGGTGACAACATGTGGCCTTTCTTGAGGAGTAACTTTTTTCTTGCAACCCTTCCATACAAGACACATTTACGAATTTGTGATATTTTTGTCACATGCACACAATGGCCACTTTTTATAAATTCCTTTATCTGCTTGTGAGACAACGGGTCTTTGCGGCCCAATGTCAGACAGAGGGTTCATCGACACAAAAAAGAGGGAAAAAATTAATCCAAAATTATGGCTATGCTCGCAGAGATGTTAAGTAAAAAAGTAATGAGTTATTTACAGTGCTCGAGAGTAACAGTCCCAGTAGAAAAAGGACCAAAGCTTACAAAGTAACAAAAAACACTGTACAAAAACAAAACAAACAAATATATGTACACACAAATTTTTGTTAAAGAATTGCTCACGGCACCACAGTTGCACGCTCGCTTACCAGGTAAACTGACCCCAGCATACTGGTTTGGGGCTCTCTTTTATAGTTTAAGCCCCGCCTCCTCAGAACAAACTAAATTGAAAAAAAAGGGGAAGTACAAAATGGTCAGTATATACATTTTTACAATCACACATAACATACATATACAGAGACATCAACTCAATGCTCGTTTGTTTAGACATGATATTAATTAATATATACAAAAATAACAGAAATTTATAGAAAGAAATTTGCGCCAGCACATCGCAACTCTGGCACTATACAGCCAGGCCGCTAGGTGGTGCTTGGTTTGGCCAGCCGATGAAGGAAAAGCAACGTGGGATCCAAGATAGTTGGTTTCAGAGTTGCACTGGCAAGTCTCTTCCCAAAATTATATCAGCAGGTAAATCAGCCACATTAAACACATAGGTTTGGTCTTGTACACACACATTAACCTCTGTTTGAGGGTACATCCCCATGAACACATTGTACATTGACCAGATTAGTAAATGGAACATGTGACATGTGACTTCTTTCGAGTAATATTAATGAGCTACCAGTGTCCAACAGAGCATCCAAACATTGTCCATTTAAAGTCACTTAAACATATTGTGTTTTGTGTGCATTGTTTACATCAATGTCCTCCTCCCTTGGGACATAGCAAAAACCAGTCAATTTTGTTTTATGAACTGGACACACAGTTGCTTTATAGAAGTTATAGCAAACCAGTCTTTTTTCCTTATGTGCATGAGCAACATTTGAGTCAACCTGAGGTGCATCAGAGCCACTGGGAGAACTTTTAAAGTAACCTTTCATGGGTTGAGGGTGCTGAATACCACAGTGAGCATTGATGTACTGCTGAGCCAGTTTAGCAGCATCAAGTCCAGTTCTTGGCTCATGTTCCTTCACCCATACACGAATCTCATAGGGGAGAACACAAAGTAATTGTTGAAGGACTATTATCTCACCAATCTCCTCCTTTGTGTGCAGCTCAGCCCTCTTGCAACTCTACTAGTTCCGCAGCCCATGGTAAGTTTTAGTCGGTGACTCCCCAGCTGGAGTGGAAAGGGCGCGGAACAACTGACGGTAGGTCCCTGGAGAGATTTTTAACTTATCCAAGAGCCCCTTCTTTAAGTCAGCACAGTACGTCTCCAGTGCCTTCCCTGTTACCAGCAGAACACGACGATAGCTTTACTCGTCCTCTGGCCACCTCCAGGTTTTAGTCAGACGCTCGAAACGATGCAAGTTGTTCTCAGTGTCCTCCCCCTGCTGAAATACTGGCAACTTTGGCTCTGTTTATAGCGTCGGCTGGCTGCTGGACACCATGTTGGTTGGTGTGACTCGGTCTCTTTGGTAAGCTATTCTCCTGTGCTGAGCTGGTGTTGGGAGCTCCATCTGCGGGCTCTCAATGTCACTCGACCCTCAACTGACCGAACAGCTTGCGGAATTGACTCTCATAGACTCTGTAGCTCCAGGCGATAACGCTGCTCACTCTGCTTTTGACCGCTAAGAAAGTCATGCACCACAGCATACATCTTACCTCCAGATGATGCTGCAGTAGAAACAGGTCTATCTTAAGGTGATCTGGACTTGGCCGAACAGCCGGAAGATCCCTCTTTCTCTCATCTTCTGTAGAGTTGAGAGAGGCCCAGGCCACATTCTTTTTAGGACTATAGCTTTGGACTGGAAGCGAAGCCCCACCCTAGGCTTCCTGCCTTTCCTTGTCTTGCGAGTAGCCCTTCTTGCGAGTCTTGCGAGTAGCACTTCTGACACCAACTGTGAGACAGCCCGATGTCAGGCAAAGAGATTACCGACACCAAAAAGAGGGAAATAGTCAATCGAAAAATGATGTAAAGATGTTAAGTGAAAAAGTTATGATTTATTTACAGTGCTTGAAAGGTGTAAGAGGTTCCCTTGACCCTGTTACATCATCGGGATAACCTCGCCCCACGGCTGTGCACTCTCGTGAGACTTCTTCCTCAAACCAAAACATAAGTCTTTGAGACATATAAACCTTACCAGGTGCAATTTATAAGGTGCCTTGTTGTGCCAGTAAGTGCGGGATCTGGCCTGTTTGGCTTTCCGACTTTCGGTGTAAGGTGGTCTCGTCCTCTGCTGTGGTCCTGTGGCTGTCGAGTAAAGTGCAGGCTGCTGGGTCGGGTGTGAGTAGTTGGTGGGTAAGCCGAGTCTGTGGTCCCTGGAGTGGTCTGCCAGACGATGGCTCCGCTGGAGTTTTCCCTTACCAAGGATGTTGTGCCTCTGGCAGACCTGAATTGAAAAACTGCCGGACTCCCTTGCGAGCAGAAGTTCACCAGACATCATTAAATACTTGTACCAGGGTTTTTATTCTCCCCCTGTGTCTGCCTGATGGGTGCTCATGATAGTACTGCAAGAACTTCTTTGTTAATGATTGTGGGACCACCTATCACAAAACTAACCGGGATGATCAGAAGACTTAGCACCCTTTGTAGCGTGGATGGTAAACCCAAACGCGGAAGTAAGCGAGTAGGCAGGATAACCACGCGATTTAGTCCAAGGGAGCAAGGGAAAAACACAAATTTAACCCACGTCCTATAAACACACACTCGAATCAGAAAGTGGACCCAAGAAAGTGAGTACTCACAAAATTCCGGGTCCTAGTGCCGGTCGCAGAGCAGGTATGTGTGACACCACCAGCTGAAATCTTTCTCCTCGCCTTACAGGAACACTACGATATAACAACCCCTGGAGGTGTTCAAAGATGATCCCCTGGTCGCGTGACTCCCTGAGGTCCCCTCCAGTGGCCAGTTGTGCTATCTGGCTGTCTTCCTGTTGGGCTTGTGAAATCTCGCACAGGTTGCCGAGCAGGACGGAGGAAAACTTAAAGGTAGGTTGAGGAGAGTCGGCCTTTGGAGGCAGCACGTCTTAAGGATGAGCGGCAGCTGAAAAGTCTCTGCGGCTGTTGTATCACTGACCTTAACTTGTCCTCTACTTCGGTCAGGTAGTCATCAGTCAGGAACGCAGCCATGAATGCCTATTTAAAAGACTTCCAGTCCTTTACCTTGGTCTCCTCTGCCTTCCACCAGCTCAGAGCAGCGCCTTGCAGAACTGTGCTGAGGGTTCCGATGAGCTTGACGCTGGGGAGTGGTCTGACCTCCAAGTAGCTCTCACATTGCTCTATGAATTTGAGTAAGTCAGCTGTCTCTGTTGGGTGTCCAAACAGTGGAAAATCCACGTGGATGGGCGGACAAGCACAAAAGGAGAAAGTAGTTGGTAGATCCGAGGAGGTAAGTAGATTGGCTGAGTGTGCTGTAACAAAAGGAGGTGCATCATTGGTTACACTGCTCACTTTGTGTTGGACTTTTCCCCTCTGTGCTGCAACTGGCATCCTGGGTAAAAGCAGTGCAGAAGTGTCTGATGATGTAGAGTTGCATGCCTGTAGTCAGCGAAGAGTCTGCCAAATGCCTAAATGAAGAGTAGGCATGCTAGTGCGATGTAGCTTCTTCAACTGGCTCTTCCACATAGCATCTCTACGCAGAAAACAGTCAGCTCTTTCAAGCTTTTCTAGGGCTTCGTGAAAGTAGCTCTACAGCCCTGCTAAGCTAGCATCCATGGCATGCCGAAAATTGGTTTCCCTGTTTATAGCACTGTTATTGGATTCTTTAAAGTTATGCTCTAACGCATTAACCTTTTTTAAATCCACTTTACATTGTTTCACCTCAGTCTGCAATGTTTGTACAACAGCATTTCCAGAAACATAATTAACACAATCAACCTCCTCATTATCATCATCAGAAAGTTTGCCAGAAATATAAAGAAAACTAATTAAAGATGTTATTTCTGCTGCAGGATTACATCGCGT
Source organism: Clarias gariepinus (assembly GCF_024256425.1). NCBI lineage: Eukaryota > Metazoa > Chordata > Actinopteri > Siluriformes > Clariidae > Clarias > Clarias gariepinus. The sequence continues at coordinate 1,963,900 of NC_071105.1, forward strand.
CACAAAAGCAAAAAAGTATCCTGTATATACCGGGAACCAACTGCGTCGGCCATAATGCTATGATTAGCGTTAGGTTTTGGCATTATTATCTGTTCTGAAAGACTACACAACACCAGAAAACACAAAAAAAAAGACTCCTTGTATCGTTACCAGTATGTAACGATCAGATAATTTAATAACTACAGTAAACAGGATCTTTAATCTATTCTCTGGTGAAGGGTTAGCCACTCAGAACAAGAAAAGATGCACACAACAAATGTAAATAGTAACCCAAAGTGTATTAAAAAATAAATAAACAAAAGATCTGCATCAAAACCATCAAAACTAATAATAATATTTACAAAATATATACAAAAAGCGATGGTGTATAAGTGAGTGAAGTGATTGTCCAAAGTCCGGGTTATTTATGAAGGGGGTGTGTAGTGGGAGAGCTGGATTGCCATCACCGGAAGTGTTGTTAATAATCCGGGAGCACGATTTTGGAGCAGGAGTGAAGTGGTGAAGCAGACCGTGGGTGATATTCCAACTAGAAAGGATATCCACCAACGACTTTACAATAGCTTTCGAATTCGTGTTCATGAACACAAACTAACAGCGCGCTGTAACTCCTCATGCTTTCCTCCTTGAGCTTCTCCTTGGGTATCCTTTTATCAGGATCCCTTGACCCTGTTATGTCATCGCGATGACCTTGTGCCGCAGCTGCGCACTCTCGTGAGACTTCATCCCCGAACCAAAACACAAAGTCTTTGGGACACATAAACCTTACTGGGTGTGATTTATAAGGCACAGCAGTTTTATTTAATTTAAAAAATCTGCTTATACAAAACCTATATAAAAAAAACCTTTAATGTGGCTTCGCTACAACGGCTCGTTTGCCAGGTAAACTGACCCTGGCATACTGGTTTGGGGCACTTTTTTTATAGTTCAAGCTCTGCCCCCTCAGAACAAACCAACTTAAAAAAATAGAAAGGGGAAGTACAAAATGGTCAGTATATACATTTTTACGATAACACATAGCATACTGTACATACTGTATAACACAACATCCACTCCATGCTCCTTTGCTTAGACAACTTGATATTAATTAATATATACAAAAATAACAGAAATAAAAATCACAACCCAAAGACAAAAAATGGACAAAACAATGGTGTGCGTGTGCACCCACATCACCTCAGCAGGGGATTACAGAGTAATGCTGTGCAAAGCAACAGGGACAGGTCACTTTGTGACACTGCTTCAGAGTTGCTGTAGGCTTCCTTGAAGCCTCTCTGACCATTTTTCTTTCTGGCAGTTTCATGCAGTTTGGAGCAATGTAGTGATGCAGAGAGGGTCTGTCTCGTACCAAATACCTTCCACTTCTTAATAATAGACTTGTTTCTAGGCAGTGATAAAGCCTTTAGATTTTTTTTGTATACATCTTTCAACTTTTGCTTGTGCACAACTTTATCCTAGACATTTTGTGACAGTACCTTGCCTCCCATAGTTTATTTTCTGTTTCAGTTGCACTACCAGGGACTGCGGTAATCATCCAGCTTTTCCAGCTTTTCATGTTGCGCTAATCAAAATGACCACAGCTGATCATAGTTGACAGTCAAATGGTTTTTAGTGCAATTAAGAAGGTGATTAACTTTAACTGACTGAGTTTACAAAATACATCAAGACAAACAAAATAGAAAATAATGTTTGAGAAAACGGCTCTTTACAACAGGACATGTGTTCCAACAATGATTACAATGATGCAATATAGGAGTGGTTAAATATAAAACCATAAAAACTAAACAGAATTGTTCTAAAATGACCAAGTCAAAATTCACATCCATATTCATTTGAAAATCTATGGTAAAAATATTAACAGCCGAGAACAACAGATGAAAATATGTGACCTCTGGACATGTAAAGTAGCACTTTTTATTTGCAGTGGGTACGGAAAGTATTCAAACCCGCTTAAATTGTTCACTACTTGTTATATTGCAGCAGTTTGCTAAAATTATTTAAGTTAATTTTTTCCTCATTAATGTACAGTACACACAGCACCCCATATTGACAGAAAAACACAGAATTGTTGACATTTTTGCGGATTTATTAAAAAAGAAAAACTGAAATAGGTCCTAAGTATTCAGAACCTTTACTCAGTATTTAGTAGAAGCACCCTTTTCATCTAATACAGCCATGAGTCCTTTTAGAAAAGATGCAACAAGTTTTTCACACTTGGATTTGGGGATCCTCTGCCATTCCTCCTTGCAGATACTCTCCAGTTCTGTCAGGTTGGATGGTAAATGTTGGTGAACAGACATTTTTAGGTCTCTCCAGAGATGCTCGATTGGGTTTAAGTCAGCGCTCTGGCTGGGCCATTCAAGAACAGTTACAGAGATGTAATGCCATTCCTTCATTATTTTAGCTGTGTGCTTAGGGTCATTGTCTTGTTGAAAGGTAAACCTTTGGCCCAGACAGAGGTCCTGAGCACTCTGGAGAAGGTTTTTGTTCAGGATATCCTTGTACTTGGCCACATTCATCTTACCCTCTATTGCAACCAGCCGTCCTGTCCCTGCAAATGAAAAACACCCCCGCAGCATGATGCTGCAACGACCATGCTCTACTGTTGGGACTGTATTGGACAGGTGATGAGCAGTGCCTGGTTTTCTCCACACATACTGCTTAGATTTAAGGCCAAAAAGTTCTATCTTGGTCTCATCAGACCAGAGAATCTTATTTTTCCATATAGGACCATGGAATCCCCCATGCCGCCTTTCATGTGTCTTGCACTGAGGAGAGGCTTCTGTCGGGCCACTCTGCCCTTAAACCCCGACTGGTCGAGGGCTGCAGCCATGGTTGACTTTCTACAACTTTCTCCCATCCCCTGACTGCATCTCTGGAGCTCAGCCACAGTGATCTTTGGGTTCTTCTTTAACTCTCTCGCCAAGGCTCTTTTCCCCAGATAGCTCAGCTTGGCTGGACGGCCAGCTCTAGAAAAGGTTCTGGTCGTGCCAAACGTCTTCCATTTAAGGATAATGGAGGGCACTGTGCTCTTAGGAACCTTAAGTGCAGCAGAAAGTTTTTTGTAACCTTGGCCAGATCTGAGCCTTGCCACAATTCTGTCTCTGAGCTCTTCAGGCAGTTCCTTTGACCTCATGATTCTCATTGACCTCATGACATTTCAAATTAAAATAAAAATAGAACAAAATATAAAAAACTAACTTTTTAAATATAAAAGAAATATATAAAAAATTATCTGTACAATGATAAAAAAATATATAAAGATGAATTTAAATAAAAAATTAGTGGAAATGACCATAAATGTCCATAATCTGCAAAGTGCAAAAGTGCATGAATATGCAATGTGAGAGGTTTAGAGAGGTTTACTCCAGTACCTCTTTAGCCTGAGCCTGTCTCTGCAAAAAGTCCCTGCACTGTGGAAAACATCATGCATTGTGCCGGTACCCAAAACACCACGTCCTTGTGCCCAGAACGATTTCAGGCCTGTTGCTTTGACATCGCACATTATGAAGGTGTTCGAGAGACTGATCCTGGATACACTTCGTCCCCTGGTGAAGTACTCTCTGGACCCTCTTCAGTTTGCCTATCAGCCATTCATGGGAGTCGATGACGCCATAATACACCTGCTACATCGTACTTACTCTCACCTTGACAAGCCTAGGACCACAGTAAGGATGATGTCTTGAATCTTGAATAATGTCCATAACTGTGAATTGTGCAATAGGCAGAGATTGTTTAGTACTGTGTAGTGATCTGGTTGAGAGACCGTATCACCTGCGGGAAGAAACTCCTCCTCAGTCTCTCTGTGTTGGCTTTCAGAGAGCGGAATCGCTTTCCTGATCACAACAGAGAGAACAGTCCATTGCTGGGGTGACTGAGGTCCTTCACGATCTTAGCTGATCGCACCACCCTCTGTAGAGCTCATCTGTCCTGCATGGTGCTGTTCCTGAAACAGGTTAAGATGTTTCCCATCAGGATGCTCTCTATGGTGCAGGAGTAAAAGTTCCTGAGTACCTTGGAGGGCAGTCTGAAGTCTCTCAAGCGCCTGAGGTGCTTCCCCCTCCTAGTGTCAAGACGAGTGAGTGATGTGTGGAGGAGGTGAGAGATGGCATCGTCAGTTGCACGTTTTGGACGTTAAGTAAACTGTAGTGGGTCAAGTGTGTCTGGTAGTGAAGAAATTATGAAGTCCTTAACCAGCCTTAACCAGCTTAAAGCACTTCATCACTACTGAGGTGAGGGCTACAGGGCGATAATCATTGAGAGAAGCAGGATGGGGTTTCTTTGGAACAGGAACAATGATAGACTCTTTAAAGCATGTGGGGATCACCGACTGAGATAAAAAGACGTTGAATATCTCTGTGAACACAGGTGCTAGCTGGTCAGCACAGGCTCTAAGGACTCAACCCGAGATGCTGTCTGGTCCTGCTGCTTTCGTGGTGTTCACTCTCCTGAAGGCTCTCCTTCTGTCATGCTTGGAAATGATGAACATGTTTCCGGTGCTGGAAGTGTCTTTCTGTCTGCAGTCATTAGCGCCGCTAGCATTAGCATTGCTATTGTCTTTAGCTGCAGCCTCGAAGCGAGCAAAGAAAGTGTTCAGCTCGTCTGCTCTCCGTGTCCGCTTGTGGTGGAATATAAACAACGCTGATTATGACCGATGTAAACTCCCAAGGAAGGTAAAAAAGGTGACACATGATGGACAGTAGTTTCAGGTTGGGTGTGCAGGAGTGTGTAAGAGGAAAAACGCTTGCGCTGTTGCACCAGCTGTTGTTTACCATTAAACACACGCCGCCTCCCCTTGACTTCCCAGAGTCTTGTGTCTTCTCCGATAGAAGAACTCGGCCGGCTGGATGGCATGGTCATTTAGCGTTTTTACGTTCGCTGTGCAAAAAAAGAATGCTAAAACATTACATTTAGCAGCCTGACTTTTTTTACTTTAATGATGTAAATTCCCGACCTCAATTTCTCCCGCACCTCGTCTTCCATCTTCACTTTTATTTCTTTGTTTTTGTTGTGACTGGCAGCGGTAGCTGCTTGCCGCTTTCGTGACTTGTTACGTGACGTAACCTTATCGGGGTCCGCGGGTTACCAGACGACCCGCGCATCACTATTCTCCAGTGACTAGGCAGAGGTGTGCGGTGTGCACGAGCTCTCAGCCTGTTCCTGATGCTTGCTTGTTTCCCTATGGGCCGCCGCTTCACATCGCATCCTTTGTTCTCCTTCAGGATCTCACTCAGCCAGCTCGGATCCGGAGTTAAAAACGTCAAATTGTAAGTACATTGTATACCAATAGAAACAAGAGTGTCCCTATCATACCTAATTTACTCAATGGTGGTGGTTTTACTGGTTTAAAGTTACAGAAAATTAACTTAAAAGATAAAAACAAGGTAAAAGAGGTCGGAGCAGTCGTGACGGCAGCCAACCTCACCGGCGCCATCTTGCATTGTGAGCTGTAAGGTTTTTTATAGACAGGTGTGTGGCTTTCCTAATTAAGTCCAATCAGTATAATCAAACAGCTGGGCTCAAATGAAGGTGTAGAACCCTCTCAAGGATGATTAAAAGAACAGCACCCGAGTTAAATATATGAGTGTCACAGCAGATGGTCTGAATAATTACGACCATGTGATATTTGGGTTTTTCTTTTTAAATAAATCTGCAAAAATGTCAACAATTCTGTGTTTTTTTTTGTCAATATGGGATGCTGTGTACATTAATGGGGGAAAAAAATTACTTAAATGATTTTAGCAAATGGCAATATAACAAAGAGTAAAAAAATATAAGGGGGTCTGAATACTTTCTGTATCCACTGTATATGTGTTTAACTTTCACTGTGCTGCTGTAAGTAGCTTCATAGCTATGTATGAGCACACACCAAATAATGCATGAAGTGACATTACAATAGCTGTGCTCAATGTACAGTTAGCACCGGTTAATGCACAGGTCTGTTAGACACTCTGGTTGCAGCCTTCCCCAACAAAACAAAAATCAGCCAGTAAATTTACATTTACATTAAGGTATTTGGCAGATGCTCTTAGTCAGTGTGACTTACAAAAGTGCTTATGTTTCTGTCATTGGACAGACACCTACAGTGGCTTACTAGGTTTCTAATTAGTGGCAAACACTGTTTGGAAGAATTTATTTATTTATTTATTTATAAATAAAATAGAAAATTGAAATTAAAACCTGGTTCACTTGAAAAAATAATTTTGATTCATTTCTTTCAGAATTCACACCAAACTTTTTGCAGGTTTTGCTGCACAAAGCAGTTGGAGTGAATTGGCGCATAAGGCCAAGGATACTGTAGTTAGGGGCTCAACAATGAGAGATTTACTGAGCTGGCCTTCTTGGATGACCAAGCCACTCCCTACTCCCTAAACAACATGTTAATTTGTCTTATTTGCGCTATTAATGTGTCAGCTGCAACATCAAGTAGCATACTGCCTGATTGTGACCAGAGCATGGGGCTGTCCAGAATCACAGTGAGCAGTCCTAATCGCTGCTGCTTCTGTTTGGGAAACCTACCTTAATTGCCCAGCAACTTCCACAGTTATATGTCTTACCAAAGCTAGATATGAGAACAACAGCTTAAAACAGTTGAGCAATGTGTGAAGGACATAAGACACTGGGTGCTTATTAACTTTCATCTGCTTAATCATAAAAAGGTAGGTACTAGACAAGTACTGATACTAGAACCACATGCAGTTAATAGTAAGCTTTTTGTTTACACAGTAACTCTAGATGGCTTTCCTGTTTCATTATGTTTCATCAGTTTCATCATTTATAGCAGTAAAAGACCTTTGTTGTGATTATAGATTCCAATCTTTCATTTGAATTTTATGTAGATAATATTACCAGTATTCTTGCTTTTATCACTTCTAGTTTGGATTATTGTAATGCCCTGCTGTCTGAATGTTTTACTAGGTGCATAAGTTTTGTTTTTGTGCATCAACCGTGTTTGGATGTTTATAACATTTTCCAAATTGATATGCAGCTACAATGGCTTTTCTAAGGCTTATGTCTTTCGCTCTTGGCATTGTGTTAACACACCTGAATGCTCCACACCAGCAAACTGCCAAAACGTTAAATTTTTATGTGCACATCCACTAATGATAAATTATTGGCTGTTTATTAGCAGCGCCAGGCTGCAACCCACCCTCTCAAATCCTGTGAAAGCAGTAAGTAGTGTGCATTTGGTCAGCTTTTTGTTAATTTTAGTCTTAGTCATTGTCAGTTTTTATTATATTTAATCATTTAATTTATATTAAATTATATTAATTTCAAATTCAAATTTTATTTGTCACATACACAGTCATACACAGTACGATATGCAGTGAATTATATTTAATCAATTATATTTAATCACTTATCCTATTTTTGTTAATTTAAGTTTTAGTCAACTAAAAGTCTGGGCATTTTAGTATAATTTAACCTTTAAGTATTTTAGTTTAGTTTTGGTCAATGAAAATGTAACATTTTAGCAATAAGATTAATTAATTAACCTTACAGTACAAAATAATTAACATTAAAAATTGACCTTTTTATCTGATGTTTTTAGCTAATTATATTCATTTTTAACCATCACAACAAATACTCTTTTAACTACAAAAAATAGGAGCAGTATGACCAATACAGTGTTTTAATACTTTCTTTTTTTAAAATATGAATTTACACACTTGGACTGTAAGCACCTTTGGATCACAATCATTTTTTTAGCCTATTAGCTTAACGTGTTTAGCCATTGTTTAACCATAAAATAAAATAATTATGTTATGATGTATTTTAATTTATGTTAACCTGTGGTAACCCTAATTTCCAAATTATACTTATTTAAATGTTGTTTTTCCCCCTATTGGTTGGTACGCGATCCATCGCACCTGCACATGACGTCACGTCACACACTCCAGCAAGGACATTTGAATTTTTTTTGATGAATCACTTGGATTAATCCTTCATTCTGACAGCACTAATGTTTATTGTAGACAACCATACAAGGGTAATTGTTACTAAGCCTGCCCTGGGTGCACTAATTTTCCTGTATGTTGCCCTCACAGATTCCTGCAGCTAAGCTTGTACATGTACATTTACATTCCAATAAAGGTTACTGATGACACGCCTCTGAAGTTTGACTTTTTGCACCATTAAAATACTTATAGGCAACTAGTTATTATATCTTCTTCTCCATTAAACATGTTAATGCTCAGTAGTACACATATATGGTTTTTTAATGTATTTGCATTGTACTAAAAAGCATTTTTTTTTTTCAATTGCCATATACAGTATCCCAAATCACTATGGCCGTTAAGAAATACAACAAAAAACAACACATTATTTTTTTATGTTTTTGTTTGAGTTGATACTTCAACTTTTAAAGAAGTCTTTTTAAAACCTAGTATCTATACTTCTACTCAAGTAATGAATGTGAATATGAGTATGAGATGTGAACTTTTGACACCACTGTTCGTAGCTCTCGGCCTGTTTTCAGTCTCTGTGTAACAGCTAAAATCAACACACCAGGTTTAAACTAATACTGTACCTGTATACTCTAATACTAATGTCTGTCTGTGTCCTCACAATAGTTTCAATTTTAGCTTGTGTGTTTGTAAGACAACCTGACGTTTTGTTGAACACAAATAAACTATAGTAGTGCTTTCTTGTAACTTTGTGCAAATTAAATCTGTTGAATAAAAACTCATGAATAATATCTGCCTTATAATTACTGATGTAATGCTTTTCAAAAACATGTTATAGTGTATAAGATGCATTTAGCATTTGTAAATTATCCTAACACCTTTAGTGTACTGGTAACACATTTGCAATCCTGTAGTATAGAAGCTTGTGTGTACTGTATGATATAATAAAGTATATTTGTATTAACCACAAAGTGTACTTTTTTAGTAATTGTAATGTATATTAATCATGTATTTGAAACACAGTAAAGCTGTTATGTACTTAATACTTTAAATATATACTTAAATTTTATTAATTACTGTCAGGTAAGTACGATAGTACACACAGACATATACTTTAAGTGTACTTAGTACACTTAAAGTTGTTTCACTTTAGTACACAAAAGTATACTTAATACACTTAAAATTGTACTTTTGTACAATTTAATCACAACTTTAATACACTTAGTAAAAAATTAGTTTTTTTCAAATTAGCAACTTCAAGTATACTAGTCATTAGTCTGGCTGCAGGTACATTTAAGTATGCTTTGGCATGCTAGGATTTAATATACTTAGCATGGATTTAATATACTTTTTTTTACTTGGGAAGTTTGTATGAAATGTGAATGTGTATGAATTGAAATTATAAGATTGTCCCTGATGAGCAAGCAAAAAACTCGCTGAGATTGCAGTAAGAAGAAACCTTGAGAAGAACCAGACTCTACAGGGAACCCATCCTCATCTGGGTGATAACGGATAGCAGGGATTGATCTGCACTTATACTGTGTGTTAGGAGGCTGGAAGTTCAGTATAACAGGAGATGTGTTTAAGTTAATATGGAGTCCAGTTCATTATTGGCGGTGCAAGTAGACTGTAGGTAACACCAGTCCTAAACTATCAAGCGACTGTAGTCACGAGTCCTTAGAGAACAGCTGTTAGAATCAGCCTAGGCCAGGCCCATCTTCATGGAAATGTGGAACCGTCCTTAGTTACCACATGTATTCCATATGGGGCATCCATGCGACGAGATCTCCAACCAAAAGCAGGGCACCAGGTCGAGTCAGACCGGTCCAGAGGGCAGCGGGGGTCTGGATCACTGGCAGCTCAGGAGCGACATGTATAGCTTGACAGAAAGACAGGTAGAGGGAAAGAGCGAGTTAGAGAGAGAGAGGAGAAGAAAGAGAAAAGGAGAGAACAGAAGAGTAGAAGAGATAACAGTTAGGTATAGTCACAGTCACACAGTGTATAAGGTGAATGTATATTTCTGTCCTACCCATTCTTAGGACATAAATGAGACCAACCATCTGCAGGTTTCTAAAGCAGAGTCTAATGTGCACATCTTGGTTTCATAATCCACAACATCACTGGAATGGAATGCTGTACCAAGGACTCACTTTTGTTTTGTTTTTTTACGGAAACAATTATAGCATTTACAGTCTGCATACTTGATATGTAATAATAGGCTACTCATAATTCCATGTACATCACAAAAAAAACATTCAGGAAATCAATTCTTATATTTAAAAAATCATTCACTTTCTGTATTCTGACAGGAAACTTCTGCCCCTAATGTTAAGTGTAGTACAATATACTATTACATCACTTGTTTGTTTGTTTTTAAAACATGAAATAGTCAGTATTTAAAATCAGAGGAAGGGTTATTTGATGTGTCTGCCCAGCTTCTACAGGTATATGCTTGTGTGTGTTAGAGAGAGCCAGACATACACCCATGTACTCGTTTTCTACCACAAAAGTCCTGTATCAGGCATCTAATGTCATCGATCCCTCTAAAATCTCCATGTGCACATAACATGTGCCAATCTCATCCTCTGGCCTACACAGCCATAGCTAATAAGGTAGGAAGGAACCGAAGAGCCTTGCTCTTGACATTTTTCCCAAAATATTTTGTTATATTGTTTAATGGCAGTTCACAAACCAGATAAATGCATACTGCATTGGTTTCTAATCTTATCCCTGGTGGTCAATTCCCCTGCATATTTTAGTGGTTGCTTAGCTCTAGCACACCCATTTTAATTAAGAAAATTATGTTACTTCAGAAGCAGGAGACAAAGCTCTCAATCTACTGGTCAATCTTCCTTTTGACCATGAGCGTTGGATCATGACTGAAAGGACAAGGTCATGAATACAAGCTGCCGAAATGGGGAGTAGCTGTAGGGCAGCTGGCTTTTCTCTTTGAGCTTCTTATCCTATCTCTGTCATCTGTAAGAAACCCAGAAAAGGAGCCACTGCTCCTTTGCGTGGAAAGGAGTCAGTTAAGGTGGTTCAGGCATCTAGTAAGGATGTCACCAGTATGTCACCCTAGGAGGTGTTTCTGGCACATCCAGCTAGAAGGAGGCGACAAGGCAGACTAGGTGAAGAGATTATATCTCCACACTGGCCTGGGAATGCCTTAGGATCCCCCAGTCAGAGTTAGCTGAGGTGGATGGGGGAAGTTTGGGGTTCCCTACTGGAGCTGCCTCCGCTACATGATTTTGGATAAGTGTTTAAAGATGGATGGATGGATGGATGGATGTTACTTAGGTAGTTAGTTAAATCAGTGTGCTGGAAGCTGGGAAACCATTAGAAGGGGCAGTAAGAATAAAAAAGTAAGCAAAAATTGGCAGGGCAGTGGTCCTCCAGGACTGGAGAAGAGAACCTTTTCAGCCAACAAGCATAAATAAGTACATAAATACAAGTGTCTTATTTGTAATTTTGTAAATCTGTAATCTGGCTGGTTCTCTAAAATGTTGCTGATATTCCAGGTTTGGGATTTGACCTGATGCAGACAGTAAAAAAAAATATTTTGTTATGGAACAAAGTTTTTGGAAAAAGTAACAGCCGAGGTTTTAGTGATACCCAGTATGGTGGTGCCATGGAAATAGAACCAGATGGCTACCATCCAGCCTTTAAATGCAGAGCAGCTTATTTAGAGATATTTACCAATCAGATGGCTCACACTCCTGTCATTCTTAGAGGGAAAGGTAATGCCAGCCCCTGTAAGGTTTAATTGGTTTAATTATATGGTAAATATATAACTGGTTCAAGAATAAGGTTATTTCCCCGAGCTCATTCCAGTCACGTAACAGGTTTAACCTTCATACCACGGTATGTGTTTATGTAATAAGTGTTCATCCTGTTTTTTTTATGTAGTGACTCTCAAAAATATGTTGTTTATTGTGTAGCGTTTTACCGTCAGTTTTTTTTTTAATCATTACTCTTTCTTCAATGATCTGTATTAATTACAGGAATGTCATGCCACTGGTTAAGTGTCATTTCTGTAGGAGTGCCTCATGCGGGTTTGACATCTGGGCCAAGAAATTAGGTCATCATGATAGCGTGCCGAAATACAATGTACACTAATTGGTTCTCGAGTTCTTCCACTCCACCCCTTACACTTCATGTCTTCATGGAGCTGGCCTTCTGGATCTCACAGGGGTGTTGTCAGCCCTTTGACACCTAACTTATTAGGTGCATTAATATTTATTATAAAATTGATATAGTTTGCAAAATTATTTACAATTTGTGATGGCATGTGAAACCTCCAAATCCATTGATGATTTTTTTAAGAATCAATGTCATCATGAACATTATCTTGTAAACATCCTAACCTAATTACTTACTGACAGTTCACTAATTGCTACTTTCATAAACTTATTGTTTCCCGAGTCACTTCTGTACTTTTTCAAAAGCAGATTCTTCTAGTCTTAAGCTGTATTTACTGACACAGTTACACATTTTTTATGTTCTGCTGACTTACTGATTCAGGTATGAATATAACCATAAACAAAAGTTATGATTCAGCAGGATCTTCATTACGTTTGGGTGTTTTTATGGGGCCCAAAAATCTGAGGGTAAAAACTGATGCAAAAAAAAAAAAAAAACAGTTGGCAACAGTTAAACAACCTTCCTACTCTTCTAGTGTATCTAAACATAACGACCAGGGATTAGAGAAATCATCACTGGTTTTAAAACAAATACTTGACTATAATACTTATAAAATTATTGTAATCCTTTGTTAAACACTTGCTGAGTTAAAGCCAGTCTCTACATTAAACAGCCATAAGATTAAACATTCTGTAGTTTCCCCTCATGCTGCAAAAACAGCTCTGATGCCAAAAGAAAAAACCCAACCCTGATATGCTGGAATGCAGACAGCTGCTTCTTGTATTGCTTTATCATAAGCTGTTATTATGGAATTTCCTGTATGCCTTTCTGTAATAGTTGGTAGTCCTGTTTTTCATGTAGTGACTTTCCCAAAACATTTATCTTGTAGCATTTTACTGTAAGATGTTTTAGCATTTCCCATCCTTTAATAATTTATATTAATTACTAGAATGCCGTGCCACTGGTCCAGTATCATTCCTGTAGGAGTGTGTCATGCAGGTTTAGATCATTTCCTGGCTTGTATAGTGTAACAAACCTGGATCAACAAATTAGATCATTATTGACATGCAAATATAAAATATACACTAATTGGCTCTTGAGTTCTTCCACTCAAACCCTACCACCCCATGTCTTCATGAAGCTGGCTTTTTGTGGATAACACTGTCAAATATACTTAACTTAGACAAACCCTAAATGCAATGACACATAAATATTTATTTTTACAATCAAAATATATATAGAAAATTATTTACAATTTATGATGGCATGTGTTATTCTGAAACCAATAACTCCATTTTGCTGCAACTGGTTACAATTAGGATTTGTGCTAGATAAGTTAACTTTAGTTGCGCAAAGTGCGCAATTAAAGTGTAGATTTCATTATAAATAGACATATTCCGGAAAAATACGAGTGTGGAGTTTTTTTACAAAAAAAAAAATCCAAAAGTTAGCAACTTCTACTTAAGTAAAAAATGTAAGCCGTACTTTTATGTGTAGTGAAATAAATTTAAGACAAGTATTTGTACTTTTAGCCGAGTATTGAGTTTGTATACTTTTGCCACCTCTGGTCAATGTCACATTGCTACACGGGAGTGGATCGGTGTCTGATAATGGCCCTGTCAAACACCAGACCTCGATGTGATTAAGAATCTGTGACAAGCCAAATATGGTTCTACCACAAGGTCAAAATCTGTGCAACCAATAAATAGCTACATTTTATTTGTTTAATTGAGCTGTGTAAAACAATAAGAAAGATATTGCACATTTCCAAATGTCAGACATCTTCTGTACATCAAAATGATGAATAAAAATCTCTTATATGAATTCCAAGAATTGTATCATTGTAAAATGTGGGGATTTCACTCACTCACTCATCGTCGTTACCGCTTAATCCTGTATTCAGGGTCACAGGGACCTGGAGCCTGGAGACTAAGGGCACGATGCGGGGTACACCCTAGACAGGGCGCCAATCCATTGCAGGGCACACAGACATACACACACTCACAAACACACTACGGGCAATTTGAGAACACCAATTAACCTAACCTTCATATCTTTGGACTGTGGGAGGAAACCGGAGTACCCGGAGAAAACCCACCAAGTACGACGAGAACATGCAAACTCCATGCACACAGAGACGGGAATCGAGCATGACCGGGAATCGAACCCGGACGTGCAAGGCGACAGTGCTAACCACTACACCACTGTGCCGCCATGGGGAATGCACTGATGCATAATTATACAATTATATGATGATGTTAATGTTTACTCACATCATCATAAACTTTTAGGAGCAAGAAATTAATCTAATCATTTCAAAATCTGTATTCACAACCTCCACCTAGCCATCGTACTAGATATCATTTGGGAGGAGTTTTTTTTCCCTACTCTATCCTGCTACATTTATTGTCCAAGTAGACACCCATGTGGCCTTACATGACGTGTGCACCAGACCTATAAGAGGAAATTCTTGAATATAAATGGCAGACATTTTTGGTGATCATTCATTGTCAGTCTGTAGATACTGTATGGTTTGTTAAACTTTCATCTGAAATTAAAGAGGTATAAAGAGACATTTGTTTTAAATACAAATTTGTTTATGGAAAGTTTTCCCATGCATTTTCTGCATGTGGAACAAGAAGTGATCTCATTACTAGAGATCTTGACCGAGTGACTGAGTGACCGTTCTAAATGGACTCTGGTGCTTTTCTGATAAATGAGAATAAGTAATACACCAATAATCAAGCGTTTCATTACCTCGAAATGGACGTGGCTATACGCGTCACTCTACAGAGCCAGTCATCGTCATAGTTTACTATGTATGGACAAAATGTGTGGAAAAACCACTCACAAAAACATGACACAGCATGGATTACTCCTCAAACAAATGGAACAACTCACTTACTCATCTCACTCATCTATACCGCTTTATCCTGTATTCAGGGTCGCGGGGATAGCCTATCCCAGGAGGCTTAGGGCATGAGGCAGGGTACACCCTGGACAGGGTGCCAATCCATTACAGTGCACACACACACTACGGGCAAATGCTAACCACTATACCACCGTGCCGCCCTCAAGTACAACTGAACCTTCAAAAGATGAAATGACAGATCAATATATGTTTGGAATCAGTTTTTTCTCATATTGTTATGAGATGTAACATTTATAAGAGCCTTAATGCTAAGCTTCTGAGGGGGTCATGGAAACAGAAGGTTGTGAGAATGCTTATGATCCGAACAGGAAGACCTTCCTGTTTGGAGATAGCGTGGGATTATTAATGAAACAACTAAAAAGAAAACAGAAGAAAACCATCAGCGTGATTCCGGACGAGGCTCTTGTAACTAAATAAAACCTGTATCCTCTATGGACCTATACCCTTACCCAGGATTTATAGAAGTGATTATTTTGTATCTTGTGTTGGAAGACTTTGGCGGGACTTGGAATCAGTTGTCCATGCTTTTATAACCTCTCGTCTTGACTATTGTAATGCTTTACTTTTTGGAATCAGCCACACCGCTATGGCTCGCCTGCAGTTGGTGCAAAATGCCACAGCTCGTTTTTTAACTGGTATAGGCAGACAATAGCATATTACCCCAATCTTGGCTTCCCTTCACTGGCTTCCAGTTTTCGGATCCGTTTTAAAATTCTTTTAGTTGTATTTAAGTGCTTAAATGGTCTTGCTCCAGCCTATCTAGTGGAAGTGCTGCATCCATATTCCATCTCGCTCTTAAGTCCACTGACAAGCTGCTTCTCCAAATTCCAAAAACCAGATGCAAACTTCAAGGTGATTGTGCCTTTTCAGTAGCTGCTTCTCAACTACGGAATGAGTTACCCTTACTCCTTCGACAAGCTCCATCAGTGGCTGTTTTTAAATTTTTTAAAACTCATTTTTACTCTCTGGCCTTCAACCCAGTGTGAAGTATTTTATTGAGTAGTAGTTTTTTTTTTTTCTTCTTTCCATCCTTTTAATTTAATTTTTTTTTAATTTTATTGAATTATTTATCAATTTAATGTTTTATTATAAAACACCCTGCTGTTTTATAGACTAAATGTTGACTGTACAACACTTTGGTCAGCTTTGTTGTTGTTTTAAAATGCTTTAGAAATAAAGTGGTATGGTATGTTATGGTATGGTATGGTATGGTATGGTATGGTATGGTATGGTATGGTATGGTATGGTAGAGGTAAAGTTCAGGTTAATTTGTTTTATTTGTACTTTACAGCAGTGATTCCGTTAGTGTGTCACTCAATCGAGTGTCATTAGAGAGATTTCTTGTTTATTTTTCCAATAATACAGTGTTTCCGTTGTGTGCGGCTGTGTGTAAAAAGAGTGGAGGAAAGGTAACTGTGTAAGACGAGAAGGGGGAAAGGGGAGCTTATTTTAGATTCACACACAAACACACATACAGCGCCTGCGCACGCAAGCAAAAACACTTATCTGTAGGGATTAGAACGAATAATGCTCGTAATCCAAGGTTCCACTGTTGTCAACCGTGCACCAAATCACTCACACACTAGTAAAAATGTAGTACCACGCCACGCTTCGTGAATAAAGGCACACTACTCCACAAGCAACTAGCCTGCCTTCTCCGTGTCCCAGCCCCTAAAGGAAAAAAATAAAATAAAATAAACACAGTTAAGCTGGAAAGCAACCTCCAAACTGGGAGGGCAATTAAAACCAAAGTGTCAGCCCAGCTAAAGAATTGTTAATGCAATAGACCCAAAAACAATGGCCGACAAAGAGCAAAGCAGCATAAACTGAAAACAGAACAAAAAAAACAAACCAGCGCAAAGCAGCAGTAATTGCAATAAAAACACACAGGGAAAAGCAAAAGAAAACTGAAATGAACACAGAAATAAACGATACAGAAACAAATCGAAACTAAAACAAATACCAAAAAGGAAGCAAACAAACATTAAGCCGAAACAAAACAGCAGTGCTGAAGCTGCAAGCCAAGCTGTAAGCAATGCAAAGCCGAGGACACGTGGAAAAAGCACCTTCGCCAGCCGATAAATTTTCCTAAAATAGAAAATACCATTAAAGCAAAAAGATACGGCACATAACTGTGTGGCAGGCGCCAAAAAAATTAAGTTTTACCCACCGCTCGATGCAGACCACATCTATCTGGCAGCCAATCCTTCAAAAGATCAATAGGTAAGAGAAACAGGTCAAATTCTACACCTAAGGATCTTAACACTGCTAAACGGAGAAACAAGAAGACCCACATATTGACTAGACAACAGCATTCGTCTCCTGCAGTGCACGAGCATGAAGCGTGCACATCTTTAGAAGGGGCAAGTACAGTATAACCATGACTACAGGCTACTTCATGCAAAGTTCCTCTTATAGGCTAAATATGTTAAAGTAAATTAAACAGCCAAACATTGAAAATGTGTCTACTTTTAAAACAACCAATTTCCACACAGTAGTTACTATATTTAAGTTCTTACATTTATTTAGCATGCTAATTGTAACGGCTTTCCAATACACCGCTGCATTGGTAATATTTAAGGAAGTTCTTGGACGCGTACAAACAGAGACCATGAAAACGAAGTCGATGCAATGATATGTCTAACTTTTATTTGTGCTCCATTAACAATCGTCTTAAATCCACTTGTTGAAAGTATTTATCCATGTTTTCAAGCCATATTCAATGACACAGTATTACAAATTGTTCCCTCCACATGCTAATCTGTTGTGTGGTCAAAAACTGTGTGCTTCCTAATTACCAAACACATACACCTGGGCCCGTATCCCTAAAGAATTTTTGTGCAAAAAGTGGCTCCTAGCGGCCAAATTCTAAGAAAATTCTCAGAGTCATGATGTTTTCTTAGAATTTCCCCTAAAAGTGACACAAAAATCCCAGTTAATATAAAAGCTATTCCTCAAGATTCCTAGCGCTTAAAAGGGCTCCTAAGGCAAGATCTGCTAAGAGCAGGGAAGAGGACTTTTAGTGGCTTAGGAGTTCCCCTAAGCAGCTGCACAAAATGTCTTGCAAACACTGGATAACAGGGAATTATTGAGACGCTACAGATTGGATCGTGCAGGAATCATGTTTGGTGGATCTCCTTAGAGATGCAATTACTTCACCAACTCGACCGCACAACGCTATTACACCGGAGAAGAAAGTAATCACAACCCTGAGGTATTTGGCAACAGGGAAAATGCAACAATGCAGCAGTGATGACTTGGGTCTGTCCCAATCCTCCGTCAGCAGAGTCATCACCCAAACACTGACAGCTTTGTCACAACCTAATATTGTGACACAATTTGTTTCATTCCCGCTGGGTGCCCGCACTTTACACACACATAAAAGGGCATTTATGGACATTGCAGCATTCCCTGGCATTGTGGGTGTAATTGATGGAACACATGTGAGAATAATTGCGCCATCAGAGGACGATGCTGTCTTTGTTAACAGGAAGAATTTCCACAGCATCAATGTGCAAATAGTGTTCAATGCGGCCTGTAAGATTTTGGACATTGTGGCTAAATGGCCAGGCTCCACACATGATGCGAGAATGCTCTCCGAGAGTGCCATCAGACAGCTTTTTGAGAGACGCTATGTGCCAGCTAATTGCCACTTGTTAGGGGACAGTGGCTACCCATGCAAACCATGGCTCCTTACACTTTACCTCCAGCCACGCCAAAGGCCCCAACTAAACTATAACAGGTAAGCCAAACAATACAAAAATCATGGAAATGAAATGCAAGCAATATGTTAGAGCATCCAAGTAGTGCAATATTTCCATCAAATAATTAAAGGTCTGTATTCTATTGTAGGGCCCACAAGACAACAAGAGCAGTGGTGGAGCGTGGCATAGGCCAGCTTAAGAGGCGCTTTCATGTGCTCCACGGAGAGGTGCGGCTGAGGCCTAAAAAAGTCAGCAAAGTCATCATAGCCTGTGCAATATTACACAATATTTACAAGGTTAGACAGATTGCAGAACCTCTGGAGGATGAGGATGAGGATGAAGACAACAATGAGGATGGTGGTGAAGAAGATATTCACATTCCACAGGGGAACCTAGCCCAGAGTGGACTGCCTTACAGGGAAAACTTCACAAATTTACATTTCAGGCAAGCTGTAGCCCCATGTCATTTGAGAACTTGTGATGGTATTAAGAACTACCACAGTTTTACTGCACATCACCTGCAATTGTTAAATGCAAGACACAGAACACAATCTGTAAATGGTTTATTTTTTAGGTGTTCAATTTTAGCGCGGTAGTACTCGTCCTGAAGGGAAAGGACTTTTTTTTGTTGTTCAAACACATCAATTGTGAGTTGCAATCTTCTCTCCTGCAGGGATGCTGACGGAGCAGGTGCTGCGGATGGGAATGGTGTTTGTTCCGCTGGGCTATCCTGAGTAGCAGCTGCAGATGGTTCAGACGGCAATCTTGTCTGCAAACTTGATGGGCCCGGTTCTTGTGATGGCTCCATGCTACAGAAATACATAGGCCTAGTTTAATTATTGTTTTGATTAAATTAATTTAATACAATGAGCATGGATAACACATGAAATGGCTTCTGCAATTAATAAACACTATTGATATGGATAACCCTGTGTCCTACCTTTGCTGCACTTCAAAGGCCTGCATCATTGACGTGTCAATGCCTGTTGGCTGACCTCAGAGTGTCCCAGGACTTGAAAGACAGTGTCGGCCACCTGGAACAGCCGCTTTGCAGGTGGTCCACCCCCTAGAAAGAAACAGTTAATGAACACAGTACTTAGGCATGTAAATTAACTTTGCCAGCAGGAGCAAGTTGCCAGATTATGTGGTAGGCTATAATATTTTGCTCACCTGTGAGTGAGGATTCCCGCTTGTGTGCTGCAATCTCATCTTTTGCCTTGGACTGCAGCACATACCACCTTTTCTCACAATCGTCGCCTGTCCGCACCATCAGTGGAAAAGAGGCATTTATTGTTTGGGATATTGTGTCCCAGGCGCGCCTCTTGCCTTGGCTAGTGACAGTTGGGCCAAATTTTCCTCGTAACATACCTTTATGTTCGTTTACACCTCCTCACTAAGATAGGATTTTCCATCCATTCCTTGCTCAGAGTTCACTGAAAATGTTCTGGAATCACTTCTAAGCTAAAGCTCCTGGCAAGGAATTTTTAGGTTAAGTTAGGAGCTCTCTGAGAGGATTCTTAGAATCTTTAGGGATACGGGCCCTGGGCCCATATTCGCAAAGCTTCTTAAGCCTAAAACTTGCTCCTAGTGAGGAAATTCTAAGAAAATTCTTATGACATTTTCAAATTCAAATTCAAATTTTATTTGTCACATACACAATCATACAGAGTACAATATGCAGTGAAATGATTTTGTGCGACCACAGAGTCGCGACGGCAGCCACCTAACCGGCGCCATCATAGAAGATAAGGAATAGATACATTAGGATAACGAGGGTAAAAAATCCCCTCCCAGACTGTCCTTCGAAAAGGGCAGTGTGCGATCAGGGGTACAAAAAATACCTCAGCAACGAGCACATAAAAACATGTAAACACAAGACGTAAACATTGCAACGATTAGGGTACAGGGGATAGGAAATGTCCAATGTAGGCAAACAGCTCCAGTCCCTGCAGCTAGAGAGCGCTGGTCCCGATTCCGCCTACCCACACTGAAGGGAATAAGCACACGAAGGCGTTGGATATGGGGAAGGTAGAGTGTCTATCTGTAGCTGTTATGTGTGTGCGTGTGTGCGTGCGTGTCAGTTGTAAGCCTGTAACATCCCGTAATAGTCTGCGCCAGGTGTCCTTGAAGGGGGGGGGAGTAGGATTCCAGAGCGTCTCGTTATCTTGGTCTTCGGGGAGTTTGTTATGTCTCCAGCCACGGCCTTGAAATGCAGTAGCTGGAAAGAAAAAAGGGGCAGCCGAAAAAGAAAATCATATTTTCCAGGTTTCGAACAATATCTGCCAATTTCACAGATATTTAATGTCCATCACTGGTCTCCAGGTCTGTCCAAATCACGTTGCATAGCTGCTAGTCTCACCAAGATGTTATCCAATTTGCGGTCCAGAACCACAGTCTGATTACTGACAGCTCTCGTCACCACTATTTCCCAGCCAGCCAGTCTCTTGGGGTTGAGACTGACTGCTTTTAAGATTTTTCGATATCCAAGTATTCCACCTAATCCAATCAGCAGAATCCCTGTTATCAGAGTTCCGAATAGGTAGATATCTTCAACATCCTCCAGAGACAGTGCGGCCAGGCACACAATGCGCCACTTCTCCCAACCGTCCATCGTGTATCCAGCAGCAAACGTCCCAGCAGGACAAGTAGGTTCCCCAGAACCCACACTTCTCGTCGAGAAGATCGTGTCAATTTCATTCAGAGACCACTTGATCAAATCCATATTCCTTTTTATTTTCAAGAGCAAGACGAGGAGAGTCTCTGAATAGTATCACAAGACAGACAAGAGAAGCAAGCGGGGAGAGATAAGGGAGGGAGAGCAGATGCGACCGCCTTCGTCAAGAGCCAAGAGGAACCTAGAATTTTCTTAGAATTTTCCCTTAAATTTAGGAATAAATCTTAGTTAAGATAAAAAGGATTCAGGAAACATCTTAGTCCTAAAAACAGCTCCTACGGTAAAAATTGTTAAGAGTAGGGAGAAGAACTTTTAAGAGGCTTAAGAGTTTCTATAGCAGAGGACAAAATGGTGGAAAGAAGAAATATTCTCCAAATACTGAACATAAAGATAAAAGAAAAAACTGCTTTTCTGTCCGATTTGGTTTTCTTGTTGTTTTACTTCCTTACATCTCTCTTGGATTGTTCGCAGTGGCGGCCGGCCCATAGGGGGCGCTGGGGCACCGCCCTCCCTGATAAGAGGGGCTAAAAATGTAAAATATATTTTTACAAATTAAGTTTTTAAATTCGGTTTACCCACCAGTATGTGCCTACATGCGATATGAATAACATATACAACATTTCCCACCTAATGACATTCATTCACCAGTGAATTTCCACAGACAGACTTGTATCGTTTCTGTCATGGGGCGCTGAGAAAAAGCGCCCCTGAGTGCAGCCAAATAGCCCGTCATGTAGCTGTTGCTAGGGTAAATTAATAAATATACGGCCAATCAGGTTCTCAGAATTTTATGGTCTTGGGGCGCTGAAAATTCTGCCCCAAGCAGCAGAAAATACCGCGAGATTTAAGTTTTTTTTCTTTTGAGGCGCGGTCAATCAGAGTAATGATGGCGAACTTAACGAGCGAAGAGCAGTTTCCACCAAATTCGGTGAGATCCTTATTAATATACCCGTTTTAGACTGTTGTGTTAAATTGCATTTTTAAAACTGTTTTTCTTTGTGTGAACCACTTTGAGATGCAACTTTGCTTGAAAGGTGATCCAGCTGATCATACCCTTTGATGTTGATTATTGAATTTGATACTCTCTTAAGCATGCATGGCGTATTATACAATGGAAATTTGTTCATTTACTTTATCTGTGAAACTGGTGATTTTGAGGAGGAGATTAAATCATTACTGTTAATTGTAATCATCGTCTGACTGTTGATTTTAATTCTTATATTGGACTAAGCAAAGAAATATTTTGTCACATCAGCCCCACCAGGAAAAATTTTCACCAGCTGCCACTGATTGTTCGCTACATAATCTCCAAAAGTGCAACTTGAAACATGCAATCATGTAAACTGATAAAAGGTCAGCCATTTTGCTCCCATCAATCTGAAATCGTATAATAAAAGTAATAATAAAATCAGTTTGGTAAATAAATGTAAGAACTTTAATATAGTAACTACTGTGTGGAAATTAGTTGCTTCTAAAGTAGACATATTTTTAACATTTGGCTGTTTTAATTAACTGTAATATATTTAGTCTATACAAACATTATGATATCATGTATTCTATTTTCACAAAGAGTGTATTTCAAGACCTTTGCAGAGATCAGAAGTTATTTTTTTATCAACCAATCACAGTCCTTGAATTGCTGCATCATCCCTAGCAACGGGGTCGACCACACCCCCTCACTAAGATAAAGGGTTTTGTAGTTTCCTTACTTAAATTTGCTCTAAGAGGTTTTCTAAATCACTTTTAGTCTAAGACTTCCAGCTAGGACATTTTAGGCTAAGATAGGAGCTCTCTGAGAGAATTCTAAGAAGCTTTGTGAATACGTGCCCCTGGCTCCTACACCGGTTCTACCATTATACTGTCTTACAGTGCCACCCAGTGGCCAAATAAACTTTACAATTAATGGCTCCAACACTGATTTTATTACTTGTGATCCATTTTATCCATGGGAGCAAAATGCCTCACCTTATACCAGTTTACATGACTGCAGGACAGTCTGTTTAAGTTGCACTTTTGAATGGCACATAGCCAACAATCCAAGAGAGATGGAAGGAAAGAAATAAGGAAACCAAATTAGACAGAAGAGCAGTGTTTACTTTTGGCTTTACATTCAGTGTTTGGAAAAAAATTTTTCTCTCTCCATCATTTTCTCCTCTGTATTGAAACTGGAAGTGCATATCTATCTATCTACTGCAGGTACTCAATCAGAATAATGGTTTTACTGTCATGCCTTACAGCAGCAGCATTTGGGTTTGTGCATTTGCTGGCTTTTACCACTGAGTGGCGCTATATAACTATAGACTGACACCTCAGGCCTTAGTTTATTCTCTCAAGGATTAATGAGCCGCGCTTCTTTATAGCTGCACGTAGTAGCAGATAAAATCAAGTGAAGCATTGTAGTTAAACGAGTTCATAATCACAAAACTAAAATTACAGCACAAATTTAGAATTTAAGTTATATTAAATCTTATTAGGATCAAATTTAAGCGAAGTAAATGTTAACACAATGAGCCTTTAGATTTTATCATGTGTAATCAGAAAAGCTACGTGTGTAGGGTTTTGTGTCATCTTATATTTTGTGTTCTTTAAATTTATAGTAGATTTATTAACTGAAATAAATTACCATAAAATTAAAACATTGTCAGGACGTTCCACTGCGTCAGCAGATGTCAATGTCATTCAGCCACGCTTGCGTTTTTGCGTTATTATAAGAATGAAATGCGGTAGACTGTTATGATCATTGTGAGGATTTGCCACTAGAGGGCAATGTGCCCCGGAGTCTTTGTTTGTGTAGTTTTTGTTTGTAGACTCAGTTTCCCAGAAGGCACCTCGGTCAGGAGATGCGGGTGCGCATCTGAATTGAGGTAGCTCATTAGATCTCCTATAAATAGCTGTTTATTCTGGGAAACTTGGTCGAGGCTTTCAAGAATCCAGAATCCAGGTCAGAAAGTGAAGATGAAGGACAGAAAACTAACACAAGGAAGAAGAGATGACAGATATGTTGTCATACTGTAATAAGATTTAATGAGAAGAATCAAGGAAGTATGAAAAGCATAAATCTATTTCTTATCCATTTTGTTTCATTTCTACAACAACATTAGCAAACAAATTAGGGAAGATAGAATATGCAAAAATTTTGAATGATGGAAACTTATTGATAAGATGTGCAGATGAAAAACAGAAGGAAAGAGCTCTGGAAATCAAGGAGATAGATAAATGCAAGGTGGAAAATTCTGGTAGGGTGGGAGCTCGAAAAGGAGGGAGCTGCATGGTAGTGATAATGGGGGTACCTATAAATATAAGTGTATACGGAGTGTTAAAGGATAGTGAATCAGTGGCGATAGAATTTAAAGGAGAGAATGTTCCTCAGAAAGTGTTTATAAGCTACCCGGTGAGGGTGTTTGTTCCAAAACCAATGAGATGCTATAATTGTCAGAGGTTTGGACATACTGCACATACATGCAAAAAGGCAGAGAAGATGCGCTAGATGTGGACGAGATCATAAGTTTTGAAAAGTGTAGAACAGTGGTGGAGCCAAAATGCTGTAACTGTGGAGGTCCTCACAATGTGGCTTATGGAGCATGTGAAGTTATGAAGCGGGAGATAGAAATTAAAAAAACTAGAGTGGAAAAAATAATATATTTTGAGGCAGTAAAAAGATCAAAGGGAAGTGAAGGTGTAAGAAGTGAGAAAAGAGAAATGGGAGCGCAAGGACAACCTCATTTAGCAAATTAGAGAGTCTATGTGGATAAAAGAAATCTAGTTACATTTATAGCAGGGGTGATAAACAGCACAGCAGAGGTCAAATCAAAAAATAAGTCCAACTGGTGGTCAAAGCTGCAATCAATCATCTGGGACTGAAAGGACTGACATGGGAAGAAGTTACCAATCAGTCAACACAAGATACATCATGCATTGGTTGATCATAATGGTAATACTGTTAAAATGGAATGCTAGAAATGTCAAGCCAGTATACAATTGGAAATGAAACACCACAGGGTAGTGTGATTAGTCCAATACTATTCATCATTATGATAAATGACATATTTAGCCAAGTCATTATTAAAAAGACTTGATGTGATACAATCACAAGCCTTGAGAGTGTACTGTGGTGCTATTAAAACTTCACCAGTAGCGGCAGTACAAGTGGAAGTCAGAGAAATGCCAATAGAATTATGGAGGATGCAGCTAACGGCTAACTATTGGGTTGGGTTAAAAGGACATAAAGAAACACATCTTCCAAAAAAAAGTTTGGGAAGAATGCTGGGAGAATGGGAGAAATCGCAGAGAGAATTTTGGAAAAATAGGAAATAAGATAGCAAACGAATAAGACATTTTTGAGTTGCAAGTACCTGAAACTACAGTTATACCAGAAATGGCTCCATGGAAGATAGAATGGCCTGAAATTGATCGGTACTTAGTGGCAGAAAAAAGGAAAATAAACAATGAAGAAAACCTAAAGATACTATTCAATGTACATGTAAATCGAAAGTACAAGAAATTTGTATTAATTTACACAGATGAATCCAAAAATCCACAATCAGGGAAAACAGGATTTGGGATGGTTATTCCGGAAAAACAAGTGGAAGTACAAAAAAGGACATCAGATAAAATAGATAATAGCAATACTATATGCAATAAAATGGGTAGAGAAAAATAAGGAAGAAAAGGTCCTGATATGCACTGACTCACTGTCAGTATTAGCAAGCTTAAGATCATTTTATTAAAGGCAAGACAAGATACTTTTTATGAGATACTTCAAGTATACACAAGGAAAATAAACAAGGGCATTAATGTCACCTTCATGTGGGCACCAGCACATTTAGGAATGAGGGGAAATAAGATAGTAGATAAATTGGCAAAGGGAACACTTACAAGAGATAATATTGAGGTACACGTTAAAATGAGTAAGACAGAAGTGAAAAGTATCATATGGGAGGAAATTATCCAAAGGTGGCAGAATAGATGGGACAGAGATAGAAAAGGGAGACACTTATATAAGATACAAGGAAAGGTGAACAAGGAAAGAGTGGGACCAGATGATGGCGGTAATGTAGCATGATGGATGCCAACCGCCGGAAAACATTCAGAAGAAGAAGAAACTTGGTCGAGCATTGACTACATTGATTACTGTCATTGTTATGTGGGCATTTTGTTTTGTACTTTGGTTTGTTTTGTATTGTACGTCTGAGTTAAGAAGGCTCTAGTTTTAGTTATTTTTATGTTTATTGTGTTTCTGTGTTTGTGGAGCTGTCTCTGTCTAGTGACGTGTCGTGTTTGGCTCGAGGTTTATGTAAGTACTGTTTGTTGTGTCTTTAGTGTTGGTGTAGCCCCTTGTATGTTTAGCTTACTGCATGTTTAGGACACTATATATGTTAAGCTACTTGTATATTTAGCCACATTGTATGTTTAGTCATGTGAGAGCTTAGCCGCTAGCAGGTTTAGCCGCTAGTAGGAATTAGCCTCATGTGTGCTTAACCTTTTGTGTGTTCGTTACCCGAGAAGGTTCAGGGACTAACCTCTTTAGATACTAACACTTGTAAATACTAACATGTTTAGATCAGCCTCCATGTTTACAATAACCAGGGCTCCGTTCTGCGTACGTCACTAATTGTTGTGGATTTGTCCTGATCTTGAATTGTTCCGTTCTTCAATGCGCTTCTCGCACTTGCTGTCATAGCAACATGGCCGTAAGCTTGAACCTGCTTGGAAGCAGGTTTATTTTATGTGAACAGGATTTAGGCTGCGCTCCTGGTGGGTTACGATTGGTTAAAATGGCGAGGTCACATCTGATTGGTTAAAGAGCACGACTGACGCAGACTGACGCACAGGGGACAATTATCTTGTGTGTGTATGTAAGTGTGTGTGTGTGTATATATATATATATATATATATATATATATATATATATATATATATATATATATAAAATTGCTATCAAATATTATATTAGAACATGAACTCATAGTTTTATTATTATCAAATATGATATCACGATTATAATAAACCCTAGGCATGAGACAGCCGTCAAGACCATTAATACAAATTCTTGTATAATGTTTATTTTGTAATACATTTATTTTTCAGGGGTATGTCATGAATATGCAAATAAATATTTATATATAATAAAAATTTATATTTTTTATAAAGAAAATTTGGTTAAAACTAATTTAATTATAAAATAAACAATATAAAAGTATACATGTATTTTAAAAAAATTATATTTCAATTTTTTCATATCTTCATCTTGCTTATTTTATTTTATTTTATTTGTAAACCATTAACCTATGTATTTATGTTCTAATATAATATTTGATAGCGATTATCTAAGGGGGAAAATCCATGGCAGGGGGGCATTTCAGTGCATAACACGTGTTACAAAAAAAATTGAGCCGCTCTTTTGCCATTTCCTCAACCAATCGGAGGGGTTGTGATCAGTGTTTCTACTGTCGATGCATATCGCCTTTTAAACCAACGCACGAACCCGCAATAATCCTGGACAACTCAATCCAGCTATACTAATCATCAACAGGTGTGCTCGAAGAACCGAATTAGCCAGATCGTAATTAGCACAATGATCTCATCTTAGATGTGTCAGTTCATCTCGGATGTGTCAAGCGACATACTAGAACGGACCCCAGATTAGCGAATAACCCCACTAACTACTAACCCGTTCAGTCATATTCTCTCCCGTCCTAGTCTTATCGTGTTGCTAGTCTTGTTTTGCCCCCAGTCTTGTCCTGTCTCTAGTCTCGTCCCGTCTCTAGTCCTGTCCTGTCTCTAGTCTTGTTTTGCCCCAGTCTTGTCCTGTCTCTAGTCTAATACCGTCTCTAGTCCTGTCCTGTCTCTAGTCTAGTTTTGCCCCAGTCTTGTCCTGTCTCTAGTCTCGTCCCGTCTCTAGTCCGATCCTGTCTCTAGTCTTGTTTTGCCCCAGTCTTGTCCTGTCTCTAGTCTAATACCGTCTCTAGTCCTGTCCTGTCTCTAGTCTAGTTTTGCCCCAGTCTTGTCCTGTCTCTAGTCTCGTCCCGTCTCTAGTCCTGTCATGTCTCTAGTCTAGTTTTGCCCCAGTCTTGTCCTGTCTCTAGTCTCGTCCCGTCTCTAGTCCGATCCTGTCTCTAGTCTTGTTTTGCCCCAGTCTTGTCCTGTCTCTAGTCTCGTCCCGTCTCTAGTCCTGTCCTGTCTCTAGTCTTGTTTTGCCCCAGTTTTGTCCTGTCTCTAGTCTAATAGCATCTCTAGTCCTGTCCTGTCTCTAGTCTAGTTTTGCCCCAGTCTTGTCCTGTCTCTAGTCTCGTCCCGTCTCTAGTCCTGTCCTGTCTCTAGTCTTGTTTTGCCCCAGTTTTGTCCTGTCTCTAGTCTAATAGCATCTCTAGTCCTGTATTGTACCCAGCCTCGTCCTGTCTTGTCTTGTTTCAGCTCCAGGTTATTTTGTTTGTCTCGCTCTTAGCCTTTTGTCAAGCTGAAGAGCCTATGTTATGATGTGTAAAGCTAACAAAGCCTATGTTATGTTATGTAAAGCTAAAAGAGCCTTGTGTTAAACTAAGAGTATGTTTAGCTATAAATGCTATGTTTATAGTTTGAGTTCTTGGTTTGTTTCTTTGTTTGTTTTGTTTAGTTATTGCGCCTAAGCCTGCCTCTAAGCCTACGTCAAGTAACAGCAGCCAGTTTATCACCTGTTCGTGACAATCATCATAATTTTTTAACTATAATAACCCCTGTTGTGCTGTACCACCGCTGGCAAAACCTTACAAGTGAAACATTAAACAAATTTACAAAAACACTACTAATATTACAGTACAAATTTAGAATTTAGGTTAAGTATAGGCATTTTTATTTGCATCGAATTTAAGCAAAGTAAATGTATACTTATTCTAAACTTTAGATGATATCATGTGTAACACTAGCGTATAACCAGAAAACTCTCTGGAAAACTTTATGCGTGCGGTTGAGTGCTGATTAGACTACGTAGGAAATTAAAGAGGAGGATCACGATACTCAACATCCCGGAGCCCAAACCCTATTTAAATTAAATTAACAAATATTGTAAGTAAATAACAATATCCAACATTTAAAAAAGCATTTTATGTATACTATAAAAATAATCCTGCATCTCTTTACTGTAAGGTGTTCCAGCTGCCACTCTTCCTAAACGGCTCTTCATCAGAGTAAATCATTCAGTAACAAGCCTGTAAATTTCCATGTAAAACAGGTACATCCTTATGAATAAATTGATATGATGAGCTATTTATCAGTGATTTATGTAAACGACTCAGTTCAGATGTAAGTAAATGCACATTGCTGCGCTGTTTTGGGGAGGGAAGTGCTGATCACATTTGGTCTGCTGTGGGTCAATAGGTCTTACATATTCATGTAATGTCATGGATTATTCAGTGAAACAGAGGTTCTGCTGAAAAAAAGTTAGGCACATCAGTCACTTTACTCCAAATAAAAGGTCTTTCTGAGTGTTATGATATAGTTGTAAAATAACAGATGTACAAACGGTGCGCACTGAATACTAAACCTAAACCAGGCACGAGGATTAATAAACCGAGATGTGTGTTTCTTAGCCCCACCCCGTTTTTCATTTTTTAAATAAAATATAAACTTTAAATATTTTATAAAAATACCAAAGAAAAGGATTAAAAACAGTAACAATGATGGTATTTACACAAATTATTTGAAGCACTGCAGGTCTTCAGAAGAGCCTGATGGTCTTAAAGTGGGGAGGGGTGCATTTCAGTTCCTCTGAATGTATAGGTGAGAACAGCTGATTCACACCTGAGGAGGGTGAATAATTTGCATTTGAATGTTGTCTGACATTGTAAATGTTAAACTTTCTATAAATAGCTGTTAGTTCTGAGAAACTGGTTCGAGCATAAATAATATTATTTTTGTCATGCGGGCTTTTTGTTTTGTTTAGTCTTTTGGTTTGAGTTTGTATTTTGCTGTCCAGGGGGGTATTCCAGAAAGCTTGGTTAACTTACCATTTGGTTAATCTCTGATAAGAGTAAGTTTAATCCCCTCGTACTGGTTACCCAGAGTTAGTGCGCGTGCATGGTGCATTCATAAAGACATTTTCAATAGATCGCCGATTTCACGAGTCAAAATGGAAAATCAAAGTAAAAAAAAGAGAGCGGCGTATTTCACAGAGGTTTTAATGCACGCATATGAGGAATTCAAGCCAATAATAATGAAATAAAGCAATACGGCTGCATCGGCTAAAAAAAAGAAAGTTGGCTTGGCAAAAAATAACGGACAGAGTAAATGCGTGAGTGTATTAAATTGCAAATTTAACATCGCCTCCCCTTTTATTATAATGCAAAATAATTAAACACCCCTTTCCGCATCCTTTTGGCTGTTAAATGAAAGCCTTTACGGTAACACTTTATAATAACTACACCCTATGAATCATTAGTTAAGCATTGGTAAATAGTTAATCAATCATTTATAAAGCATTGTTCCTGCATTAATAGACATTAGTAAGCAGTTTATAAATACAGCTATACATGCTTTATTCTTGCTTTATAAGCATCTATATAATATGCTTAATAATTGTATTTTCATACTTTATTAAGGATCTGTTAATCATTTCTAAATTAAGCATTACATCATTTAAAAACCGATTAGTTAGTAACTGTAAGTGGTTCATGAGATCATTTAGAACGTGTTAGTAAATGATTCATAAACCATTTGAATGCACATTTATACATCTTATTATTCAGACATATATTAACAGTTTGTCAGTGTGTTAATAAATGCTTTATTAACACACATTCCTACTGTAACCCATAATTAATTTAGGTAGTTATAAAACATTTACTAGCTGTCAGGTAATGGTTTTTGTGAGCTCATCTAAAGTGAGGACTATTTATGCCTTGTAAAGGGTTTACAAATGAGATTTAAACCCACTTTTATCTTCTAAACAGAAAAAGGAAAACACAACACAGAGGGAAACATAAAAATATTTATTTCAAGATGCAAAAAAAAAAACATACAACTGTACATATAAATTAATATAAAATAATTTAATATGAAAAATAAACCTCTGTAAAAATGAAACTACAAATATGCTTTTGATGAATGTTTGAATGAAATAAAATTTAAAATATACTTCTGCAGTGTCAGATATAAAATAGAAAAATTTACTAAATAAGCAACAAAAGTAACTAAATTAACAACAACAACAACAAAAAAGTTTGTTTCATGGCTGGGTGATTGTGCAAACAGTGAATCACAAAGAAGTGGCAAAAAAGCCACACAAAATTTTGATAAAAGCAAAAAATAAAAATAAAACAAAAAAAAATCTTCATTTTCATACATTTCACTACTTGTACTTCCTTGAAATGTCATGAATCAATCTGCCAAATGCACCATCAGAGTGTTTCTTTGCCAGCCATTCATTCCACTTAATCACTGCAAGGTGGTCAGAAAGCAAACTCTCTGTGCGATTTCCTCTAAGCCTCCAATCTGCTCCTTGTAGGATCTCCAGGCCCTCTCAATATGTTGGGTATGGGCACCAGTGTGGGGATCTACATACCACCTGCTGTGGTTGACAGTGTGATGGTTGTACCCTAGTTCAGGGAGTATGCGATAAGCACGCCACTCGTCACTGATAATTGATGACCCAGGCCTCACATGATGCGCAACCAAGGGCACTAGATCTCTTCGAGATCTTCTCTCCAGAAGACATAGAATAGGTTTTTTAGATTTTTGCTGCTGATGATATTTCACACCTAACATCCCAAAAACCCACTTCTTTCTTTTCCACCCTCCAGCCATTCTTTCTTTACCATACTAATGGAGAAAAAACACAACAAATACAGACATAAAAAAATAGCCATTTTACACATTTATTTACATTAACTATTGCCATAACATACCTTTCTTTTGTGATGAAAATGGCTTTCGTCGATCACAACAAACTCCCTTCTTCCACCAATTTGCTGGCCTGTACGCCTTCTCATCCTTTCAACTGCTGTGACACAGACCTCCCTTATTTTCTTTGCCATTTTAGTAAGAGTAGCTGAACTACTTGCAATTCTGTCATCCATCATGTCTATCTGGCGTAACCGTAGACCCTGACAAAACCTTTATGGGCAAATAGAACATGTAAGGTAAATGAATGCCTTTATGTAAAATAATTGACATTATATGCATTATACAAATGTTTCTTCTTATTATTATTACAGAATATTATTATATTATTATAGATAATATTATTCTATTAAGAGAATGGCAACAAAGCAAGTTTATAATATGCAGTGGTGGCCAAAATTATTTGAACACTAGCATTTTAACCAGCTAAAATGGTTTAAGGTCAGTTATTTGTATTGTTTGCTGTAGTGTGTCAGTAGGAAATATCAGATTACATTTCCAAACATTTATTCTGCCATAAATTGTAAGATTTTTGTTTGCACAAAGAGTTTGACAACAGCCACACAGGATCTGTTCTCATTATCATCCAGAACAGAACAAACTGTATTTAGTCTGAACAAAAGACAGACTAAATCCAGAAGAACTGTGGCAATGTCTCCAAGATGCTTTAAGAGACCTACCTGCAAAGGCAAAAGTTGTTTTAAATGAATCAATGAAAAAAAAAATGCATAAAACTGTTAACAGTACTGCAGTATGCAGGTAGGTTTCTTGAAGCATCTTGGCGACATTGTCACAGTTCTTCTGGGTTTAGTCTGTCTCAGTTTGTTCTGTTTCTTCATGTCATTCCTGAAGAACTGGAAAATGATGATGATGATGGGATAAGATCTCTGAGTGGAGCACTGGCTGCTGTCAGACAAAACAAAAATGGATGGATCACTGGATTATTACAATCAATGGCAAAATTAATGTTTGGAAATGTAAACTGAAATTTCCTACTGACACCATTTTTTAGCTGGTAAAAACACTATGGTTCTAATAATTTTGGCCATCATTGTACATATTTATATTACTACCTGTACATGAACTGCATCTACTTGCTGAAGGAGATCTTTGATCCACTTAAGATTGATTTGTGGCTGACAGACATTTGTTTTGCCCTTCCCTCATGTACTGCTTGTTAACAAATTCTATTGTAAACAATTAAATAAATATTGACATAATTAATAAACTGTATATATATATATAAACTGTATAATAATTAATATATAATATTTAATAAACTATATATATATATATATATATATATATATATATATATATATATATATATATATATATATAAAAACCCACTTTTTTAGGGCTATCATGAGATATATATATATATATATATATATATATATATATATATATATATATATATATATATATATATATATATTTTTTTTTTTTTTTTACTTACCAAGCATGTTGATCTCCACTGTTTGCCCTTTTCTTCATTTTCATGTTCTGATGGCATATTCTGCATTTAATTTTTGTTTTTAGCAGTTTCCTTCTCTGAAGCCACTTAATAAGCTTCAGAGTGTTTTTTATAGAGCTGGGTTTGTTAATAAGCTTCTTCAGCCCGGTGAATCTGCTCATTTATTATTATTATTATTATTATTATTAATAATTAAACGATTACTTTAGAAAGTGGTGAATGTAGAGCAATAGTTAGTTTTTGATCTGACGGAGCGGGAGAAATTGCGCTCCCGCTTTCATGCGTAATCAATACGGGACAAGGGAAAAGTTCCGTGTTCACACGTCATCAACGGGGGACAAAGGAATTGTGCAGCAGCAGTGTTTTAACTAACATGGAGAACTCCGACAAAAAGTCGAAAAGGCGTGCGGACCCGGGGCAAAAAGAATGACAACGTGGAGATGGATGCATTGAAGAAGACGTGCGTCAGTGGCACTAGTGGTGAGTATGTTACTCTGTTTACTGGCACACATTATTGATGGCTAGCAAGCTATGGCTAGATGCCGGTGTTATGCGCTAAAATGCCCCCCTGCCACGGACTGCCCCCCCTACATAATCTCTATCAAATATTATATTAGGACATACATTTAAAGGTTTAATATTATCGAATATATTATTACTATTATAATTAACCCTAGGCACGTGACAGCCGTCGAGACGATTAATACAAATCCCCAAAAATGATTATTTTATGGCACATTTCTTTTGTAGGGGTTTGTCAAGGTACAAATAACAAATTATTTATTACAATTTACACTAAATAAATATTGTTCGTGGTGAAAAATGACAGGAAACGATTTTTATTATAAAATAAGCAATATAAAATCTATAGTCTTATAAATTATAAATCTAATAAATTGATTTTTTAAATAAATTGTTGCTTTTTTGTTTGTTTTTGGAAACTGTGATACTTTCCCCCCAAAATTTTTTGATAAATAAACAGTAAGAAAAGCATTTATTAAAAATAGAAAGAATTAAGGTCAATACATTTTCTTTAAAAAAAAATTAATACCTTTATTTAGCAAAGATGTGTTAAATGGATAAGAAATGATAGTAAAGATTTTTTTTTATAAATATTGAACTTTTTATTCTTCAAAGAATCTTGATCACAGATTCCCAAAAAAAAAATAAAAATTAGGCACAACAGTTTCCAACACTGAAATAAATCAGCATATTATAACGCTTTCTGAAGGATCATGTGGCACTGAAGACTGGAGTAATGATGCTGAAAATTCAGCTTTGCATTAATGGAACAAAGGATATTTTAAAGAGTATTATAATTAAAAACTGTTATTGTTAAATTGTAATAATATTTTTTTCTGCATTTTTGATCAAATTAATGCAGCCTTAATGAGCATAAGAGACTTATTTAAGAAAATAAAATACAGTCTTACTGCTTCCAATTTTTTAATGGCAGTGTATTTTTGCTGTACAATTGTTTCTCTTGGCTGGTTCCAATAAAAATAAAAATTGCATTGGGGATTTAGAGGAATAACCTGGAAGACCATCTACATAAGCTTTAACACTTTTTGTTTTGTTAAATCCTTGTAAAAGACTTAAAACAAATAGAGGGTGACTTAATAAGCTGCATTTACTGCATTAAATTATAATTTCATAAGGAACCAGTTACTTCACTCTGGAAGAACATACAGTAAACTACATAAAACAAATTCCTTTAAGAGAAGTATTCTTTGGTTAGCTAAAGCACTGTGTAAAAAATAAATCAGATCCACATATCAACATTTTATACCAAATAAAAAATAATACTATTACCGCACGCCGGTATAATAAACAACTTTGTGTCATAATGGAGATTGAAACAATTTATGAGTCAGGTGTGTGAGTGTGTCAATTGGTGTGTAAGAATATCAAAACCAAATACTAACAATAATTTTGTGTTCTCTGAATTACAGCTCAAACACCACAGCAGGTGGTGTCCCGTTACAAAAACATTTTTCGGCACTTCAGTAAAGGAGGGACCATGTCAGCTGCTTTCAAACGTGTTGGCGTGGACCGGAACACAGTAGCAGTCAATGCGCCAATCGCAGAGCTATACATTGCTGCACCTGACAAATTTAAGGATCTTCTTAAAAACCACAGCAGTCAGGTTAAACTAAGTGCATTTGCCACACAGTGTGCTGCCGCAATTAATGATAATTCAGCAATTGAGGATAGAATTAAAGCCCTTAAGGCTTCTGGTAAGCTGTTGCCCCTTAAACGGAAGTGAACTCACCAAAATTATGTACGGTCTGCACTGCTGTTCACTGTTTTTTTCAAGTTTTGAAATATTTTATATTATCATTATTTTTTATAAAAATATTATTTGTTGTATTTTATAATCCATTGTTGGTACTGATTGTTGATACAGTTGTACGGTTTCATTTATTTTGCATCTTGAAATAAATATTTTTATGTTTCCCTCTGTGTTGTGTTTTCATTTTTCTGTTTAGAAGATAAATGTGCCTTTAAATCTCATTTGTAAACCCTTTACAAGGCATAAATAGTCCTCACTTTAGATGAGCTCACAAAAACCATTACCTGACAGCTAGTAAATGTTTTATAACTACCTAAATTAATTATGGGTTACAGTAGGAATGTGTGTTAATAAAGCATTTATTAACACACTGACAAACTGTTAATATATGTCTGAATAATAAGATGTATAAATGTGCATTCAAATGGTTTATGAATCATTTACTAACACGTTCTAAATGATCTCATGAACCACTTACAGTTACTAACTAATCGGTTTTTAAATAATGTAATGCTTAATTTAGAAATGATTAACAGATCCTTAATAAAGTATGAAAATACAATTATTAAGCATATTATATAGATGCTTATAAAGCAAGAATAAAGCATGTATAGCTGTATTTATAAACTGCTTACTAATGTCTATTAATGCAGGAACAATGCTTTATAAATGATTGATTAACTATTTACCAATGCTTAACTAATGATTCATAGGGTGTAGTTATTATAAAGTGTTACCGCATTTACTTTTCCTGCCATTCATTTCTTTAGGTTAAAATACCAATGTATACTGACTAGGAATTTATGTTCCCTTTCCCTTTTACAATCGACTTCGTTTTATTCGAACATCGTTGATGCAAAAGCACGAGGTTATGTGGTGATGCCCCAGATAGAAGAGACGCTTGCGGGCTATCTCTCTCCTGGAACATCATCCTCATTAAAGAAACCAACACTTTCCTCCAAGCCGTGTAGAACTTCTTCTACCCTGGTAGGGAAAGCGTTCCAAGCAGCAGGTCAGGCCGGCGCTTCCTTGCACACCATGGTGGTTTTGCTGGTGTATCAGGCTGATCTGCTGAAAGATTTAAGCATGAGCAGCACACTGAATCATGACGCATTCAATGAATTACGCCGGGCTACTGATTTATCCCTGCGTGCGACTAAACAGACAGCCCGTGCAATCGGCCGTTCCATGGCCTCCTTGGTGACCGCTGAAAGGCACCTGTGGTTAAACCTGACAGGCATCAAGGACAAGGATAGAAGATTCCTCCTTGATGCCCTTGTCTCACCTTCCGGCCTATTTGGCGACGCTGTAAATTCCGTCGCCACTAGGTTCCAAGAAGCTAAATTGTATAAACAGGCTTTTGGGAAATTTCTCCCACGCCGTGCTCAAGAGTCGAGGCCCTTGGCCACCCAGCCTCGGCCAGATCTGAATCTTACCAGGCGAGAGGCACAGAAGAGAGCGTCAGCAGCTGGGCACCCCCCCGTAAGGACTGGGGTACGGCTCGACGCCCCCAACAGGCTGCCTCCAAAAGATCAGATCGCCGCACTGTCTTCTTTTCAAAGACTAAGTCCTGAAGCCTACGTGCCCAGGACTGTGGGGGTGATCCCCCCCGGGAAACGGCACTCAACTCTCTTCCCTATAAGAGCATGCCCCCCCGGACACCCCAAGGGGGTCGGTGTTCAGTTTCCGCCGCCTCTGGTGTTTCGGACCTCACCGACCTCCAGAGATATGTTAGTGCCTCGGTTTTATCCTGCTATATTCCAGGATGCCGAACCACTAACAACCCCCCCGCGCACTAAAACTTGTACCCCTTTCGGAGAAACTGGCAGCGTGGAAGCTACTGCCAGGCATATCTCCCTGGGTGCTAAAGCCTGTAGAGAAAGGCTACAGGATTCAGTTTGCTCATCGCCCTCCGCGTTTCACCGGCGTGGTCTACACTTCCATGATACCGGAGAGAGCGCATCTGCTAAACTCCAAACTCCAGGTGTTGCTGGAGAAGGGAGCCATAGAACAGGTTCCTCCTCCAGACAGGTAGTCAGGCTACTACAGTCGCTACTTTCTGGTTCCGAAGAAAGGCGGGGGGCTGCGTCCGATTTTGGATCTTCGCGGGTTGAACCGCTATCTCAAAAAGTACAGATTCAAGATGTTAACCATCAATATGATTGTCTCGCAAATCCAACCAGAAGATTGGTTCGTGACGATAGATTTAAAGGACGCATACCTCCACATAAAAGTTTTGCCACAACACAGGAAGTTCCTGAGGTTCGCTTTCGGGGGAGAAGCTTACCAGTATCAGGTCCTTCCATTCGGTCTAGCTCTGTCACCCCGCACATATACAAAATGTATGGATGCTGTCCTGGCTCCCTTGCGACTCCAGGGCATCCGTATTCTCAATTACATAGACGACTGGCTAATCCTGGCCCAGTCTCAGCAGCTAGCGCTCCGACATCTGCCAAATTGTTTCAGTGCTGAAGTTCCTGCAAGATAAGTTGTCCTCGGGCTTGTGCCCTAGTACCCTTAGGACGTACATGGCCGCTATCTCAGCCTGCCACGTTCCAATCGAGGGGATTACTGTGGGAAAACACCCTTTAGTTGCCCGTTTTATTCATGGAGCTAAACGGTTGAGGCCACCCACTAGAGCCATGACCCCTTCATGGGATTTATCTATCGTGCTCGAAGGTCTAATTGACACTCCTTTCGAACCACTAGAGTCAGTGCCTGACAGGCTTCTGACTCTTAAGATGGTTTTTCTAATGGCCATTACCTCTCTCAAGAGGATTGGGGATCTGCGCGCCTTGTCAGTCTCCCCATCCTGCCTGGACTTTGCCCCTGGGCTAGTCAAGGCCATTCTGCATCCTCACCCGAACTATCTTCCGAAAGTTCAATTTTCAAACATGCGCCCTGTTGTTCTTGAAGCCTTCTGTCCTCCGCCTTTTACAGCTTCGGAGCAGGAAAACTTCACCTATTATGTCCAGTACGTGCTCTTCGGATTTACGTCCACCGCACCTGCCAGTGGCGTAGATCAGAGCAGCTCTTTATTTGCTATGGAGGCCGCAACCGGGGGGCGGCCGCTACTACGCAGACCATTTCACATTGGGTGAGAGATGCTATTGCTCTCTCCTATGAGGCGCGTGGGCTCACTTCACCTCTAGGAATCAGGGCTCATTCAACCAGGTATATTGCACTAGCAAGAGGTATTCCCCCTGCAACAAACTCCGCACACATTTATTAGATTTTATAGTCTGGATGTTCCTGTCACTCCAGGCTCACGAGTCCTCGAGTCAGCTTCCCAGACATAGTTCTGAGACCTCTCAGCCTTGTGCGCACACGCTACACAATGCGGGGTCCAGACACTCGCAGTGCGGCGACGTTGGTACTCTCGTTCCCATAGCGTTTTCACGCAGCATCGAGTGTAGCCTTTGAAAGGGAACTTCTCGGGTTACTTTGTTGTAACCCTGTTCCCTGAAAAGGCGGGAATAAGATGCTGCGTCCCAATGCCGCACTGCCCACGTGACCGGACGTCCGTTCAGACAATCAATCTGAGGAATGTTGCCGGCTCACTCCTATTTATAACCTGCAGGTGCATCTAATCAGATGACGTCACCTGACCGAGGTTATATAAGCCAAAATTTGGCGTGTTTGGTACACACATGCTTTACAACCGGCAACACGAAAAGATATTCCCATAGCGTTTTCACGCAGCATCTCGTTCCCGCCTTTTCAGGGAACAGGGTTACAACAAAGTAACCCGAGACGATTTCTTATTTAATAAGGTGTAATCCTTCTGGAGCCAGAAGCCGAGTGAAAAATTAAACACAAAAACATTCTGCAAAAAGGTAATATTTAATTACACGATCACTGAGCTATTTATTAAACATAACTTAGTATATGCTTTCTGTCATTTAGCTAATAGAAAGAAGGCCGAAGCCCGTCTAACTGGCGGGGCCCCATCACCACCACCCCTCCCCCCATCTGGGGAGCGGCTCTGTCCCTTAATAAAGGGCGACCAGTGACACTAACATGGTGAAATGTAAGTTTACCACTATGATTTATTTTCATTATACGACTTAAATTACTATCTCTGTCACTTAAAGACTTTTGAACATGCTTTATGTTTTTATGCAAGCTTACTGTATTTAACTGCATATGATGTAGAGGCTACTGTAATCTTAGTTGTATTACTCTGACATGTTTTTCCTGCATTATTGTTTTTTTCTTTGATAATATTGAGAATTCTATGGGTTGTATTTTCTTATAGATACTAATAGAGGGATTGTATTATTGAACACTACAGAAACTTCAATTCAATTCAATTAAATTTTATTTGTATAGCGCTTTTAGCAATTTTCATTGCCGCAAAGCAGCTTTACACAGTCAAAAAAAATTATTTAAGTTTGTATGAAATGTGAATTTGTATGAATCAAAATGGTCAGTTTGTCCCTGGTGAGCAAGCCGAGGGCAACAGTGGCAAGGAAAAACTCCCTGAGATGGTAATAGGAAGAAACCTTGAGAGGAACCAGACTCAACAGGGAACCCATCCTCATTTGGGTGAAACAGAAAGCAGTAAATGATTTGCATTTATAGAGTGTGTAGGGTGGGAGGCAGTTCAGCTATAATAGCTGATGTTAATTGATGTTAATATGGAGTCCAGGTAGTTATTGAAGAACCAGGTAGACTTGTAAGAATTCCAGTCATGAACTATCGAACTGTCAAGTCCCCAGAGAAACAGTTGCCAACACCAGTCAAGGCCAGAACCGTCTTCTAGGTAGAGAGAACCATCCCCAGACACCAGACGCATCCCGGAGAGACACACGGGGCATCCATGTGACGAGATCTTCAGCCAGAAGCGGGGCACCAGGATGGGTCAGACAGGTCCGGAGGGCAGAGGGAGTCTGGATCACTGGCAGCTCAGGAATGACGTGTAGCTCGACAGAGAGAGAGAAAGAGTGAAAGGGGGAGAGAAGAAAGAGAAAGACGGGGGGGAAGAGAAGAAGAGGAGAGATGGCAGTTAGGTATGGTCACAGTCACACAATGTATAATGTGAATGTATATTAACTGTAGAGTGCAAGTAGAGACTCCGGCAGGACTAACTATGACAGCATAACTAAAAGGGAGAGCCAGAAGGGAACACAGACATGAGGGCTTCCTGACATGTAAAGCAAACAATCACCTCACCGTCAGCAAACCTGAGTGATCAATGAGAGTGAGGAAGACAGCATCCAAACATACCAGTTCACCATAATACTCTACGTCCATGAGACCCCCAGATCTGCTCCTTTACCTATGGCAAATCTATTTATAAAAATGCTTGGCTAAATAAATAGGTTTTTAGCCTGGACTTAAACACTGAGACTGTGTCTGAGTCCCGAACACTATTTGGAAGACTATTCCATAATTTTGGGGCTTTGTAAGAAAAAGCTCTGCCCCCAGCTGTATTTTTCATGATACGCGGTACTGACAAGCAGCCTGCATCCTTTGATCGAAGTAGGCGTGGCGGATCGTAAGACACTAGCAGTTCGCTCAGGTACTGCGGCGCGAGACCATTTAATGCTTTATATGTCAAGAGTAGTATTTTAAAATCAATGCGAAATTTCACAGGGAGCCAATGGAGTGAAGATAAGATAGGGGTGATGTGCTCATATCTTCTGGTTCTAGTGAGGACTCTCGCTGCTGCATTCTGGACTATCTGAAGCTTATTTATGCATCTAGCTGAACAACCAGACAGTAAGGCATTACAATAGTCCAACCTAGAGGTGATAAAAGCATGAACTAGTTTTTCTGCGTCGTTTAGCGACAATAAATGTCTTATCCTGGCAATATTTCTGAGGTGAAAGAATGCTATCCTGGTAATATTATCTACATGTGCTTCAAATGAAAGGCTGGAATCAATGATCACACCAAGGTCTTTCACTGTTGCATTTAATGGAACAGAAAGGCCATCTAAAGTTACGGTGTGATCTAAAATTTTACTCCTAGCTGTATGCGGTCCTATGACTAGAACTTCTGTCTTATCCGGATTTAGCAGAAGGAAGTTAATTAGCATCCAATTTCTTATGTCCTGCACACATTGCTCAACTTTAGTAAGCTGTTTTTTCTCATCAGGTTTTGCTGAGACATATAACTGTGTATCGTCAGCATAACAATGAAAACTAATACCATGCTTACGGACTATGTTGCCCAGAGGAAGCATGTAAAGGGAAAAAAGCAGTGGACCTAAAACTGAACCCTGCGGAACGCCAAACTCCACTAGAGAACATGCAGAATAATCACCATTTAAGTCTACATACTGATAACGATGGGTCAGATAGGATCTGAGCCAGGAGAGAGCTGTACTCTTAATTCCTACTACATTTTCTAATCTGTGAAGAAGAATAGTATGATCAACGGTGTCAAAAACTGCACTGAGGTCAAGTAATACAAGCATAGTTACACAACCCTGATCAGAGGCCAATAGAATGTCATTTACTACTTTAACGAGTGCTGTCTCTTTACTGTGATGAGGCCTAAATCCTGACTGATACAGTTCATGTATGCCATTTCTATGTATATATGAGCATAGCTGCTCCGCTACTATCTTTTCCAGAATCTTAGAGATAAAGGGGAGGTTTGATATTGGCCTGTAACTGGACAGCTGACAGGGGTCGAGGTCAGGTTTCTTAATTATTGGTTTGATAACTGCTCATTTAAAAGATTTTGGAACATAACCAATGCTGAGTGAAGAATTAATTATTCTCAACAGGGGTTCTGTTATTGCTGGTACTATCTGTTTAAGAAAATG
Organism: Clarias gariepinus; assembly: GCF_024256425.1. NCBI lineage: Eukaryota > Metazoa > Chordata > Actinopteri > Siluriformes > Clariidae > Clarias > Clarias gariepinus. Next base: position 2,006,674 of record NC_071105.1, read on the forward strand.
TGTCGGTACAGGATCTAATATACAGGATGATGAATTTGAAGAAGAGATGAGTGAAATTAGTTCATTCTCTTCAAGGGGAGTAAAGTATTCTAGGTTCTGATCTGACATGGCTAGATTAACATCTGCATCAATTACATTGTTCGGTTTCAAAACCTCAATTTTATGCCTAATATTTACAATTTTATTATTAAAAAAGTTCATGAAGTCCTCACTATTGCATGATGTTGTTGTGGAGATTTCTGCAGTGGTCTTATTTCTGGTTAATTTGGCTACAGCATTAAATAAGAATCTGGGATTATTTTTATTATTTTCTATAAGAGTGAAGAGATATGTTGATCTAGCTACACTAAGAGCTTTTCTATAGTTCAGGATGCTCTCCTTCCATGCTATTTGAAATACTAGTAATTTAGTTTGACGCCATTTACGTTCTAATTTCCGAGCGGTCTGTTTTAAAGTGCGCGTGTGATCGTTATACCAGGGAGCAAGTTTCTTATCTCTAATAATTTTTCTTTTAACTGGAGCTACATTATCTAAGGTATAGCGAAATGTTGACTCTAAATATTCAGTCGCCTGATCGAGTTCTGTGGGGTCAGACGGTGATCTAATCGAAGTTGGGAACTCTGGGAGATTACTGATAAAACTCTGTTTGGTAGTTGATGTGAATGCACGTTTCATACGGTAGTGCGGCGCTGTGCGTACATTATTACTGTGACACACTTCAATTGAGACAAGATAGTGATCTGAGATAACTTCAGATAGTGGAATTGTGAATAAATTTCTTATACTTAATCCGAATAATATTATTAAATCTAAAGTGTGACCTGGTTTATGAGTGGGTCCTACTACACACTGATTTACTCCTACTGAGTCCAGTATGGACATAAATGCTGTTCTCAGAGGGTCTTCTGGGTTTTTAAAATGAATATTAAAATCTCCAGCAATTAACACTTTGTCTACAGAAACGACTAGGTTTGAAAGGAAATCTGCAAATTCACTAAGAAATTCAGAGTACGGCCCTGGAGGTCTGTAAATGACAATTAGCGGGATCGACTGAGCTGACTTAATATAGTTAAATGCACTTATGTTACTATTAAGAATTTCAAATGAATTAAATTTGTGTCCGTGTTTTTGTACAATAGTCAAATTATCATTGTGAATAACTGCGACGCCTCCTTCTCTACCAGTTAACCGAGGCTGGTGTATGTAGCTGTATCCAGGAGGACTAGCTTCATTTAGAGCCACATACTCGTCCTGTTTAATCCAGGTTTCTGTTAAACAGAGTATATCAAATTTCTGATCTGTGATAATTTCATTAACTATAACTGCTTTAGATGCGAGAGATCTAATATTTAACAGTCCTAGCTTCAGATCAGAGGTGCCGGCTGCGCATTCAGTCTGATCCAAGTTTGTGGTCTTTATGTTAATTAAATTACTAAAACAGACTTTCTGAGTCTTTCTAAATTTGTTTTTAGCTCGGGGAACAGACACAGTCTCAATACAGTGAACCCTGGGTGACGACTCTTTGCAGCTAGCAGACGGTTGGTTTAGCCTGTCTGTCTGCTCCCTGGCCTGGGCTCTGGATTGTCACCGATTAACTAGGCCTCTTCTGAGACTATGAGCTATACTACAGGAAATGAGAGCAGCACCTTCCCGAGTGGGATGGACACCGTCCCGCCCTAACAGGCCAGCTTTGCCCTTAAAGGTCTTCCAATTATCAATAAAGCCCACGTTGTTTTCGGAGCACCACCTGGACATCCAGCGGTTCAGCGACCATAACCTGCTGTAAGTTATGTCACCACGTCTCATTGGGATGGGACCAGAGCATACTACTCCATCGGACATCGCCTTCACTAATTTAAACACCTCTATAAAGTTACTCTTACTAACCTCTGACTGACGAAGGCGTATATCATTAGCTCCAGCATGTACCACTATCTTTGAGAACCTGTGCTGTCCTAGAGCCCTAAGATTACCTGCTATGTCCGGTGCTCTGGCTCCCGGGATACACCTAACCACTGCCGCTGGTGCCCCTAAAGGTCTAGCTAATTTCACATGTCTCAGTATAGAGTCTCCTATAACCAGAGCTCTTTCAGGTTTCTCAGCGGGTGCATCACTGAGGAGAGCAAACCTGTTTGACACGTGAAGCGCAGAAGAGGTGTGCTCTGGTGGGCTAGCCTTAGCGTTAGCTTTGGCTGAACAAGTATGCCGCCGAGTCGTCACCCACTCGCCCCGCTGTGAGGGCTCTAATGCCGGAGTCGGGGGCTGGTTATCTCCGCCTGCGGCACCCAGACTGTCCACTACAGGAATAACACTGCTCTTACACTCTCTAACCCTCTCTAAAGTCTGGATGCGCTCCTCTAACGCTGATATCTTCTCCGTCAGAGTGCTCACTAACACACACCTATCACAAATAAAATTATTACTAACGACGGAGGAAGAATGTCTAAACATCCTGCACTCTACACACTGAACGAGCTGAATATTAGACATAACGAACAGACCTAAGAAAGAACACAGTCTGTCACAGTTGTTGCTGTGTTGCTTTTTTTTTGCCAGATAATGTATACTTGCATATTTTTACTGAAGGATGAAGATGTAGAGACCACATCTGCTGTGACAGAAGTGGACAATACTGGTAGATCCACTGAGGTAGGATGCATGTCCCCTTTTTACATTAGAGTAACAAACTGTCATTGTTCTTTCATAGTACATACCTGGGGGTTTCTCCATGAATGAAGGCCCTTCAATCTCAATGCACACTCTAATCAATGTAAAAATTTGTGTGCAGTTGTCCATATTTATTTTATTGTCTGACAGAATCTTATTTATTTAATTATTTTTTAATAATAAATCCTATTTTCCTTCCTAGTTGCCAGTAAAGGAGCTGTATAAGATCCATCTTCAAAAACAAACATGAAAAAGTGACATGGATATGGACCTTAAATGGAAGAGAAAAGGCTATCCATTAAAAAAGCAACACTAGAAATTGAATTAATGGATCGTCGCCTTAAGGTGAGAACTTATGCGTATATAAATCTGTTGCATGTTAAAATTGTTGTGTATATAAAGCAATGTAATAAAAAAAAAATTCATTTTACTTTAATTGTTTTTCAGGAAATAAAGAAATGAATTGCGCAGCAGACCGGTGCAAACAATTTAATAAAAGTAATTTTGACAAATCCTGTCTTCCATCTCTGTTGTGTGCAAAAATCTGTAGAGGTTCCTCTGGGCCATCTCCTTCAATACAAGGAAGGTGGCTCTTTCCTCTTATAGTGGCAATGTGGTGAAGTACAACAGAAGCCACTATGATGTTGCATTTCCTTTCTGGACTGACCCGGAGCCCACGCAGACACTGAAACCTAGACTTGAGGATCCCTATGGTCATCTCCACCTTGGCCCATGTTCGGCTGTGAGCCAGGTTAAAGTGTGTCTGTGGTCCAGGTTCAGGGTAGGGTGTCATTAAATAGGGCAGACAAGGGTACAATACTAATATATATATATATATATATATATATATATATATATATATATACAACATTGTATAGAGCAAAACATATCCTGCTGAAATGTCTGGCATAATGATGACTTGTGGAAAATTCTGGCATCATGCACAGATCCTGACCATTTTGCATCATCATTAGTAATGATGTGAGTTGCCTCACATATTAAAAAAGTTATGAGTTTTGCAAGGCAAAAAATTAAGGACACAAAATTAAGTTGTTACCTGTTACCTTGCTACTATGAATAAATTTCCTATTAACATCGTCTCCCTCATTTATTTAAGGAGCTTTAATAGGAATGTGGGTGCCATCAATGCACCCAATTACATTTGGAAACCCTGAAATAGAAAGTCATATATGGAAGGATCAAGTGTGTGTGTGTGTGTGTGTGTGTGTGTGTGCAGGATGAATACATGTATACAGTAGATATAAATAGTATGACTACATATTAAATATGCGTCATCGATTTTACTACAAAGGACAAACCTGCCACTCTGTGGAATTCCTCTTTAATACCACGCAGAGGTTTATGGCCAGGAAACTGTACAATTCAATTAAATTCAATTTTATTTGTATAGCGCTTTTAGCAATTGTCATTGTCGCAAAGCAGCTTTACACAATCAAAAGAATTATTTAAGTTTGTATGAAATGTGAATGTGTATGAATCAACATGGTCAGTTTGTCCCTGGTGAGCAAGCCGAGGGCAACAGTGGCAAGAAAAAACTCCCTGAGATGATAATAGGAAGAAACCTTGAGAGGAACCAGACTCAAAAGGGAACCCATCCTTATTCGGGTGAAACAGAAAGCAGAAATGATCTGCATTTATAGAGTGTGTTAGGTGGCAAGCAGTTCAGCTATAATAGCTGGTGTTAATTGATGTTAATATGGAGTCCAGGTAGTTATTGAAGACTCAGGTAGACTTGTAGGAAGTTCCAATCCTGAACTATCGAACTGTCAGGTCCCCAGAGAAACAGTTGCCAACACCAGACGAGGCCAGAACACTGGCAGCTCAGGAACAACATGTGTAGCTCAACAGAGAGAGAGAAAGAGTGAAAGGGGGAGATAGGGGGAGAGAGAAAAGAGAAAAAAGGGGGAAAAGGGGAAAAAGAGGAGAGATGGCAGTTAGGTCACATTCGAACAGTATATAATGTGAATGTATATTTAGTGCAGAGTGCAAGCAGGGACTCCGGCAAGACTAATTATGACAGCATAACTGAAAAGGGAGAGCCAGAAGGAAACACAAACATGAGGGCTTCCTGAAATGTAAAGCAACCAATTACCTCATCGTCAACAAACCTAAGTGATCAATGAGAGTGGGGAAGACAGCATCTAAACATACCAGTTCACCATAATACTCTACGTCCATGAGTCCCCCAGATCTGCTCCTTTACCTAAGGCTAATCTATTTACAAAAATGCTTGGCTAAATAAATAGGTTTTTAGCCTAGACTTAAACACTGAGACTGTGGCTGAGTCCTGAACATTAATTGGAAGGCTATCCCATAACTTTGGGGCTTTGTAAGAAAAAGCTCTGCCCCCTGCTGTAGTTTTAGTAATACGTGGTACTGCCAAGCAGCCTGCATCCTTTGATCGAAGTAGGCATGGCGGATTGTAAGACACTAGCAGTTCACTCAGATACTGCGGCGCGAGACCATTTAATGCTTTATACGTCAAGAGTAGTATTTTAAAATCGATGTGAAATTTCACAGGAAGCCAATGCAATGTGGATAAGATAGGGGTGATGTGCTCGTATCTTCTGGTTCGAGTAAGGACTCTCGCTGCTGCATTCTGGACTAGCTGAAGCTTGTTTATGCACCTTGTTGAAAAACCAGACAGTAAGTCATTACAATAATCCAACCTAGAGGTCATAAAAGCATGAACTAGTTTTTCTGCTTCATTTGGTGACAATATATTTCTTATCTTGGCAATATTTCTGAGATGAAAGAATGCTATCCTAGTAATATTATCTACATGTGCTTCAAATGAAAGGCTGGAATCTATAATCACACCCAGGTCTGTTACTGTTGCACTTGATGGAACAGGAAGGCCATCTAAAGTTACAGTGTGTTTAGAAAGCTTACTTCTAGCTGCTTGTGGTCCTATGACTAGAACTTCTGTCTTATCAGGATTAAGCAGAAGAAAATTAATTAACATCCAATCTCTTATGTCCTGCACAGATTGCTCAACTTTAGTAAACTGGTTTTTATCATCTGGTTTTGCTGAAACGTATACTTGTGTGTCATCAGCATAACAATGAAAACTAATTCCATGTTCACGAATGATGTTGCCCAGAGGAAGCATGTAAAGGGAAAAAAGCAGTGGGCCTAAAACAGAACCCTGTGGAACACCAAACTCAACTTGAGAACATGAGCAATGGTCACCATCTAAATCTACAAACTGATAACGATCAGTCAAATAGAATCTAAGCCATAAGAGGGCCGTTCCCTTAATTCCTACTACATTTTCTAATCTGTGAAGGAGAATACTACGATCAATAGTGTCAAAAGCTGCACTGAGATCGAGTAACATAAGTATAGTGATGCAACCATGATCAGAGGCCACTAGGAGATCATTTCAGGAATAATGATGTACTCTTTGAAGCATGTGGGTATTAGTGACTAGGTTAAGGAGAGGTTGAATATTTCTGTCTAGACCAGACTGCTAGCTGGTCTGCGCAGGCTCTGGACTCGACCCGGGATGCCGTCTGGTCCTGCTGCTTTCCTGGTGTTCACTCTTTTGAAGGCTCACCTCATGACGTGCTCGGAGATGATGAACACACTACCAGGGTTGGCATTCCATACCTGTCTGCAGCCATTAGCACTGTTAGCATTGTTGGATTAGTTAGCTTTGCTAGTGCTATTAGCATTGTTGGCTGCAGCCTCGAAGCGAGCGCAGAAGGTGTGCAGCTTTCCCGCGTTCGTCATACCGAACATTGGTGCATGCTGCATTTGTGATAAAACTATTGGATGTTGGAGTTAATCACTGATATAACAAAAACAGTTAATCATATTTTAGCATTTATGCTTTTAACACTCTTAATGATAAATATTCTCACCAGTTAAATGACATAAATAAACCTGTTCATATATTCTTAGGTATGTTGCAAAAAAGCGCAATGCATTTTGTCGATGGTTGCTGCAAAATTTGCAACATATAGTAAAAACTGAGAGATTTGTGGTATTGTAATAACATGTTATCTTTAATCGTACCAAGTTTTATTGTTGTTGGATGAGTCGAACATATGTATCTGTGGCATTTTTCCAGTTTTAATTCATAACTGTTTTATTTTTAGAGATATTGTTGTAAATTTGGTATAATATTTTGTTTTTGTTGTCATTCCCTTTTAAATCAAATAATAATATTTGATTGGACAAGTCTTCATTTTTGTAACACAAACATTCAGATCCATTCATTATCTAATCTTAATTTCATATAATAAATGCGTGGGGCACAAATTAATCCTTAAAAGGAAAAAAAATCAAAGCATAAAGCGTCTGATTATTAAAATATATATATATATATATATATGAACGTGTAAGTAATGTCCAGCAAAAAGCTTAATACTCCACTCTGACACTGTGGTGTACTGTATCGTAACCCCTTTTCCGTCCGCGTGACGCGTCAGGCTTTCATCCGGGTTCTGTGTGACGTGCACACTTTCCAACATGGCGGCGTCAGGTGAGCTGAATGTGCACTTACGGTCTGTGTGGATTTGGATCAAAACGACAAAACCGCGTTTATAGAATGCGTGTCTGTTTTTAGGGGGGCGAATGTTTACCGTGTTTTATTAATGACCAGTGAGGCGTTTGTGGGGAAAAAGACTTTAACACCAAAAAACAAAAACACCCACCCAGTGTGTCGCACGAGCAAGCGGCGGGCTAGCCTGTTTAATCAGTTAGCTCGTCGGCTAACTAGCAAGCAAGTCACGTGGCCTGTTTTGCTGATTGTCGCGCGGAGTCGGCTGTAATTCTTCGCACGTTGACTCGCGCGAGCCGTCTTATTCGAGCGATCGGACTCGGAGCGCGCGCGTTGCTAAAAATGCGCTGAAATGGCGTGTAGCGTGCTAGTCTAGCCGCGCATGCGCACAACGGCGTCAGAGGAGGGCTTTTCCACGTGTAGTGCGCACGCGAGGTGTCACTCGGTGCCGCATCCAGACGTGTTTTAATTCAAACGGGTTCGCTTTAAACAACTGCGTGTTCTAAACACACACACACACACACACACACACACTGCTGCGGTCATGCTTTAATAGAAGTGTCTAATGATTTGTTTAATATCGCCATTAATTCCTCGACAGCTCACCAACAAAGGGCCTGAGGCTGTGTTCAAAATGGCTCACATTGTGTGTGTGTGTGTGTGTTTACTGGACACATGCACCACCGGGTACTGAAACAACAACATCATCATCATCATCATACTGCACTTAAATCAAACACCATGGGTCTGAGTCTGTGTGCACATACTTATAGATTGAAACATCAATAACAATGTGTTTTTTTCCTGCCTTAAAACAATGGGTCCCACAACGAATAAATAAATGACCTGATGTTACAGAAGATTAAATCAACACCTCCTGATTTGAGAATTCTTCCCAGCTGGACTTTAATCAGTATTAATTACCAGTGAATGTTTGCACATAGACAGGACAGTGATGAAACCTGTGATGAAACCTGGCAGAAGCACGTCTAGACACACACTATGGAGGTTTCATCTACACATCGCCTGGCACATCAGACGAACGTCCTCCGTTTCTGTGGCGCGTATTTACAGGGGCCCGTTGCCATCTCGACACCCAAATGTATCTGAGCACTTGGGGTGAAGGACCTTGGGTCAAACAGGACGTCAACACTTCAACCACAGAGCCGCCTCTGCCCGATATGGGTGCAGGAGAAATTAGTCGTTCTCAGTGGTTTCAGTGGAGCAGTCCAGGAGCACGATGATGGAAAAGCTGTCCTGATGGTGAATAATCCTAATTTCAGAAGATCCTGAACGAGACAGAGTTTAGAGTCCAATACAGTGGAGAACAGCTCTGAGACAAGGTGGTGTCCATTTAAGCACGCGGTAAACGCCGTGTTGCGTGTTTTAGCCTACCTACACATTTTTGCGGTAAGAATTAAAATTTTGCAGTAAATTAGCCTCGGCGTATGAACCATCGAATGTAATGGATTGAACGCCGGCTCAGTTGCGCTTTCTTTCAGGAGACCTTTAAAACTTGTTTTTCAGTGGACAGCCAAAACAAGTTTATGAATATTTTTTTTGTGTGCGTTTTGTAACGGTTTACAGTAACAAAGGATTTAGTGCACACATGGGACACAAGAATGTTAGCAAGGACAGTTTCAGTCGAAAAAGACAAATCCAAAGAATTTAGATTTTTAATTTAGAATTTAGAAAATTATAGATTTTCATCATTTTGCCTAAACCCTGATGTGATTTGTCCGCTAATTTCTCTTGTTTGCATTTCTTTTTTGGCGGCAGTATGGTAACTGAGGAAGTAAACGAATCCTTTGTATGGAGCGATTCCATTGGCTGGACACTGTAAGGTTGATCAATGAAAAATACCATTACATTTCATCAGCCTAAATTAACACAATGGCTCCAGAGGATACGAGAGCTGGTTACGCTGTACAGCTGCTAGCTGGACTTTAGTTCTTTTTTTTTGTTGTTGTTGTGTGGGAATGCCTCGCCAAGGTTGCAAATAACTAAAAACAATTACACAAATTTGTGGGTGAAATAGGCAGGACACACCGAAGGACCGAACAGAGCTCTCCGAGCGAGTAGTTTATTTGTATACTAACCCTTGTAAGCTGTGTGTATAATCTCTCTGTGTACGTAATACGATCCAAAGTTATGCACGTGTAAGGAGCGAGGTTTACTGTTAATGTTACCATAGCGACACCGAGTGCTGGAGCTTGGGATAAACGCACACCGAGGAGTCTGCTGCCCCTTTGGGATAAAACAATCACATTACACAGCAATAAAATCCTCACAGGAGGAGCAGCGACTCTCCTCTGACTCGCCTTACACGGGTGCATCGGGAAATGTTTAACGTGATTTGTACGCTGTGTTTTGTACGCCTGTACAATGTAGAGCTAGAAAATCTGCCAAAGCTCTGGGTTGTTAGTGTGATCAGGGGCGGGGCAATATGGCAAAAATAATCGTATTGTAAGTTATTAGGGATTTTAACGATCAACATTTTGTTTCCCAATGATCCAACAGATATTTTGAGGCAAACTGACACAATGGAAATGTAAAAGAATTATAAAATCTTTAATTCTAGTCTAAAACAAATAAGGGACATGACATAGCATGGTGATAAGATAAAACTTCATTTTGTCACAGGGAAAATGCTTTAATTAATTATAATAATACTGTATAAAGTTACAATGCACCACTGCACAATGCATTTTTTTCTTTTTTTAAGGAAAAGGAAGAAATATTTAGAAAACGTGCTTAACCCTGGAGCACCCCTGGGGTCATATTTGACCCAGACGTTTACTTCACCGTTATATTCAACCGACTCACCAAAGTAACAATTTCTTTTTGCATTACAACCCAGTGTGCCCTATGTGAACCCATAACACTGACATTTAGTGGTAACTGACTGAACTAACCTGATTTTTTTTTTCACATCAATCATGGGTGCTACTGTGGTAAACCTTTTTGCAGGTCTGTTCATTTTACATGTTTTTTGATAGGTTGGCATGTTTGATGCCAGTGTTTTTAGTTCCTGCCCTAGAGCAAAATTTGATGTGCATAGTGATTGATGAAAAGTTAAAATCAATAAATATATTTTGAAATTATAAAATTTATGTCATGAGTGAACGTAACCAGTTGGTAAAACATACTGGACATCCCAAGGGGTCAAATATGGACCATGTCATTACATGTAGTAGGAAAGGGTTAATTTAAAAAAAACACCTGTTTTAGGATTCACTGGGTCTGTATCATCATTTCAGCCAAAGGAGATAGATTTCCTATTAGGATAAAGTGGTCTGGGTTTTCCAGGGTTAAATGGAAATTAAATGTTAAATTTTAAATGTTTAAAAGTATATTTTAAAATAGTTTTTTATTACACATTAAATAAGAGTATGATCAAATTCTTTTCACAAATTCTATTAAGCTTTTTTAAACTTTGTTTTAGTTAGATGATTTATGGTTTGTCTAGTCTTCACCTGTTTCGTGTTTCATGTAACTTTGGACTGTTTGCAGTTTTGATATTTTTTTGTTGTTGCTTGATTCGATTCAATTCATGAGTGAACTTTTACACTTTTTAATGAATTTAAATTCCTTGTGTAATAATAATTATTTTTGGCATCATTTTCCTTATTCTTGTTTTATCCAGTAAGTTGCATTTCCACCAATTTCTAACACGACGTCGTCGCCTTTTGAGTTTATGGGCAGCTGTTGCAACACTATCACCTAGTGGACTGGAGTGTGTAGCAAAAGATTGGCAGTAATAAACATTTCAGTGGTTATTAGATACTTTTAGTTGTTTTTAATACCGTGAACCATGTAAGAGATTGGTGCTGTTGAATTGACAGTCTGTAATAAATAATAAATAATTTGACAGTCTGATTCACAACTGTAGTATCTAGGCGTTTGGGGCGAGCTGTATACTTTGCAGGACTTGGAATAGGAAGAATATAAAAATACAGCTGAGACGATTTCACTTCTCTGAGATGCATTTTAATATTTTTGTTTAATCTTCGCTCTGAGCCTCCTCGCGTTCCACACTAGAACCTAACTGCCTTGAAATGTTTCTCTGAAAAGTTTAGACCAGTCAGAAGGAAGCATTAAAACCATGACTCTGGTTTTATTCAACCTTGTCTAAAGGTAACTACCATAAACCTTGGTATATACGTGCACTATGGAGTTAGTCAGCTTCTGTGTTCTGTTGGTGAAGGAGCCTGGGCGTCACCGCTAAAGTAAAACAGCAGGCTAGTGTTACAGCTGCGCGGGAGATATCGGACACCTTATCACTGTTCCTTCCTCTCGCTCAGGTTTTATCTTTACGTCCACGTGGTTCTGTATGAGGCTTCGCCTTCAACGTCTAAACATTAAAGGAAACGCTTCCTGTCAATAATTATCCTTCAAGTGTTTTATTCCTCTCTCACCACAGCCAGCGATTACAGTAATTATTCAGAGCTCTACAGCGCTGAGAGAGAGAGTGCGCTCGCCAGGGCTTCGTTGTTATTTAAAAAGGGGTGTTTTTGCTTTTCACAGCTAAGAAGAATAAGAAGAAGGGGAAGACTTTAACCCTGACGGACTTCCTGGCGGAGGATAGCGGTGGATCTGCACCGCCCGTTTATTCCAGCGCTAAGCCCACCAGTTGGGCGGATGAGACCGACGACCTGGATGGAGAAGGTGAGCACAAAGATTTCACACCCGTTGCTATGGTGATGCGTCTCTCTATTAGCATTTTCTTTCTGTTTTTCAACGCTTAAAAAAAGGATCATGGTTTCCTGCTCCTCTAACACACACACTCACCCACCCCTTTCTGTCTCCCTGCAGTGTCCACTTCCTGGCACACCCCTGAAGATTCGTATCGTGCCCCGCCCATCGATCGCTCCATCCTGCCCACGGCTCCTCGTGCGGCCCGGGAGGTGAACGTCGACCGGTCGCGTCTGCCTCGCAGCCCTCCTTACACCGCCTTCCTCGGAAATCTGCCCTACGATGTGACCGAAGAGTCCATCAAACAGTTCTTCCGAGGCCTCGCGGTGAGACGAGTGTTTGGAGTTATTGTTTTACTGTCTGTCCGTCTTCTTCTCAATTTTTAATAGAATTGCCCTGATAGTACGACGCTCACTACATGGAGCCTCGGGGTTTCACCAGGATAATGATGTGGATTTAGGGAACAGAGGTCCCACCGTGTCAGAGAAAATCCTGAGCGGTGTTTATTGTGTTCACATATTGCCAAAGGAATCATGATGTTAAAGAGTTACAAATTTATAACATGCGCCAAAAAATAACCTGATTTTCTTTTCCCATAACTTTACACAATGTAACAGCGTAACTTGGGAAGTAGCGCAGTGGAGTCGCCCCATGACGTTACGCAATGACATTAGCCAGTGAAGATGCACAATCAAATTCGCTAAAAAATGTAACTGGGATGTTACGCAAAGAAGTTCTTCGAAAAAGTAAATTTTACACAATTAAGTTACACAGTAAAGGTGTCCTATAAAAATATATTACACATTGAAGTTTCACGAAGACATTACGTGATTAAATTTCACATCGAAGATGGGCGTTAAATAAAACCTTGAAGTTACTCAATTTATAAATTACACAAAATATAGTTGCAAGCAACGATGAGCGGGCCCAAGCACCCTGCGCCGTCAGCACCCGGGCACACCAGAAAGACAGTGGGTGCATGCGTTTAAAGGGGACATGCCAATACAATTATGACCCAATTTAAAAAAAAGAGGAATTTTAAAAAGCCTCAGGTGCTGCAAAAAAAGAATTTACACAGCAAGGTTGCGCAACTGGTGTAAGGTTGCCAGTTGACGTCACACCTTGTAACACTTTGACACAAAATTTTGTGGTAACGTTTAACTTTTCAACTGAAGGTCACACGTTGACGAGGTTACTAAAACACTCGATACACCATAACAGAAAAAGTTTGAATGTGTTTTATGTTTTGTTGTACAAATGTACAAGAATAAGTGTGTGTGTTTTCAGATCAGTGCCGTGCGGTTGCCGCGTGAACCCAGTAACCCTGAGCGACTGAAGGGTTTTGGCTACGCTGAGTTTGATGATGTCGACTCGCTGCTCCGTGCGCTCACGCTCAATGAGGAGGTAGAGTCACGCGCCGCACAGGTCACCCTTAATTTTTTAATCATTTAGTGCTTTACATTAGTGTTTATTGAGTGTGTGTGTGTGTGTGTGCGCATAGAACCTGGGAAACAGACGGATTCGAGTAGACATCGCAGATCAGTCCAATGACAAAGGTGAGCGTGTGTGTGGTGGAGGTGACCTGAGAGAGTGTGGTGGACTGGGGTGAGGGTGTAGAACCTCTTCAGCGGTGTGTTTTAATGACGTGTTTGTTTCCTCTTCAGAGCGTGACGGAGGTATGATGGGGCGTGACCGGGACCGCGATCGTGGGCGTGGCGGTGACGGCGGTCCTGATAAGACGGACTCTGATTGGAGGGCTCGTCCCAGCGTGGAGCAGGATGACGGCCCGCGCAGGGACGACGGCTTTGGAGAGAGTGTGTTATTAATCACATGACTGTCCCGTTACTCCGTGCGGTTGCGGCTGTATCATTAATAGTCCTCTTTTGTTTCTCAGGGTCACGTGAGTCCGATCGATTCAGGGATGGACCACGGCGTGACGACCGATACGGCGGTCGAGATCGCTTTGACGACCGGGACCGCAGGGACCGCTATGACGACCGGGAGCGCTATGACGACCGTGATCGCAGGGATCGCTATGACGACCGGGAGCGCCATGACGATCGGGATCGCAGGGATCGCTATGACGACCGAGGAGGCAGGGATTACGACCGTGGAGGTTAGTTCTAATACGTTATTAGGATTATTTTGTCTCTATATAAGCTTTTGGTGAGCAAGTAGTCATGTGACCGACAGGATATGATTCCCGTGGTGGAGGACGCCGGGCATTCGGTAGCGGATACAGGCGCGATTATGATGACAGGCGGGATGGAGATCGTTATTCAGACGACCGCTACGAGAAACGAGACGACAGACGCGAGGAAAGAGGTACAGACAAATAGGACATACAGACAGACAATGGACATATAAGACGATTTGGATGATACTGATTGTTATAAATTGTCACGTATCGTGACATCTTGTCTTGCCATTTAATAACCATGTGGTGACCGTTGTTTCCCCTCAGGTCCTCCTCAGAGACCCAAACTGAACCTAAAACCCCGCAGCGTCCCAAAAGAGGAGGAACAGGGTGGTGGTGGTGGCAGCGGAGGTGGCGGAGGCGGCGGAGGCTTGTCTCCTCAGGCCAACCCCAGCAGGTCTGCCTCCATATTCGGAGCGGCAAAACCCGTGGACACGGCAGCCAAGGAGAGAGAGGTGGAGGAGCGTCTGAAGAAGGAGCAGGAGCGGCTGCAGCGACAGCTGGAGGAGGACAAGCCCAGACCTTCAGAGAGACGAGCTCGAGACCGGTGAGGACAGAGAGGGTGGAGTTACCCACCACGCGTCAGAACGATGATAACTTTGATCCAGTCCGTTCTAAAAAACCACGCTGCACTGTTTCTCAGATTAGCTTCGCGAGGTAGCATGACATGGTTTCTCAGACTAGCAATAAAGCATCGCACTGTTCTGCTCTGTGTGCAGGGACCCGAGCTGGCGCGGCGAGTCGACAACCAGCGAGCACGAGCGCACAGGAAGTGAATCCGCACACCAAGGAGGTAAATAGACACTTTAACACACAAGTCTGTGTCTAAAAGGAGGATAAGCACTTACTTACAAATACTTAAAAGAACAAAAAAATTAGACGCTATTTCAAAGCTACAGTTGGTATAATCAAACTTTATCCAAGACATTTAGTAATTGCATAAATCTTAAAAAAAAAAAAAATGTTTAAGTGTGCTGCAGCACTGTAGTGGATCCTGTTAGGTTCCTTGTTTTATTATTTTTTTTTTATGCCTAAAGTATTTATTTAAGTATGAATTTATTGTTTTTTTAATTTTGCTTATTTATTTAGTTGGTTGTTTGCTTGTTCATTTTTATATGCTTAAGTTTACATATTTATTTTTATATATTTTTACTTCCTGTTCAATCACGAAAGTAGCTCGTGGTTTTTGTACAAAAATTAGACACTGCAGTGCACCAGATACCAAGATTTACAGTTATATACAGTACTATTTTCAGTGTGTAAGTGAATGTATACAATGTCTAAAGTCCAGTATATTGTATGTGTGTGGGGGTGCAGAAGAAATGAGTCGGCCTCACTGTTTTTAGTGAATCAGTTCAGGAGCAGGATGATAGAAAATGTCTGTCCTGTAAAGCTGTCCTGATGGTGAATAATCCAAATTTCCGATTTTTTCGCGATTTAAAGGCCCAGAGACAAAACTGTTACATTTGAGTTAGATTTATTTCCTTAGACGCGGTTACAGTTTTTGGCCACATGATGGCAGTGGACAGAGATTTAGGCAATTTTGTTGCAGATCTTTTCACAGACAGCAGTGCACCGAACGTTTCATTATATAAAGCAGATGTGCAGATTAGTGTTACTGACATGTTTTGTAACCTTTGTAAAAAAAAATAGTCTGTTTTTACTTAAATGGTTTCCTAAGTTACCCAAAATGCTGTTCTGATAGCTGAGGATAATAGTGACTTATCAACGGTTGACGGTTCAACAAAAAACATCAATGAGCAAATTAGCACCAGGTTTGCTCAGCAAAAGTTGCCCACTCATATTTATTGCAAATTGCATAATGTACAAAATTTTGTGTGTGTGTGTGTGTGTGTGTGTGTGTGTGTGTGTGATCGTTCAGATTCTAAGCATCATGAAAGTGAGCCTGTGGAAAATGAAGTGGATGAACCCATCTCTCCTGGGCCCCGCCCACCAACCTCCCCTAGTCAGGGAGCTTTACCGCTGAAGGCGATGCCGGCTCCTCCGCCAAAGGAGAATGCCTGGGCCAAAAGGAGCACAGGAGGCGGAGCTAACACTACACCTTCATCTGCACCCGGTGGCGGTGGCACGGCTTACAAACCGAGAATGTGAGAAATCACAGTGACTTTACGTCTTGTCCTCACCATTTCGACATAGCGTTTAACCCTTTTGTTTTTATTCCTTTCTTTCTTCTTATCAATGCAGCTCCTCAAATTCGGATGAACCTGTTGCTGAAAAAGGTCAGAATGCCACGCCCACTCAGTGCACAAGCATAAAGTTAAGAAATGCAGATAAGCATGTGACTTTGTTTTTGTGTGTGTGTTTTAGATGAGAATCAGTTGGACGGTGTAGGACGGGAGAAAGGTGTGTCTCAGGGAAGAGGGGGCGGGGCATTGAGAGGGGGAGGTAGGGGTCGAGGAGCTGATCGAGGAGGAGATGGACCTAACAAAGACAGACGACGAGAACCAACAGAGAAGTGAGACCGCATGCACACACACACACACACACACACACACACACAGGCGTGTATATATAATGTTATATATAACGATAGTTTAAAAGTTTAATTAGCATACGTTTAATTGCTTGCATGTGTACATATTAGGTTTTTATTCAGGTATCTGCTTTTTTTTTTCTTAAGAATTGTTTTGTACCCATTTTCATGTATTGGTCAATTTAATATTTGCCGGATTGATTGTTTTTTGTTTGCTTGTGGTTTATTTTTATTTTTTTTTGTTGACTGTGATCGTTTAATCATAGTAAGAATAGAAAATTGTTAACTGCGTTAATCAGTTAAATGTGTTATTGCATCCATAACACACCCTGAACTTGTGTTTTTAGACTAATGCGTGACTTGAGTCCTGATCTGTCAGTTGATCTGTTTCTGATTTTTAGGAAAGAGAGCAGGCGAGAGCCCAGACCCGGAGCAGAGCCAAAGAAGTATGAGGAGACTGCGCCTCCAGTAAGTACTGTACGTCCACCACGTCCGCCCAGTCTGTCCCTGTTCCCCCCCCACTGTCCGTTTATCCTGTGTGTCCTCTGCATATATATATATATATATATATATATATATATATATATATATATATATTTTTTTTTTTTATTATTATTATTTTAATTTCCGTATCATTTTCTAAGTGCTTAATTCTTATTATTTTTTTTTTTACTTATTTTTTTTTTTTTCCAGAAATTCAGCTCAGCCAGTAAATACGCTGCGTTGCTGATGGATGGTGAGCAGCCAGGGGAAGAAGATGCAGAGGATTAAACGAGAAGAAATAAACGAAGAGCAAACACACAAATATAGGATAATGTTGCATTTAGGAAAACAAATTTGATCAAATACTTGCTGAGACTTTGGTTCTGCTGGTTTATGCAGTGAAGGCAGTGATAAACTGGGGAGAATCGTTGCATGGGTTGTCAGAGCTGTTCTTTAATGTTTGTCGAAATTTTCTAAAAAGGTAATCCATAATTTGACTAGTTTTAATTAGTAACAGTAAAGAACCAGCTTATAAACGTATAAACTCTGACAGGCATTATGGGGTTTAAAGAAGTGTAATTTGCAAAGTATTGTTATAAATAAATTTGAAAAGTAAGTAAAAAAAATGTTTGTCACTTCATCCACCTCACTTACGTTATAAGCATGAAACAGCTAGCTAGGGGGCAGTGGTGGATCGGATGGTTGTGCATCTTGGGAAACCAGAGTTTGGGTGCATACTTATTCATTTCAAACAATTGATGCAATTTTAACAAAACCATTCTTAGGAGTTTTGTTCTGAAGGACCTCAAGTAGTTGGTCAACTGTATTTGTTGACATCAGAGGCAAAAAGTCACGAACATCAGTCTGCCCGTCCTTTTTTAAGTGACGGTATACATCCGATCTAGGACCATGTAGAAACTGACTCAGATCTGATTTGGAAAACATTAGGTTCATGCAGACTGCCCTACATAAAATCTGATATGTGTCACATTAGGGTAAAAATTGGAATCGAGTCACTTCAGGCTGGTGATGTAAACGTAGCCGGAGAAGCTTTATGGTCTGATCATTCAGATGACATTTAGGTTGACTGTAGACAACCAAATAACATTTGTAGTGTTTAATTTTCGTTTGGCGTCTCGTCTCTCATTCATTTATTCGTTTTGCTAGCAGACGAAAAATACCCCTCATCTTGGAATTGTCAACAGCTGTACTTGGTTACACTTTATACAGGGCAACCCAAAGGGTCAGATCCACAGGCATTTCCCTTGTGTTATTACCAATATTACCCATTTCCAACAGTATAATCAGGGGGGTCAGGAGTGGCTCAGTGGTTAAGGCTTTGGACTATGGATCAGAAGGTCCACCCCAGCACCACCAAGTTGCCATTGTTGGTCACTTATACAACCCTCAATTGCTCAGATGTAAAAAGAAAAAAAAAGTAAGTCACTCTGGATAAGGATGTTTACCAAATGCTCAAATGTAATAATCATATTTTTGCATATAAAAAACATTTAGAAAAGACATGTAAATGAAGTAAAATAGGAAATAAATAGACATTAAAACCTCACTTAACCTTAATTTATGATTCCTCTTGATTTAAAAACCAACTAAAAGTGGCTTTTCTTTTTGCTACCGTCCTTACTAACATTCTTGGCACCCGTGGAGCTATGCTTCACAAAATCTCTCAAAAGTGCCAGAAAACAAAATAAGTAAAAAGAAAAAAAAAAGGAAACTCACTTCACTTTACACTAACGCAAACAAGTTTTGAACAACTCTCAGACGTACGCGCACCTTAGCCAGTATTCAGTTCAGCTTGATTCGGTTGCTCGTCTGCAAAAAAATGATTCGTATGCAGAGGCAAATTTCTTGCAAAATTTCAGGTCTTAAGGCAAACATTCCAAAGGTGGGGCGTTTTTATCCGAGGTACCGCTTTAATTTGCTTTAAAACTGACAACAGAACCAGAACTAACACCAACTCAACATTTGTCTGTGGGCTAATCCAATGTCAGTAGTCTTATCAGAATCAGCCCAGAATAATCTGTGCACCTCACCTAATATCGAACATAAGTTTTAATGAAGGGAGCAAATTTAAACTTTCTTTACCCATTAGTTAACAATAAACAATCGAATAATCGTTAGTTGTTACAGGGTGCACATTTCTACCCATTTAAGGTTTAAGTTCTGGTGGCACATTTTCAACAAATTCACATATGAAGCACAAATATTTAAAATACACAATGATATTAATGAACGTTCTTTTTTCTATTCTTATTTAAAAACAGGACTCCTGATCTGCAAGTGCGCCCTCTTCAGGTGTATAAGTGTACAGTTGTGTGCTACCCTATCATTTACTAAAGTTTCATCCTTTTTCTTAGCACTTTAATACAATGTATAAAAGATTAATCATTAACATGTCTAGTCCTGATACCTTAAAAAAATTTCAACATTCTTGTATCCGTCTTGTACACAAGCACCGCCACTTAAGAACCCGTCAATTTGAGCATCTGCTATAGGTTTTTCTCCCACTCTATGTACATATTAGCTTTAGATCAACATCAAGACATGTTGCGTGTTAAATCTGTAACGCTGATGCAGATGTACTGTGCATGTCGCTCTTTTAAGCAGAAAAAAATTGACTTGGATTACAGTTAGCTAGCTAGCTCATCGCTAGCAAAAGATGAACATGGATATATATATGGTTCCGCCCCCTCCCCCCCCCCCCCAGGATCCACAGTTCAGGCCACAGGTTCCTTATAGTTTGTCACACAATCTCCCTCTTTGCTTTGGTGACCCAACACTGGCAGCATTGAGATTCAACCTCACAACTTACTGATCATCAGTCCAGCGCTCTGCCCATGTTGCAGTGCTCTACATAGTACCCTTAGACATTCAAGAGAACCTGAAGAACATTTAAAGAGCACTGATTGCTTTTCAGATTCTTAAGGATCAGAAACAAACACATGCTGCCTCTCACAGGTCCTGGACAGCGTTCCTCTCACTGTGTGTTTAGATGGAGTGATGGTGGAATGTAAATCCGGCTATGCTTGGTTAAAAAAAGTTAAACAAACACCACACGCCGGTTCTTCACGGCCATCCTGCTCTGGCGGTTCTCTCAGACGTTCCACTGCCATGTTTATAAGAGTAGCTTCAGCTTTTACAAACACGGCCTGCAGTCCAGTCCAAACTAGGTCATGTGACCACCACAGTGACTTATTGGGTTTATTTCGAATGCAGCTCATTTTATGGGTATGTTTTTAGTCTTAAATTTGTTCCGTGGATGTGTACGAGCTACTTTTGTTGAAGCAGTTTGCACCTGTAGTGGGGCAGAGTGGTTTAAACGGTTAAGGCTCTGGGGTACTAATCAAAAGGTCAGGGGGTTCACGCCCAGCGCCGCCAAGCTGCCACTGTTGATTCCCTTGTCCAAGGCCATTAACCCTGTGTGCTCCAGGGGGCGCTGTCTCCTGGCTAACGGACATATGTAAGATTTTTATTAATGTTCAAAAATAATCTCCCTCAAATGTAGACATGTTTAATTAAATTAAACCTTGCTTTCATAAGTATACTTTAGAAAGTTATAATACTATTGTAGGATTATTATAATAATACAATAATACCTGTTTGGATATCAGCAATTAATTATACAAGCACAGTGTATGCATAAATAAATACTTAAAATGAATTTATATTATTGTTTTTGCATTTTTTTTCCTTTATTTTACTTTTTGCCACAAATTGTGCTTAATTTTTCCCCTTTTTTAAAGAAATATATTTATTTATTTATTTTTGTTTTTTTAAAGGGAATTTATTGTACTTGTAAACAGTGGGGAGTAGAAATAAAGTTAATTAATTTATTTATTGGTTTAAAGGTTTAATTCCTGCCTAAGTGTGTGTGTGTGTGTGTGTGTGTGTGTGTGTGTGTGTGTGTGTGTGTGCGTGTTCTCCGCATGCTCGGTAGGTTTCCTCTGGGTCCTCCGGTTTCCTCCCACAGTCCAATGACTTGCAGGTCAGGCTACTTAGCATTTCCAAATTGCCGGTTGTGTGTGAATGAGTGTTACATCTGCTTGTGCCCTGCATTGGACTGGCACCCTGTCCAGTGTCTTCCCCACCCTATGCCAAGAGTCTCCTGGGCAAGGCTTCAGACCCCCCGGACCCTGTAGAGGACAAGCGCTATAGAGGGTGAGAATGTGTTTTAGGACGATTTAAAGTTTCTCATTATATCTTAGGTTGTGTTCTCAGTGATTATGATGGAAATTTTTTTTTTGTGTTTTCAGTCCCGCTGACAGTTTTAAACTGTGTGGGTGGGGTGGTGGTGGGGGAGGGGGGGTATGGGGTTGTTAGGGGGCTCTCCTGCTGTCCTCGCCGCTCAGAGCTGTTGTTTCTGTGCAGTTGGTGCTCAGTGGAGGTCTCAGGGCTGAGGGACCTCACAGAACTTTTCAGAAATATTCCTGAGATTTTATTCTTTAAATCTATTCACATCAGATTAGACTGTTTTACTCACCTTAAATGAAGTAAAAAAAAAAATAATAATAATAAGGCTTTTAAATATATATATATAGTCAAACAGTTTTGTTCGAAATAGTTTGATGCTGAGTTATGTATTTTTAAGTATTAAAATTTTATTTTATATTACTAAGAAAAAAAAATAACCTTTGATCAACGCACAAACATTATTTCAGCTTATTTGTAAAACAGATAACTACCACATGGTCCGGAAATTTCAGCTTTAAGCCACGTCCACTTCACTTCAAGTTCTGTGTCATTAAAAAGTGTGTTAAAGTGATTACATATCTAATTTCATTTTATTAATAAATTGTATGTTTGAGTGATATTAATGCAAAAAATCTGCTCAACATCCTGTTAAATTAAGAAACACTGATGGTTTCCATGAAACTGTGGGACCTACCGACTTACTGGTTACTGACTTTTTACTGATTTTCCCTGACCATTAAACACCACAAAACCTAATAGAGCCTTAAGAATAAAATGAAATTAATGATCAAAAGCCAGGTGGTGTGACTCTGACTTTGATTATGTTCTTATTACAGCACGTGTCTGTGTTTTATCCAATTGTACTACTGCAGTTTGCTAATTATTTTTACTAGTTAACAACTTTGACCAACTAAAAGAATAACTTTTACATTTCTTTGTAGTTACAGTAAATGTCCATGAAATAAGTTGGTTCCTGACGTCACTTACATTATAGCAATTATAAACACTTATTCACTCATCAGCCTCTCATTATTTTCTCTCTTCAAATAAAAAAACCCCACACCTTGTTGCACTACTGAGAAACCGCAAAGTAGCATGAACTCCTCTGTCCTGAGGAACTGTAGGAACTTACAGCTTCATCTCTGACACTGGAGACTCCTTCCATACATGTTCTATAAACATCTCCTACATTAAACTTCACCAGGCCACAGATTGTATGTGTTTCAAAAATACTTCCCTGAATTGTCCCCTGTGCATGAGTTGTTACTATTTAAACGATAATGTAATGTTAGGGAGAATTAATCAACACCTTCTGACCAATCAGAATCCATGCTTCGGCAAGGCAGTAGAGGGGCAACAAGGAACTTCTAATTACAGATGCAATAGAAGGTTGGCAATAACATTAGCAGTTGTCAGCCAAACTGTTTAGGTGTATCTTAACATAATGACAAGCCAGAAAAAAATTTTACTAAACCAATAAAACCAATAAATACAATAAATCCAAATCTGGTGTGGTGAATCTAAAGAAGAACCTAAATCCAGAAGATTCTGCTTTAAGTGTTATTGAGAGATATTATGTATGCAGCATTATTTTATAGTTGTTGTTTTTTTACTTTCACTTTTACACTGTATATATATATATATATATATATATATATATATATATATATATATATATATATATATATATATATACTCAGCAAATATATTGATATAAGAATAAGGCACATGGTGAGTTTAAATATTAGACCTTTTTTCAACACACCAAATGAGAAGAAACAAAGCAGAAAGAGCCATGTTTTACTTGTTTAGTCTTCAGTTATTCAAGCACTTTGTCCAAGAAAGACTTTTAAAATAGAAAGCAAAAAAGTCAGAGACAGCTGAGACACTTTACTGCCTCGGACGTGGTGCAGAAATGTGCATCTAATTCAGGACTGTAGATCCTTTCATTTTACTTTAACGAGGCAGTGAAGGCAGTTCGGCTTGTTCACTCAGATGCAGCTTGATGACTAAATGCGTGCACAAGAACAGACAGTTCAAAAGAAATTACTCATCAACACTGCACTGTTGAATCCTGGATTCTGATTGGTCAGAAGGTGCTGATTCATTTCGTATGAAAGCAGCTTTAATTAACACGCTCGTTCGAAAACTTTAGCATTTCTATAGTAGCAGCTCAGTCACCTGGACCTGGTTAGTATCATTAAAAGTTTCCCCATATCTTTATGGCAGAGGAGTGTTCTTTATGTTGCATTTTCTTAGTAAGTAGTTTTCATTTGTAGTAGTTAATTCATTTCAAGAGATAGACAGCCGGGATCGTCATTTACAGACATGCGGCCTTCATCAAACCGTTAGCATTGTTCAAATGTTTTACCGCAGCTAAGAGTCTCATCACCGTACTGAGCTTGAAGTCTTCAGTAAATGTCAATCGCTTTTACTCACTGATTAACCAGACGTTGTTACCTTTAAAATGAGGTATTTTAAACGTATTAGATATTTGGAGATTTAATGAAAAAATACAGTTTGGTCATGTTAATTTAGTTCTTTTCAAACTCACAGACAATCTATTTACTCACAATTTATAGGGTAAGTAATATTTAAGTCAAGGGGACTTTAAGCAAAAAATACAATGATGCATATATATATATATATATATATATATATATATATATATATATATATATATATATAAATATGACATAAACTGGCTCATATTCAAAATATTTACAGTTGTTTAAAAAATTTTTTTGCATAGTTTAGAAATATGAAGATTTTAATCTTTGTATTCTAACTCATTATGCAGTGCAGAGATAAGGCTGAAATACTGCAGATTTCTCCTTTAAGTCCAGTTTTGGATGTAGAACCGGAAACGGGCAAGAAGGCGAGAACAGAATCAGTCATTGTGCTCGGACTGAGTGTGATGTCTGATCCGAGAAATAAAAAAATAAAAAAAGACTGAAACATGGACATAAGGATTCTTTTTGTGCACTTGAAGATTTGGCATGAGGAAAGAAAGTGTTTCTGCGTTTGTATGTGTGTGTGTGTGTGTGTGTGTGTGTGTGTGTGTGTGTGTGTGTGTGTGTGTGTTTAAGAGAGAGGGGAAGATTGTGACGTTAGGGTTCCAAAAACAGCTGGGGGAGTGAGAGGTGAGGGCCGGGCTGGGGAGGGGGGTTGCAGGGACAGAGGGGCGGAGATTCGAACAGAGAGAGGCATGATGGTAAGAATGCATGTGGGAGACGGCAGGAGACGAGCAGAAGGGAAACACCTCGTGTGCAGAGGAGAGAGGGAAGGAGAGAAAGAGAGAGAATGTGTGTGAGTGCCAGTGTCCAGTGTTTACAGTGAAGGTCATAAAGAAGGACTAACGTAGGAGTTGTGAAAAGAAAGTTGGATGAAAGAAAAGAGAGGAGAGGAAGAGAGATCATGGGTTGTGTCTTCAGCAAACGGACGGAAGTCCAGGAACGAGTTCTCCATCTCACTGACGGGCCTCGAACACGGGATTGCACTGAGGATGCAGAGATCCTCAGCCTCACTGAGGTGTGTGTGTGTGTGTGTGTGTGTGTGTGTGTGTGTATAAATCAGTACAGGTGAATAGATGAATTGAACTATTGAATCTATTTCAATTTAATTATTACTATAATAATAATTATTATTATTATAATTATTATAATGATAATAATAATTATTATTATTATTATTATTTACCTTTGAGATTTTTTTAAATAATATTTTAAGGGGGTTTGGGGAATTTTATTTTTAATCTTATTAAGTGTAGTTTTGATTATTATTTATTTTTATTTTTATTTAATTTTCATTTATTTTAGTTCGTTACATTTCATCACTTTTGTTTTCTTAAATATACTTCAAATTACTTTGTTTCACTTTACATACTTCTCTTTACCTCACGTTACTTTACTTTGTTACTTTACTCTAGTTAACATTCCTCCACTTTTTACTAAGTACTTCACTTAATTTAATTTACATCTCTTTCTTTTAATTTACTTCCCTTTTCTTTAATTGTTCTTTATTTTCTTCGTAAATATTTATTATATTCTCCTAAGTTTACTTCTTTTAGTTTACTCCATAACTTTACATTAAAGCTTTACTTTATAACCCAAAAACTTTATAAGTGAGAGGTAACCCAAGAACTTCACTTTAAACTTTACTTAATAACCTAACTTTGTAACTTTACTCTATAGCTTTACTTTGCATTATAACTATATAATATTACTGTAAAGCTACAATTTACTTTACTCTATAACTTTTAATGAAAGCTTTACTTTAAGTTATACTTTATTTAAAAAACATAAAACTGCACTTTAAAACTTCACTTTAAAACTTTATAACTTTGCTTTATAGCTTTACTTTCTTAACTTTACATTCAACTTTACTTTAAGCTTACTTTAAACCTTTACATTACTTTAAGAAAAATCCTCCATGTACTACATCCTGAGGGATCAAAACATTTCCTATCTATATTCAGCAGTTATTCCGATATTCGATCCCACACACACACACACACACACACACACACACACACACACACACACACACACGCATTAGCCTGGGTCACACGGGCAGGATAAAAATACACAGTGGAATTCTGGGACGGTGGAAGCATACCAACCTGGAGGCATGGCATGCGGTTCCCACCTGCTGCCGTCTACTGCTTCTTTGAATATTTACTTTCTGTGTGTGTGTGTGTGTGTGTGTGTGTGTGTGTGCGTGTGCATCTGCCATAGTAAGTGTTCTGAGAGTTACAGTTACACCGGCCTGCTTTTGTGGCTCCACACATCAGAATGTCAGCAGTCTGCATTCATTTCTATACGATGTGGAAAACTGAATGAAATCTGTTTTTACTGTTTTACACATCAGTCAGTAACGTCCTGGTGCACAAGATTATTCTGCTGATCTACATAATAAATATAAATTTGTATTTAAATTGAAAATATATTTTTTATACCTTTATAATATAATATAATCTTTATAGTTGTTACAATATTTCTATAATATAGATTTCCTTTTTGTGATATGTATTTATAAGTTTGTTGTTGGTTTAAGTTTCTCTTATTGTTTCTGAGAGTGTGTTGTGAAATCTCTATACCTGTGCAGTGATGATTAGTTGCGGTTCCACTGATGCCACTGGTTTCACTTCCCATCTGTGATTTACTAAACCATTTGTCCTGACTGGGATGTTTAAGGTCTAAACTATGGCTGCTTTTTGTTTAATAACATCTTTATAAAAATTTAGAAACTTAATAAAAACTTTAGAAACTTAATAAAAACTTTAGAAAGCTCCATCACTGTGATGCAGTATATGATGTATGACACCAGGTGTGTTTTTTTGATGCATTTATTACAAGAACTTTAATTTAACAAGATTAAATTTATTATAATTTAACTGTTATATAAAAACTAATCAGCCATTACACTAAACCCACTGAATAACATATCTCGTTACAGTGCCACCTGTCAGGAGTGGAATATATTAGGTGGCACAAATAAATAAATCCATAAATAATTTCATAAATTCCTAAAGATCAAGATCAGGTCAAGATTTTCACATCACATAAAACATAAGGACAAAGCTGGTGGTTCGTGCCAGATGGGCTGGTCTGAGAATAACAGAAACTACTCACCGCCATCTGGGATTGTTTTATACACATAAGTCTCGAGAGTTTACACAGAATGGCGATGAAATGAAAACCTGAGAGTAGTGGATCTGCAGATTAAATCTTCTTAATGACCTAGTGTCTTAGTGACATGGTCTGAGAATCTGAGAGGAAGTAACTCTATAGTAACTCTTATAACTTCTCAGCATGAACAGAATCCATCAAAACTTGAGGTCCATTTGCTACAACAACAAAAGACCACATAAGGTTCCTTCTTCTGTCAGCCAAGAAAAGGAATTTGAAGCTCTCATGATCTCACACTATGGACAGCTGAACCCTTCTGCAGTTTGGGTGAGCTTGTGCCCATGACAGAAATGCACCATCATGTGGTCTTCTGTTGTTGTTCTGTTGCTCATCCACCTTAAGATTTGATGTTCTGTCTATGCTGAGATGCTTCTGTACTCACCGCAGTTGTAAAGAGTGATTATTTGAGTTAGACCAATCTGGCCATGTTTCCCTGACCCGCTCTTATCAGCATGATGTTTCCACCAATGAAACATCACATTTAGCGTTTTTTGGGGTTTTTTGCACTTTTTTGTGTAAATGGTGTTCTGGAAACAGGAGTTCCTATTAAAGTGAACACCGAGTGTATTTTTTAAATATACTGTTTAAATACTTTATAATTCAATAAAATTTTATCTGTATAGCACTTTTAACAATTGTCATTGTCGCAAAGCTACTCCCTGAGATGGTAATAGGAAGAACCTTGAGAGGAACCAGACTCAACAGGGAACCCATCCTCATATGGGTGATAATGAATAGCAGGGATTGATCTGCACTCATACTGTGTGTCAGGAGGCTGAAAGTTCAATATAGCAGCTGATGTCTTTAAGTTAATATGAAGTATGTAGGAAACTCCAGTCCTGAACTATTGAGTGACTGCAGTCACAAGTCCTCAGTGAACAGCTGTCTGCCATCTTCATGGTAAAGTGGACCCGTCCCCAGTCCCCACACGCAGTATCTTTCTGGCATGACAGACCACACAGGGCATCCATGTGACAAGATCACCAACCAGGACGAGTCAGACAGGTCCAGAGGGCAGAGGGGATCTGGATCACTGGCGGCTTAGAACCGGCATGTGTAGCTCAACAGGAAGACAGGGGGAGGGAAAAAGAAAGACAGGGAGAGAGAGAGGGAGCAGAAGAGAAGGAAAGAAAAGAGTTAGGTGTGGTCGCAGTCACATAATGTATAAGGTGAATGTATATTTAGTGCAGAGTGCAAGCACTAGGAGCACTAACTCCAGCAGGATTAACTATGACATCATAACTAAAAGGGAGGAGCGAGAAGGAAACACAGACATAAGGGGGAACTGAGATGTAAAGCAAACAATCATAGCCGATAGCATTATATTAATAGCCAAGCATTTTTATAAATAGATTAGCCTTAGGTAAAGGAGCAGATCTGGGGGACTCATGGACGTAGAGTATTAG
Organism: Clarias gariepinus; assembly: GCF_024256425.1. Lineage (NCBI taxonomy): Eukaryota > Metazoa > Chordata > Actinopteri > Siluriformes > Clariidae > Clarias > Clarias gariepinus. The sequence goes on from NC_071105.1 coordinate 2,035,043, forward strand.
GTGAACTGGTATGTTTGGATGCTGTCTTCCCCACTCTCATTGATCACTCAGGTTTGTTGACGGTGAGGTGATTGGTCGCTTTACATCTCCGGGAGCCCTCATCTCCCTTTTAGTTATGCTGTTATACTCTAGTTAGTCCTGCCGGAGTCTCTGCTTGCACTCAACACTAAATATACATTTACATTATACATTACTATTATCTAGTTACTATTTCTAGTATTACTACATTATACCTAACTGTTATCTCTCCTCTTCTGCTCTCCCCTCTCCTGTTCTCTCTCCACCTCTCTCTCTTTCCCTTTCTCTCTGTTGAGCTACAAATGTTGTTCCTGAGCTTCAATTGATCCAGACTCCCTTCAGACTCCTTGCCAATGTTGCCATTGGCTTGCTCATCAGGGACTATCTGCTCATTTTGATTCATACACATTCATATTCTATACAAACTTAAATAATTCTTTTGATTGTGTAAAGCTGCTTTGCGACAATTAAAATTGTTAAAAGCACTATACAAATAAAATTAAATTGAATTGAATTAAGACACTAGCAGTTCGCTCAGGTACTGCGGCGCGAGACCATTTAATGCTTTATATGTCAAGAGTAGTATTTTAAAATCTATGCGGAATTTAACAGGGAGCCAATGAAGTGAAGATAAGATAGGGGTGATGTGCTCATATCTTCTGGTTCTAGTAAGGACTCTCGCTGCTGCATTTTCGACTAACTGAAGCTTATTTATGCACCTAGTTGAACAACCAGACAGTAAGGCATTACAATAGTCCAACCTAGAGGTGATAAAAGCATGAACTATTTTTTTTGCATTGTTTAGCGACAGTATATTTCTTATCTTCGCAATATTTCTGAGGTGAAAGAATGCTATCCTGGTAATATTATCTACATGAGCTTCAAACGAAAGACTGGAATCTATAATCACACCGAGGTCTTTTACTGTTGCACTTGATGGAACAGAAAGGCCATCTAAAGTTACAGAGTGATTAAAAAGCTATTAATTAGTGGTTTAATAACTGCTAATTTAAAGGATTTGGAAACATACCCACTGCTGAGTGAAGAGGTAATTATTTTCAAAAGTGGTTCTGTTATTGCTGGTACTGTCTGCTTTAGAAAATGTGTTGTAGGTTCTGATATGATATGGTTAGTTTATCATCTGTATCACTTAAATTGTCTGCTTTCAAAGCCTGACTTTTTTTGCCTAAAATTTTACGATTTATTTTGTTATTGAAAGTACTTGAAATCCTACTTTATGTTGTTGTTGTTATGGAGATTTCTGTAGTGGTCTTATTTCTAGGTAACAAAGTTGATAACTCTGGAAGAGTACTGATAAAGCTCTGCGTAGTAGTTGATGTGAATGTACGTTTAATGTGGTAGCGCGGGGCGCTGTGCATACATTATTACTAAACCACAGGTACTACACATTATCAGTATAATTAATATACATATTGATTTTTGGTGCATATGAAAATCTATCTATCTATCTATCTGTCTGTCTGTCTGTCTGTCTGTCTGTCCGTCAGTCTATCTATCAATCCTATTATTGACATTTAAGAATAAGATTATACTGATAAAAGCTCGTTTAAAATTTAATAATAGGGTTAATTAGATTAAACGTGTCAATAGATAAAGATTAAAACACTTTTTAGATTGTTATACAACTGTGTAAATGATCTGATCTGATAACGTAAGCATGGGAAAGGAATAGAGAGAGAGAGAGAGAGAGAGAGTACACTGCCCCTGTGTGTATTGGGGGGAAATGCTTGTGTCATGAGCAGGGATTTGGCTGAAGAGTGGGAGAAGAGGGTGGGGAGAGGATTAAACCCAAGAAACATTTCTATCCGTATTTTTTTCCTATCTGAATTTCCTGTTTCCATGGTAGCACAACGCACTGAAACACTTGTCACGGTGTAAATTAGGCTTCTGTCGTTTCAGTCAGAACCAAAAAACAGACCCAAGCACTGAGGTCATGTCCATGAGGAGTCATAAAACTTGATGTATTTGCTGTTTTAGGACTCAAGAGACAACAGGTGCATTGTAATCACCATGAAGTTTTATTTATTTCTCTATCAAACTAACCAAAGTGTGTTTTAAGGTTTTATAGTAACCGCTCATTGACTCAAGCTTGCAGACATTACACATCATCTGATTTTCACTGACATCATGATTTTCCTAAGGTTTTCTGTGTTACAAAATAAATAATAATTCAATATTTATGGAAGGAGTCTCCAGTCTTAAAGATAAAACTATATATTTTATACTATTTATATTTCTAAACTATATATTTAAAGTGTTTCCACTTTGAGGCAGTAATATGACAAGTGGCAGTCTTTTTCTTATTAACACCTTATCAAGCTTTTATTTGGAGAGAGGGAGACTGGGGAGGGAACGAGTGTTTATACTGTAGCTGCTATAATGTAAGTGAGAACAGGAACTCATCTGGAGCACGAACATTCAGTGAAGCTGTAAATGTTGAAATGAACTCTATGATGCAAACTGTTGTGGTGTAAGAAGAATCAGACTGTGTGTGTGTGCGTGTGTGCATGTGTGTGTGTGTGTGTGTAGGTGGGAGCACAGCCTTTCAAAGGAAGAAAGATTGAGAAGAAACAACATTGTGTTGTGTATAGAAAGATCTTAAAGACTGATGAAGCCTGTTATAAAGGTGACACACACACACACACACACACATACACATACACACAAACGTGCATAAATTAAAACTTAAAGTTCAATCTATCATTGTGTTTTCTTTTCCTCTTACAGAATACAAAAGTACCAGTGAAACAAAGGTATGTCTCAGATCAATTACACACTAACATATTGAGTCTAAGTGCTTTCTCTTTGGGTTGCCAACCTACAGTATCACAGGGCCAGTGTTGGGGGGCGTTACTTTTTAAAGTAACTAATTACATTACAAAATTACTGTCTTCAAAAAGTAATCAGTTACATTACTGCGTTACTTTCTGATAAAAGTAACTAGTTCGAGTATTTTTCCACTGCAGAAAATAAAAACTCCTTTGTGATTCCTCATGCATGTTGTTTTAGTCGAGACCTTTATAATTATTCTACCATCATCACTCAGTGAAGTTTGTCCCCCAATCTGTTACCTACTAATTCCTCTATCTCACCTACACGGTTTTGCGCGGTGGCCGTAAGTACGGTTCATCATGATTCACAGCAAGTTTTGGCGTTGTGATTAGGTTTTCATTTTTCCGCGCGTCGGTTCTCACATAGTCAAACCACAAAGGTGAGATAGGGGTATTAGTAATTAACAGATTATGGGCCAAACTTCGCTGAGTGGTAACAGCAGGTATAACACAGGGGAGCGGGTTGTCGCAGGCGGGGCCTGCAGACACACACACACTAATGGATTGGGAATGACTGCTGTCTGGCTCACGGATTACATAAATTGTCTAAATAACAGATTACATTTTTGAAAAAATAACTAAGTAATTAAGTACTTAAATGGCGGACCTAACGTGTTAGATTACTCGTTACATCAAAAAAGTAATCCGAGTACTCTAAAGCATTACACCCAACACCGCACAGGGTGCACACACACACACACACACACACAGCCTACAGTGCATGTCGGAGGAAACCTAGGCAGGATTTAAACCCCCAACCACCACAATGTCTCAGAAAGCTCAGTACTTTCTAATTAGTGTCTGCGATTCACTGCATCATTTGTACCATGTATTTTTATCATCGAATGGCTAATATATTAACACAAAAAAGTCAAAATGTATAACAAAATCCTCACCTAGGTACGTGATTACCACTGCCATGAGGTAAAGACATTGCTGATCCCTGTCACAGTACGGCAGGTAATGCCCACTTCTTGTGACAAGTCATAATCACCCACAATCCCTTTTCACACTCCATTCCGCTGCTTCCGTTTTGCCGCCTTATTCATTCATGCCCAAGCGCACCTGCGCCTCATCTTATTCACCACTCTTTTCTCTATAACTCTCCCTCTAACAGACAGTTCTCAACGAATTATTGCGTGCTCATAGCCCAGTGTCTCGTGCCCTTTTTGCCCAAGTAGGATTTCTGTTTTTCACATTGTCAACCATTTTGCCCTCAAGGATTAAGTTTTTGCCTCTCGGAATAAACTTGTTTGCTATGCTGTCTGATCTACCAGCTTTGATCTTCCGCTTCCGCCTTCGACTACGGCTCTGTCTAAAGCCCCAGGATTATGCTCATTTGGACTACAGGTGTGTGCTTTCGAATTCAGTTTGATCGTCAGTGCCTCTGTTTAAAACCCTGACTTCCTTTCGCGGCTGCTCTTATTATGTGTGTTGGAAACTGCAAGCACTCTGCGCCTTTTGATCTCGCGCAGCCGCTCTTACCCTGTGCGTTGTATGCACTTTGTACCTCGGATCTGCATAACCTGGGGGACGCTGATGATCATTGCTGCACCAACTACAACGCTTTCACTAATGAAATGAAGAGAGCCTTTGACCACTCTCTTTCAGGCTGGGAAGCAGTTGGGCAGATTTTGAGGCTTCCTGTGGATGGAATGAGTGTGCCCTGTTTGATGGTTTTTTTCACGGACTAAGTGAAACCGTCAAGGATGAACTGGTCTTTCAGGATCTCCCTTTAGGCCTAAATGAGCTCAAGGATCTAGCAGTCCGCATTGATACATGCAGACGCAGAGAGCGCACACAACCCCTGGTAAGGACCAATCACCCCATACCCCCCCCTAACCACTGATTCCCCTATCCAGCCTATGCAGGTTGACTGAGCCCGAATCTCTCCCGAGGAACGGCAACATTCAATTTAATTAAATTCAATTTAATTAAATTCAATTTTATATGTGTATAAATCAAAATAGTCAGATAGTCCCTGAGATGGCAATAAAACTCTATGAGATGGCAATAACGTTGGAGGGAAAAGCAGGCCTGCTTCTACTGTGGTCAAGTAGGCCATTTTAGCCTTCAGTGGGAAAGTGGAAGCCTTGGAGGCCCCTTCTCAAACAAATCTCCCAACCTGACGCCCCTTACTACCGGTTATGATCGTCTGGAATAGTAAGATTCATCCACTAAGAGCTCTCATTGACTCTGGATCTGACCAAGACCTGATCTGTGCTGCAACAGCAAGGGAATGGAAAATCCCTTTTTTATCCCTAGACAACCCCCTATCTCTCAAGGCCCTTGACGGAAGTTCCCTTTCATCCATCACTTGCCGCACACCCCCAGTTACTTTAAGAAACTCAGGTAACCACACTGAGATTAATCTCCTTCCTTATCATGAACTCTCATGCCTCTGTCATCCTTGGCACCCCATGGCTGATCAGACATAACCCCAACATTGACTGGGCCAAGAGCACCATCCTCGATTGGAGCCCTGTCTGTCTCTCCTCATGCCTTTACTCTACTAGAATTCACTCAGCGCTCTCCGTCACTGAGGATGTTATTGAGCTCTCTGATTTCTCCAATGTCCCACCTGAATACAGCGACCTCCGACAAGTAAGGCACGTGCCCTCTCTCTGCCACCTCACAGACCTTACGATTACTCCATTGATCTCTCAGGTTTTACCCCCCTTAAGGGACGTTTGTACTCCCTATTTGCCCCACAGTGAGGGAGGCCATAAACAGATACAACACCGAATCATTGGCCGCAGGGATCACCCGACCTTCCTCCTCACCAGCAGGAGCCGGTTTCTTTTTCGTGGACAAGAGAGACAAGTCCCTTTACCCCTTCATTAACTGCCATGCACTTAATGCCATTACAATCCAGAACGCAAGCTCTTGCAGGAGGCATGTGTTTTCACTAAGCTGGACTTGCGAAATGCATATCATCTGGTGAGGATAAGAGATGGGGACAAATAGAGCCAGGGGTAGCTCAGTGGTTAAGGCATCGGACTACGGTTCGGAAGATCCCAGGTTCAAACCCCACAACCACCAAGTTGCCACTGTTGGGCCCTTGAGCAAGGCCCTTAACCCTCAACTGCTCAGATGTATAAAAATGTAAGTCGCTCTGGATAAGAGCGTCTGCCAAATGCCTAAATGTAAATGTAAATAGAAGACCGCCGTTAATACCCCGAAGGGCCACTAACACCCCTGCTGTTTTTCAGGCTCTAGTTAATGATGTCCTGAGAGACTTTTTAAATATCTGTTTTTGTTTACTGTACCTAGATTACATCTTAATCTTATCTTGTTCCTTGGAAGAGCACAAGCTGCATGTCCGACAGGTCCTAAAAAGACTCCTTGAATATAAACTCTATGTAAAAGCAGAGAATTGTGAATTTCACTGCAGCTCTGTGACCTTTCTTGGGTTCATTATCGCCCCTTCCAGCCTACAGATGGAGGCAAGCAAGTTATCGGCCATCACAAATTGCCCCACTTCCAAATCAAGGCAAGACCTCCAACGATTCCTAGGGTTTGTCAATTTCTACAGGCGCAAACAGTTCAGTGGCAGCTCCCCTTACCGTGCTAACCTCCACAAGAGTCCCCTTCCTTTGGAACAAACACGCTAAAGATGCGTTCTCTGACCTCGAGCACAGATTCACTTCTGCGCCCATCCTAACCATCCCAGAACCTTCCCTTCAGTTTTTAGTGGAGGTGGACGCCTCTGAGTTTAGAGTCAGGGCTATCTTGTCTCAACGATCATCCAAGAATGATAAGCTACACCCCTGCTTTTACTTCTCCTGTCGTCTCACCCCAGCAGAGAGAAATTAAAACATAGGAGATCGGGACCTGTTGGCGGTAAAGCTTGCTCTAGAGGAGTGAAGACACTGGTTGGAGGGAACTGCTTCCCCATTCTTAGTCTGGACCGACCACAAAAACTTATAGTACCTCAAATCAGCCAAGAGGCTCAATGCCCAACAGGCAAGGTTTAGTCTATTCTTCTCACGTTTTTACTTCACGCTCTCATATCGCTCTGGCTCCAGTAATATCAAACCTGACACCCTGTCCTGACAGTTTTCCACACCTTAACAACCAATGCCGATTGTGTTAATCCTGCCTTCTTACTGCCTTGTAGCAGCCACACACCTGAATGTCAAAAGGCACATAATCAGGAACCAAGCACTAGCGACACTCCCCTCGACTGACTCTTCATCCTGGCCTCTGTCTGACCTCAAATGTTGAAATAGAGACATAGCTCTCAGGTTGCCTGCCACCCTAGGGGAGCCTGCACCCTATACCTACTCCAGCAATGATTCTGGTTGCCCTCTATAATAGATGATGTTCTGGAGTTTGTGGAAGCCTGTGACACATGTGCTAGGAGTAAGTCGAGCAATAAACCCCCTGCCGGCCTCCTGAGACCCCTCCCTGTTCCCCGTCGGCCATGGTCACATATTGCCTTGGATTTTGTTACTGGCCTCCCCAATTCTGATGGCCCATTTCATCCCCTTGCCTAAGTTTCCATTAGCCAAAGAAATGGCAGAATTGATGATCCTTCACGTGTTCCGTCTGCATGGGCTCCCTTCTGACTTTGTCTCCGACTGTGGCCCCCAATTCTCAGCTGAGTTCTGGAGGGCCCAGCCTTTTCTCTGGGTATCACCTTCAGTCAAATGGTCAGACAGAGACTTAACCAAGAGTTGGAAAAAGCCCTAAGGTATAGGCATGGTTCACAAGATATGACTACATGGAGCAAGGCCCTTCCCTGGATAAAAAATGCGCACAATTTGCTGCCGACTTCCTTCATAGGTTTCTCTCTCTTTCAGTGCTGGTTTGGATATCAGCCACCCCTGTTTCCAGCCCAAGAAGAAAGTAACGTTACCTTCAGCTAGTTCTTTCATACGCCGCTGCAGGAGGATTTGGTCCCAGGCCAGGACCCGTCTCCTTCACTTCGTCAGCATCTTCTAAGCTAACCGAGGCCGCACAACAGCCCCCATGTACCGCATGGGTCAGAGAGTGATGCTATCCACCCGAAACATCCCCCTTTAAAACAACCTCCATTAAATTGTCACCCAGATTCATCGGACCATTCACAATCACCAAGGTAATCAATCCTGTCTCTGTCAGGCTTTCCCCTTCTACTTACTATGCGCCACACCAACCCATTCTTTCATGTCTCACAACTCAGACGACTAGTACACAGGCCTACAATACCTCGTCGATTGGGAGGGATATAGCCCAGAAGAGAGAAGTTGGGTCCCTGCCAGGTTCACTGTCGACTCAACCCTAATTTTGGACTTCCACCGACAAGACCCAGAAGCACCAGCTTGGATGCCCGGTTTCGGCCCTGGGGGGTGGGGGGACGGGGTGGGACAGGTAAAGGCAACTTCTCATGACAAGTCGCCAGGTAACAGCAACTTTGCGTGACAATTCATGATCACCCGCAATCCCTTTCCTTCCATTCCACTTTCGACTACGGCTCTGTCTGAATCCCCAGGATTATTTTTATTCGGACTACAGGTGTGTGTTTTCGAATGCAGTTTGATCGTCCGTGCCTTTGTTTACAACCCTGACTTCCTTTCGCGACTGCTCTCATTTTGTGTGTTGGAAACTGCAAGCGTTCTGTGCCTTTTGATCTCGCGCAGCCGCTCTTACCCTGTGCGTTGTATGCGCTCTGTACCTCGGATCTGCATAACCTCTGCCCACAGCCGCTTTCAACCTGCTCTGCCATCCATCCATAACTACATTCTGATTATTGTGAATTTTGCTTAATTACTCCTTTTTTCTGCTTCCAGCAGACTTCTCATTAAAGACATTAAACTCGATCCGATCTGTTGTGTCTGCTTTTGGGTCCCTCCAGCCTTCCTGACACAGGTACCCTCGTGACAATCCCAAACATTTTTCTCTGTCTCTGGATTCCCACAATAAAGAGTTGACCTATGCAAGATCCAGAAAGGTTCCAATAATGTTTGTATTTTGTATTGATGGGTGGCAACCCATCCATTTCAGTGGGTAACTTTTGGATTAACCAATAAATAATTTAATAAACACAAGTGACTTCCTGTAAAGTTAAGCTCAATGTTGCTTATTGCTTAATGTTTTTGGTTTGTATAATAGTTTTTTTTATTATTATTATAAGTTTTAATGGAGGGTGCCAATATTTCTGGAGCTGATCCAAACCAGAGAGTGCAGCTGCTCGGCTATAATCTTAAAGTTCTCCGGTTTCTCTCACACTGTGTTATGAGGGTGGGAGAGAGGGTTGGTCGGGGGGGTGTAGTCACACTGAGAGGGAGAACAGGATCGGAGAGTGTTCTTCTCGCTGTTAGAACCCTGCATCAGGGAAAGGAACCAGAGCAGAGAAGAAGCTATATAAAAGGTAAAAACATCTTCCTGTCGATCTGAGCTAAAAATCAGGTTCCATTGGTGGTGGGTGATTAATGGAGTAGTAGTTCGTCCACAAAGATGAAACAGTTACTGTGGGCTTTTAATCTAGCTTTGATGATAGAACTAGAAAATTCCAAATGACATTAGAATTTTATTTAATCCATTAATATCCTGTATAATTGCTTTCATATTACTTTTTCATCTCATATTCTTTAAATTTTTGCATTTTGCCTTCTTTCCTTTTCCCCTTTTATTCTCTTTGTATGTGTCCTTTGCTCTTCTCATCTCCTGTTCCCTTTTCTTCTTTTCTCTTCTCATAACCCATCTTCTTTTTTCCCCAGAGATGTAATAGTGAAGTGGTTAATACAATTTAGGGTTGAGAATTTTCTGTAAAACAAATGGCTTGTGTGTGTTTGCTGATAAATTAATGTGAAGAGTCTGTAAACCGCTATGTTGTTCAGTCAGTATAAGAGTCATTCAGTCAGTCAATCAGAGAGTCAGTCAATCGAATAGTGAGTCATTTACTCAGTTATATGGTTAGGCAGTTGGAGAGTTATTCAGTCACTTAATTGCTTAGTCGGTCAGCCAGTCCAGTCACTTAGTCAGTCCAGTCCATCCAGCAAGTCAGTCAGTCCGTCAGTCACTCAGTCAGTCTGAGGGTTTATCTCCCTGCTGAGACAGGATGCAGTAAAGTCTCTCTCATGTCTCTCATTATCAAACACTCTGAATTTGTTTCCTGTCTGCGCTGATTTTTGTGTCCAGACTGCACTAATGCAGATATCTTATTTTTTTTATATTTGCTGTGTGTAGTGTGTATTTAGATGAGTGTTAAATTTACACACTTACACACAAAGTCAGTGAGACCAGCTGATCCTCTGAAATAGAGTTATAGAAATAGTTCCCTAAATCCAGTAAGCATTTCACTCATCCTCCCGTCTCACTCCATCAGCTGTTCTCCGGTTCTCTTTTTGTCTCCCTTTGTTCACTCAATTCACGGTTTGAACTCAACTCAGCTTCCTTACATCTCTGTGTTTTACGTGTGTCCACATTCCGGACACAATAAATTCCTAAATGTGTAGCATCGGTCATGTGACTGTTCATCTATAAAGCACTCTCCTGGAAAACCTCTCACTGAGATCCAGTAATTTTGACATGTTCATTTGTAAGAACAGTGCTGTACATGTTTACTGTGGGTTTAGCTGGAGTGTAACTGTTGACATAAATTTGAAGACTTAAAAAAATAATAAAAGTGTGTGTAAATGAAAAAAGAAAAAAAAAACTCACAATATCTAAATCATATTTATCTGTAGTAGACACCATCTATTTATTTATCCTAGGTTTAAGTGATATGAAACACACACACACACACACACACACACACACACACTGGTGTTAAACATTAGCAGCTGTCTCCCAGTGTGACATTAAATAAATGAACTAAGAGGATGTCTTTAAAAGCACAGGGACACTCAGCAGTGTGTTTGTGCACATCTGTTTGTGTTACTATAGCAACAACAATAAATAAATACAAGCACTTGTCACTGACATAAATCATGCTGTTTAAAACAAACACAGCACACATGATGTACTTTTGGATCGCTGTTTTTGTGTCTTAATCAACAGCTTCAGATAAAAATGTGATGTGTTAAAAAATGCCCCCGTCTGTACCACCTAGATTTAACGTCATCTTTTTTTTTTAGTTTTTTAGCTTCTAATTATGTAAGTAATAATCCATTCTATGTGTGGGTTAAGCCCCAGTCTTAGTCCTAAACTGCTCATGGGGCAGCGCCAAATTGTCCCTAATTAAAGTTTTTGAAGGTTCTTGGTTGCTTATAATCACATACAAATTGGCTATGCATTATCATACAAATAGCACACTCAGTCGTTATAGAGCTTATAATGTACGTAGATTTACATTCATGGTATTTGGCAAACACCCATATGAGCGAATTACATTTCATTTTATCTTATTATACATCCGTGACTACAGAAGCTTTGAATCTCCTGCAAACTTCTGTAATAAATCACACCATACGACTGTGATATCTATATGAGCTCACTATTTAATAGAGTAGGGCAGTGTCCGAGTTAGACATTATATCGGATTTGCTCCGTCCCCTATGGGACAGGATTTTGCAGCTCAAAGCTCTCCTCATCGACACTAAATGAAGGATTCTGCATATTATTGTACTCTACTAACTGTTCTGAAAAGGCATTAACCACCGCCAACATCTACAATGTAACTTGCTGCAACGTTCTCTACATTTTGTAATTTTGCACACGGTCCAAAATCTGTTGGCATTTATGATTTCTCCCGACACATGTGGAGCCATACTGAACTCTGAAAACCTGACTTGATGACCTGATCATTTTTCTGTGATTTTATACTATGTCAAGTTCATGGCACATTTAGTACACTAGAATATCTAAACATCTCAGTACAGAAAATTTAATTATATTGTTGATTACACATACAGTATAATACACACATTACACATGTTGTTAGTTGTCATGTCGTGTTATGTATTAAAAAGAGCACAGTAGAGTGCTATCCAGTACTTTTTCATCTGTCACACACTTTCTGTTTTCTTTCTGGGAGATGAATTTAAAGATGTGAGTTTTAGCCTGAGGGCTTTAAAGGTCTTTTACTGTAAGAAGCCTGTGTGTGTCTGTTGTGTACATGTGCGAGTTTATGGCAGTTTATAAGCTTTGCTGTCCACCAAGCTCCAGGTCCATATATTGCACAGCTGGAACACGATTCTCTTCCACCAGACAGATCAACTACCTACATTCTTGCATAAAAAAGATAGTCAATTATATATATATATATATATATATATATATATATATATATATATATATATATATATATATAACATTTATGCAGTGATGTGTATTCAGAGTCAGGTTACAGATCATTACGTCATTTGGTTTATTAATATCACCAATGTGTAGTTCAGAAGATTACTTTGGAATAAAAAATGCAGCCTAAGGAAGAAGGTATCTTTTCTTGTAAATATAAATGCTGTAAAATCTCCAGGTAAAAATGGAAGCATGAATGGATTTGGTTGAATTTGGTACCATGGATAAAGGGATCTCGGCATCAAACCTGCCTAATAAGGTCTACTCTGTGACACCAAAACAGCTCGAACCAATCCATGCATGTACTGCACAAGACCCCTGTAGGGGTGCTGTGGTATGTTGCAACAAGATGATCTGCAAAGTTCTTTGTCATGTTCCTCAAACCATTCCTGAACAATGTGTGTGGAGTGTCAGAGCTAATTAACCTGCTGAAAGAGGCCACTGCCATCAGGGAACACAGTCTGCAACAGGGTTTAGGTAGGTGGTAAGTGTCAAAGTAACATCCACATGAATACCAGACCTAAGGTTTCCCCGTAGAACTTTGCTCAGAGTATCACACTGCCTCCCATAGTGCATCCTGGAGCCATCTCTTCTCCAGGTAAACAATGAACACACACCTGGCCATCAATGGTTGTGTACCAACCATTGCTCCATGATCCAGTTCTGATGCTGAGATTCCCATTGTAGGAGCTTTCGGTGGAGGACACAAGTCAACAGGGGTACCCTGACCTGTTAGCAGCTACACAGCTCCATACAGTACGCAACAAACTATGATGCACTGTGTATACTGACACCTTTCTATCACAGCCAGCATTTAATTTTTCAGTAGATTGTGATACAGTAAGACTCATGTGGGATCGGACTACAATCAACCTGCCTTTACTCAACATGCATATTAGTGAACCTTAGCCATGAGCCTGACATCGGTTCATTGGTTGTCCTTCCTTGGAGCAATATCTGCCTACTGGGAACATCCCAAAAGAGCTGCTGTTTTGTAGATGCTCTGACCCAGACGTCTAGTCATCGCGATGTGGCCCTTGTCAAAGCCACTCACATCCTTGCATCAACCTGGTCACCTCTTGCCTAATGTATTTCACCTCCAGCACAGGCCATTGTAATGAGAGAATGAATGTTACTCATTTCACCTGTCAGTGGTTTTAATGTTATGCCTAAACCATGTCTCTCAGATCATCATCTTCACAGTTTTTCAATTGTGAATATTGTAGAAATAAACAGTAGTACCTTGGATTTTGTTACATTTTTAAAAGGCTCAGACATCCAGCATGTCCTTATTTCAAATGCTAAGGAGTATGAGATCTATTTGGCAACTCTATTGTCTACTGTTTTCTTTCTGTTTCAGTCATCTAAAAGTCAAAACAACTCTCCTTCCAGGTATGCAGAATCATGACAATATAACAATGTCAGAATATTCATTTCTTTGCTCATAAATAATCACAGCATTGACCCTGTTTTAAAGGAGTGACAGCGTGGAACGTGTGATGGAGAACGTCATGGAGAGCCGTTACGATTTCGATCTGATCTACATCACAGAGAGAATCATCTCCGTCTTCTTCATACCTGAACTGGATGAACAACGTTATCGTAGCCACTTGAAGGAAGTGGCGGCCATGTTGAAATCAAAACATCAGGAGAAGTTCCTGGTCGGTTATTTGATGATCATTATCATTAACTCATAATATAATCCATATCATAATAGCAAATCACATCCTTTCATCTTTCAGGTCATAAACCTGTCCAGGAAACGGCACGACATCTGCAGATTAAACCCCAGGGTATGATTTATAGACAAGATCCTAATCCTCAAAAATGTCATGACAATTGAAAAGCTCATTCCCAATCAGGGTACAATTGACTGCTTTGGAAAATTTGCTGAATAAGTTATTAAATTGTACATGGCATTTCAGCAACACTACAGCTCCCTCCTGGGCTCAGATTGTGCTATTGGCAGATTGGGTTAGGGTTAGGGTTAGAATGTAATTGCAGCTTTCAATATAAATAAAATATCAATAATATTAGGCATAGCATGAAGATTGCATTTCTCTTCTTCTCTTTGTGATTAATGGCGGCTCAAATTCAAGTATGTTGTGGTTTCGTCTGCAATTTTTTCCCATTAATAGAACTAGGGTACGGAGACCCCAATAATAACTAGCTTGCTGAAAAAAATTAACCTACACAACATGATACTTGGCCTAGCGTTAGCTAGCTTGCTTATTGCCCAAAATTAGCTCGCTAAGGTATATTAATGCTAGCTAGCTTGATAGTACAGTTAAATGTATGTTGACTTCATTAAGGGCCTTTTATTTTATATTGAAAATTTTCAGGTGTCTGTAATTATTGGTGGATTAACACCCATTTTTTAAAGCCTTGTATTTTTGTCTCGCATTTTACTGTCAAGATGTATTCACTATTCTGTTGATATTGTTCCCAAGACACTAATGCTAAGCTAATGGTAATGCTAAGCTAAAATGATGTTAATTGCTAAGTGCCCATCCATAGTGTAGTCTTGCTTGATTTTAAATTAATGCATGCCTTCATAATCTCAGTGAGCTTGACTGGGATGTCAGTACTGTGCATGTGTCATGTAAGAGTGAGCTGAACTCATTCTGTACCTGTCAGGTTGAGGAGTTTGGCTGGCCCGATCTACATGCCCCGCCCCTGGATAAGATATGCGCCGTGTGTAAGACTATAGAATCCTGGTTGAACTCTGACCCTCGCAACGTCGTTGTGCTTCACTGCAAGGTCAGGGGTTAAAGTTCACCCTAAACGTAACGTTTAAATAGTTTTGATACTGCATTATTATTATTATTACTGGCCTGTGAACTGCACCTTTAATAACAACTTTCATAATAACTTTTAATAACATAACTTTCTCAGGGGAACCGTGGCAGGGCTGGAGTAATAATAGCAGCGTACATGCACTTCAGCAAGATATCAGCCGGGTAAGCTCTCTCTCTCTCTCACACACACACACACACACACACACATACACGCTCATACAGTTGTATTGCGTTCTAGACTTCACACAGTTTCATGATCCGTGGATGATTCTGTCACAGGGCAGATCACGCTCTCACCACCATCGCCATGAGGAAGTTCTGCGAGGACAAAATCTCCTCCTCTCTGCAGCCGTCTCAGAACAGGTTCCTCCCCAGACTGACATCTGAGATCACATCATCATCATCATCATAAAGCATTTTGTCTAAAGAATATTATTCAATCATATTTCTATCCCACATAGATATATTTATTATTTTTCTGGCCTTCTGTCTGGAGCAATCAAGATTAACAGCTCATCCCTGCTCCTGCAGCAGGTTCATATTCCAGCTATAACCAACTATGAGCCTGGCGAAGGTACTCACGTTGTATACTATCTCAATAAACAGTCTTCAAGGTCCCGTATTTCACTCCGTCTCACTGGGTCTCAGTACCACACATATCAGTTAATACTTCATTAATAGAGATGTATTATTGTATACCTCAGTTTCACTTTTCTTCCAAACGCTGCTTTTCAGCAGGGTTTATGTAAATTAGCTACTGCTGAGCCACGCCCATCCAGAGAACAGCAGAGCTGAGCAACAAGCTGGGGCTCTTATGGTCACAACAGGAAAAAAAAACTAATAGATTTTTTTAAGCCCTGGCCAATAAAAAAAATAAAAACAGGAAAAAAGCAGAGAACAAGCTGGTTGCAACGTTAAGTGCCATCTTCTGGCTAAACTGCAAATACCAAAATAAATATCAACAAGCCCTCCCCCTGACCAACTCCACCCGAACAAACCCTTTTGTTTGATTCATGTTTGTGTAACTACTGTATATAAACAACAATGTATTCATAAACTTTTGACTTTGACCGATAAAACTTTAAACTTTAACTATTATTTACATTCTTTCACATTAAATATTCATACAGTATAAGGCTTACAGGTTCAAATGTAATATTTACAGAATTCCTGCTGACCTGGTAAAATTGTGTATTATTATATATCTTTTTTTAGTTTGATTTAATTATAAGTATTTATTTATTTTTATCTTGTTATTTTTATTATAACAAGAGGCACATTTTAATTATGAATAAAATGTAATTTAAAAAAATCACTTAATGACCAATTACTTGTTTCTTAGCTGTACCTATTTTTTTCTAAAATGCTTCTTTCGTGTATTGAACCTTATTTCTTTTGAAATATTTCTAAATAATAATAACTTTTTTAGATATAGACATTTTGTGGCAGCACAGTGGCGTAGTGGTTCTATGCCCAGCTCTGGGTCTGTGTGCATAAAGTTTGCATGTTCTCCCCGTGCTTGGTGGGTTTCCTCCGGGCACTCCGGTTTCCTCCCACAGTCCAAAGACATACAGATCAGGCTAATTGGTGCTCTTAAATTGCACACAGTGTGTGAATGAGTGTGTGAGCGTATGTATGTGTGTGTGCCCTGCAATGGTTCGGCACCTTTTCTAGGGTGTACCTCGCCTCGAGCCCCAAGTTCCCTGGGATTGGGCTCCATACCCTCTGCAACCCTGTATACAGAATAAAGCGATATAGACGATGAGTGAGTGAGTGAGTGAGTGAGTGAATGAGTGAGTGAGTGAATGAGTGAATGAGTGAGTGAGTGAGTGAGTGAGTGAGTGAGTGATAGATTGATACTGTATTTTGCTTTTTTTACAAGACCTTTACAGTGCCAGTTGTTTCATGTCTGCCAACTTAAAGAGAATGTACACAGAATATTGTTTGTGTTTGTGTGTACTTTTACAAACTTTATTAGGGCAAACATTAATATTGATGTAGCACTTTGTACAATATGTCGTATTGATGTTAATGCCTGTAATTTTCTCTCTTTCAGCTTATGCACCATTCATAAAGATATATCAGTCTCTGAAACTTGTCTACACCTCAGGAATCCAGTGAGTTGAGTTTCATGGCTTCATTACTGCAGATCAGTGAACATTATATCTGCTTAAGGACTCATTTTATTTGCTGTTGTTTTGTTTTTTGCAGCGAAACCAATGGCTCCAGAAACCCAACGCTGTGCATTAAAATAGAACCAGCTCTACTGTTAAAGGGGGACATTATGGTATGAAACGATGAACCGTACCACCATGCAGTGGATAAGCTTGTTATCAGTCAGAAAATTCTAATTCTGTATGTTTTATTTTTTTCATATTTAGGTGAAGTGTTATCATCGGCGCTCAGGTGTGTGCGAAAGAGAGTGTGTGTTTAGAGTGCAGTTTCATACATGTACAGTTCATGGATCACAGCTGTGGTTTGGAAAAAAAGAACTGGACCAGGCATGCACAGGTGTGTATTTGTGTACAAACAGAAAACCAGTCCATGCACACACACATTGCATTTGTCTAACATTATTGGGTTGTTATTTTTTATTTTAGATAAACGTTATCCAGCTGACGCTACAGTAGAGCTTGTGTTCTCTACTAGTCCAGAGCCAAAGAGAGGTGCTGACTCTGTCATTTCTTCATTCATATCATTCTTTATTTCTGTGAACGGTTATATCTGATGTCCTTTTACTGGAATGTGTGTCCATGTTTGTGTGTGCTCAGGCGAGGAGGTCCAGAAAAAAGACCCTAGTGGGAGTCCAGGTATCAGCTGTACAGACCCTGTAGTGCGCTGGGACTCATATGAAAACTTTAATCTTCACAATGAGGACAGTATAGAAGGTAGGTTCAAACACACACACACACACACACACACACACACACACACACTCAAAATATACACTCGTGTTATAGGCACAGTAGAGGTGTAAATCACAATCTGGGAGCTGGGGAGGTAATTGGTGTAAATGCACAAGTGTGAGGAAATGATCTATTTGGGGAAGTGGTCTAAACATCAGGGGTATAAGACAGAAATGATTGGAGTAATAGGCATCTAAAGTAGGGCAAAGGAATCCTCAGAATTTCTGAACTAACGACAGAGTGGTCAGAATATTTGAGTTAAGTGGGTAGAGAAACTTACCCAGAGTACCAGAGGAAATTGATGGGACTGTTCAAAGTATTTTAGGTGACAAATGGGACGGGTCAGAGTATCTGAGGCTATGGGCATGATTAGCCAAAGCATCTGAGATAATTAACGGGAGTGGGCAGAGTATCTCTTATATACTATTTAGTAGTTTATTGTGCAGGGTGGGATTTAGCTGTGATGTAGGCAATGGGCAGGAGTGGGAGTGGTCAGGGTATCTGTGGCATTGGGCGGGACTGGTTGAAGAATCTGAGGTAGTGGCAGTTTAAGAAACTAAGGACAGTCACGGATGGAATTGGTCAGAGTCTCTTTGTGAGGAGGCAGGAATGTTTGTGGGAGTGGTCCATGTTGTTATGAAAACTGGCAGGAATTATCATGGAACCTGTAGTAACAGGAAGAAGGTGTTAGAGAAAATGCGTGTAAATGATTGGGACTGGTCTGAGTGCCTGTGAACCTGAATGGGCCTGGTGTAAATCTCTAAAAGTTAAAGGGAGTTGTCTGCAGGTTCTGTAAAATTTTGGCTGGTCCAATGCAAATCTCAAATCATGACTTCAAGGTAGAATAAACACATTCAACCAGATGAACATCTATAACACAAAAACAAATGCTTAAACATCCATAATGTTATTGTACTGTTTCTCTGTTCCTCGTGTAGATATCTGTCACACTCGGGGCCCACTTGATGGCAGTTTGTACGCCCAGGTGAAGAAGCGCCGTGTACCTGGCTCCACTTCCAACAACCCACAAGTCACTGAGCCTTCCACTCCTAGTCAGTTACACTCTCTTAGCCCTGACTCAGGACACTGTTCCACTCACTCTGAGCTTGAGTTACCACCACTTATTTCATCTCATTTTCCTCATTTAAGGGAGGACAAAGAGAGAGATGTGAAAAGGGAAAAATCAAACGTGAGGCAGAAGGATAGAGAGACAGCGATACTAGATGATGGAGATTGCTCCCATTTCCGTCTGGAGCACTCTTGTTGTGGTCGCCCTTTTTCCCACCCTCATTCCTTCTTGGGACAGGATTTGTCTAAAACACCCCCACAAAAACTTCATCCCAAACACTACACACTACCTTGCACTCGTACTCCCACTTTGCCTGTGTGTGAGCCCTGTGGGTCTCAGCAGGACTTTCTGTGGGAAAGAGGGCACTGTCAGCATCACGGTTGCACTCGGTCTTGTTTCCCTTTACCTTCACCAATAACACATGCCCACACCCATACTCGTTCTTCTCATGCGCACACACTCCCAGTGCAAGCTCGTTTATTCTGTTCAGGGGACACATGCCCTCTGTTACATTACCCTGCTCTAGCCCACAACCCCACCCACATTCCACCTTCTCAGTCTTCCAAGCAATCCTTAACTTCCAGCCCTTACCATGAGTTACGCTTCTGCTCGACTTCACATTCTTCCTGTTCCTGCAGAGACTGCTCACACCTGCGTGAGGATCTGTCCCACTCTCAAAGAGTAAGCCAACTCGAAAGGCTTCCTTGGCACAGAGAGCCAGGGTTTGGATATAGGCAAGAGGGGGCTATGCAGTGGGCAAGAGATGGTGATATGGAGGATCCAGACTGCTGGCAGCACAGAGCTGTTGTCCCACCCATGATGTCATCCTTTGGATATGGACATAGACATTGCCATTCCGTCTCTAAACAAGATCATCCAGTCTATGGAACAGACCCAAGACAAGACTCTTCATCGAGTCCACATCCAAGCCCACACAGCAGTGGGTACCACAGCCCCTATCTACCCTGGACCTGCTCTCCGTCTCATGTTAGAGACAGTCCTGGCTATGCTTCCATGGCTCAATCTCCAAACTCATCTCCACTAGCTCACACCTCTTCCCCAAAAAGGACCAGTCTTACTCAACAACACGTTCAGACCCCCATGCCAGGAAAAGATCACAATATCCATTTTAACCACTCAGGTATGTCCCATTGCACTATCACTAATGCTAAACAAAATATTGCAGTCAGCACATATCATGCTCATTTGATCCTAGTATACCCATTTTCTGATTAATTCACAATAGCTAGCTCTCAAATAACCACAAATGGGAGCTAACAAAAAGGGATAGGAGAAACCTAAGACATGGTACCAACTACTGCAACATTTTCATTCTGGTGCTTGTGAATGCAAAAAGTTTATATTTACTCATCATTTTTATAGACATTGGACAGAGTAAAGCCATTCTTTCCATCCAGAGAGCACACTCAATTTAAATTCTGGCAATAGATTATGCATGATGTCTTATCATGAGCATTTAAACTTAACTTTAAAATTTTTCTGGTTGCAGCATTTGGGATCCATGCACATGCCACTTTGATGTTCATGAAACACAGGCTCCATAAACCTTTCAAGTGACACAACTGTCTAAGATCCCAAGTCATCTTTGATGTGATGGGGATATCTATTTAATGAGTGGCCATAGCTTGATGAGCACTGATTTATGATTGGACACTAATTGGTAGAATAGTTTTGGTCTATTTTTCAACGCTGGCCCAAGTTTTACAGTTTAGATCACAAGTTCCCAATCCTTGTCCCGGAGAACCTCATATAATGCACCTTTTACCATTTTGTAACTTTTTAAAACACCTTTTATTAGATTTTTATTTTAGGTCTCATTTCAAGTTTCAGATCACATGATCAGGACTTTAAATTTAGAGTCAGACTGTTGCTTACAATTTCAAAGTTTTAGCCACAAAATTGACCTACGTAACTATTTATTGTAAAATAAAATGTTTCCAATATATAAACACAAGATTGACTTATTTTGCAGGAGTCTCAGATGAACATGCAAAGGTGAAAAATATCCATGATGTTTCTTCAACAGAAGACTGTAATACTGATGTTTTTCTGCAAGTCCAAAGCAGGTATATGTAATCTAAATATCATATTACTTTATTTTTGCTTTCTATTGTACCAGAGGTTTTAGGAATTGCATTGTAAGTGTTTACTGAATCTTTGGATTTTACAGTGTAGAACCACCGGTAGAGCCAGAGGACCCAGGCAGTAGTGATGTTGAACGTGGCGATTCTCTTGCTAACAGCGATACTTCAACTGAGTTCTTCAAAGAGCCTCAGGAGTCAGACACAAAATCTGCATATGTAACAGAGTCCACATGCACCAGAATCCTTGTGACTGAACCACCAGTCACTGCTTTGGAAGCAGAATCACTTCTATCTGTTGCTCATATACAAGGGAATACCTCACTATCTAATGAGATGGAAAAGAACTCTACATGTCCTTCAGAACGAAGCTCATCATGCGACCTTCCTTTGTTGAACCCCATTTCTGAAGGACAGAGCCTGACCAATCTGACTGACAGGGTTTCTTCCAATGAGGATGGAAGTAGTAGTGATTTGAGGACTCAATCCCCAGTGCCTGATGGATACATCACACCCTTGTTCCCTCTGACATCACCAAACTACACTCTCTTGACTGTGCCTCATCTTCCATACACTGGCTACACTGCAATTACCATTCCCTCGTACCCTCCTCAACCCCCTCTCCCTGATAAGCAGCGTGTCGGTCCTTTCCAAGATTCTCCAAGTATGTCCTCAGTTAGATCATCCACAGCATCTTCCACCTCTTCTGTCCAGGCTCAAATCGCCTTCTTGCCTAACGCAGACAGACAGAAAGAAACCCCAGAGCCAGAAAATCGCGTCAGTGCCAAGTTTGTGCAGGATACTTCAAAATTCTGGTACAAGCCTGGAATCTCCAGAGATCAGGGTAAGGAAGAACAGACTTGTCTGTTGTTTTATTTAACCAAGCTTCATTTTAGAAGTTTTTGTAATTAAAATTATTTGTTTCTGCCCTTCTAGCAATTGCTGTTTTAAAAGATAAGGATCCTGGATATTTTCTAATAAGGGACAGCAGCTCATTCCAAGGTGCCTATGGACTGGCTCTTAAAGTGGCCAAACCCCCTGTTCATGTCAGCAACCATGGCCAGAACTCTCACTCACTGGAGCAGCTAGTCAGACACTTTCTGATTGAGAGCGGTGCAAAAGGAGTAAAAATTAAAGGCTGTCAGAATGAAACCTACTTCGGTGAGGAAATGTTGATCTAAAGCCCATCATGTGCACTAAATTGCTGAATAGTGCGCTCTAATAGATACTAAATTCACAGCTAAATTCCAACCTGCACACTAAACTACTAAACAGTACGTTCTAATTGATACTAAATCCATGGATAAATCCCACCCTATGCTCTAGATAGTAGATATAAGGTAGATATAAGACTACAAGATATAAGAGTATATGGTAGGAGACTGTTTGTGGCTCATTCTTTGTAGTGTAGTGATGAGTACTTTTATTGAAAATCATAGTATGTTGTACAATTTTATAGGTAATGCACAGCCAGTTGGTAGGTGATAAGGCATGTGATGCTAGGAATGTGAGTTAAACCTCGTGGCCCAAACTACCTTTGGATAAGAAGAATTGTTTTTGCCACTGACTACTGTTCCTGAGCTTTTTTTTATTACTCTTGCAGGGTCTCTGTCTGCTCTGGTCTACCAGCACTCCATTACACCTGTCTCTCTACCCTGCAAACTACACATCCCTGACAAAGGTTACACTTCTTTTACCTTACATACAGAACTTACTATAGTTATGGTGTAATTCCTAGTATGGGTGAAGATGTGCTCAGGGCGTGTTCGTGTGTTTTTAGATCTTGTAGGAGAGTTGCAGGAGTTGCAGAGTGGCACCAACACCAGCACGGCTGCAGAACTTCTTAAACAGGGAGCTGGTGAGCATCTATCCGAATGATCAAACAACTAATGGACTTCTTTATGCCTTTTCTTACTGTCGCGTCTTCGTGTTCCTCCCAGCCTGCAACGTTCTCTATCTGAATTCTGTGGACACAGAGTCTCTGACTGGCCCACAAGCCATCTCCAGAGCGGTGAAGTGCACCCTTTCTCAGGAACCCTGCCCTTCAGCAACTGAGGTTCACTTCAAAGTGTCTACTCAGGGCATCACACTTACAGACAATCAGCGCAGGTACAACCACTCCTTAACCGCCCCTTGTAGTTGTTGGCAAACCTCCTAAATCAACATTTAGCCAAGCACATTTCTCAGCAATATACGCATGTTAGCTTGAGAAGGAAGGAAGTGTGTCCATTCCATGTGTGTTATTAGGATCAATGCTTACGTCCTGGTTGGTGAATAATATTTTTCTGTTTGTGGTTTGTAAACTATGTTCTGTCTGATCTTCTGTCACATCCCCCATGTAGATTGTTCTTCAGGAGACATTATCCAATCCATAGTGTTATATTCAGCTGCGTGGATCCTGATAATCAGAGGTACATCATGTGAGAATTAATATACACCAGGTCAAACCGGGACTTGTAATGAAATTTTTTTGTGGAAGAACATGTAAAAGTGATTGACAATTGCAAAATATTGCAAGCACAGTACAGTGATAAGACTCTTAGCCACAGTAAAACATTTTAACAGTGCAAACATTTTAAAGAAGGCTGAATGTCTGTGAATGACGATCTCGTCCAAGTCGTTCCTGTGAACATTCAGCGGGTTTGGAACGCCTGATCCTTAAAAATCAACATCACCAATTTGTGAAAGAGACGCATCTGTCTGTGTGAACTGTACACACACTCATTCACCAACATCACTTTCACTTTACAGAAACTTGACTGGGCGTTATTGCCACATCCCCCATACAGTCCTGACTTCGCTCCAAAACCATTTCCTCATGTTTGGGCCATTAAAGGAGTTCCCGGGAGGCCAGTCTTTTATATACGTATGAAACAGGCAGCATGGTCCTGTCTTCAGCGTAGAGCGTATGGTGTCCAAGCTCTAGTGAAACACTGGGATAAGTGCATTAGTGTAGCAGGGGATTATATAGAGAAATATAAAGGTTTTTTTTACTCTCAGAACTGTGTTCTGTTATTCTGTCCCGCTTTGATTTGAACGCCTCTTTTATTTGTGTGCATGTGTATCTATAAGTTGTTTGAGTTTAGATGTATAAATTGCGTTTTGCTTTCTTAGTTTTTTTTTGGCCCTGCAGTACTTGTATAAATGATTGAATAGATTGGTACGTGTGTGCGTGTGTGTGTGTGCCTGTGTGTGCCTATGTGTGCGTGTGTGTGCGTGTGTGTGTGGCTGTGTGTGCGTGTGTGTGGCTGAATCTTCCTGTATTTTTTTTTTTTTTGCTTTGTGTCATTCTTTCCCTCGCTGTCAAATTTCTCCACTTGCTCATTTGCTTTTTTGTGTCTGTGTGTCTGTGTGTGCATGTGTGTGTCAGGTGGCCAGCTGCTAAAAAGTCCTGCAACAGGTAATTCTATGTCTGCTTGGCTTTTCTTGTGTCCGTGTGTGTGTGTGTGTGTGTGTGTGATGCAGGAGTGTGGATTGCACTTTTTATTAATTAAATAGAATATGTCATGCTCTTATGTTCATTCATAGTTATGTGTAATGAGCCCATCTGTTAAACAAGTGCATTCTTGTTGTGACTTACGTTATAGCAGCTATAAATAAATTTCTTTTTTTTCACTTTACTTCTTTTGTTCTCCTTCTGTCTGTTTCTCTCTCTCTCTCTCTCTGCAGGATGTTTGGCTTCGTAGCGAGGCGCAGTGGAAGCACTTCGGGAAACGTGTGTCACCTGTTTGCAGAGCTCGATCCGGAGCAGCCTTCCACGGCCATCGTCAACTTCATTAATAAAGTCATGCTGGGACCACATCACATCCGCAAGTGAGAGGAGAGAAAAGGAAGAGAAAGGAAGAAAGGAGAAAAGAAAGGAAAAAGAAAGAAAAGGAGAACAAAATAAAGTTTTTTTTAAGTTTATGTTTTATTTTATTTTATACAATATAATGGTAGATTAATAATATTGACTTTATTATCCAGTTCATTATAAACTGCACTGTGTTTTGATTACTGAAATGTATAATGTCTAATATAAGTGATAAATTTATATCTTATTTATATATTATATAATTGAAACTAATATAATATTATTGTAGTAGGTATATTCCCTTTCTGGTATTCCTGATTCATAATCATTATTTTGTGTTTTTTAACTGTAAAACACCATTAAACTTTAGTGCAGTTACTTCTGAGATTTTTTTTTAATCTGAATTCAATTTCTATTATTATTATTATTAGTAGTAGTAGTAGTAGTAGTATTATTAGTATTATTTGGCTTGTGTTTGGGTGCCCCCCCCCAAAAAAAAAAAACAAAAAAACATACATACTTTAAATACAAACATACTTTATAGATCCTGTAATATCTGTGTAAAATGGAGTGTGTATGAAATAAAAACATCATGGTGTTCATGTGTCACTCCATCAATAGTTCTCATCTTTATTTCTTATTCATGACAATATCTGTAAAAAATTATACGTCCCTAAATTATACTGTAAGTCTTCCTGCTTTATTAAAACTGAGTTGAAACGCTGAATTCTGTCTCCTGATTGGTCAGATCTTTGCAGTTTCTCAGTAACATGTGTACTGCTTTAAGAGAGAAAATAGAGAGGAGGAAGGAGTGTTTGTAGCTGCTATAATGCAAGACAGAGCAGAAACTCAATCAGTTTATAGACATTCTACAACATTACATGTAAGAATAAATGTCTATAGGACATTATTATTATTATTATTATTATTATTATTATTATTATTATTATAACTTATGTTAGAGTTAAGTAATCCATGAAGGCAGATAAAGGCTGGAGTTGTAAAGCAGAATAATATGAGTTTTACTTTTTGAATTGAATTATTGAAATAAGTCAACTTTTTGATGCTATTCTAATTTATTGAAATGCATTTGTGTATAAAACTTGAATGAGATCAGAGCTTAATGTTTGGAGATTTTTTTATTATTACTTTATTGATTTTTTTTGTTTGTTTTCTATTTATGTAACAAACAGTGTTTTTGCAGTCAAATCACCCTAATCTGACATGTGTATGTGTGTCTGACATAATGTGTGTGTGTTTATTATTTATTAGTACAGTTTAAAATGCTTCATAAAATAATAAATCTTTTTATTTTTAAAAATGAAATGAAACTTAACTTCATTTCCCATACCATCTATAGATATCCCTATAAATAAATTATGATCTTTAATTTAAAAGCTACAGTGTGCAATATTATTTAGAAAAAAATATTAATAGCGATATTACCATTGTAAAAATAATAATAATAATAATACAAAATTACTTAGTATTTAATCACTGATATAAAATTCCAGCATAGGTTAGACATGTGCTGTTATTAATGCGTCGTTTGCTTACTTATTTATTCATTTATTTATTTTTGCTATATGACACGAGATTCATTTTTGGTTGAATACATATTTCTGGAAGGAATAAAAAAAGGACGAGGCCCCACCGAGATTTGAACTCGGATCGCTGGATTCAAAGTCCAGAGTGCTAACCATTACACCATGGGACCGGGCGGGTGCGAACGGTGGAGAAAAGGTTCCTCATAAGGCTAATGTTCAGTATTTATGATTGCTTTTTAATTAAAATAGAAAGTTAAAATTATGTTTAACTTAAAGGGTAAAAGGATAAAATGATGTATGTTTCTGAAGTCCACAATAAGCGAAAGTCTTTAGCGAAGCTTAATCACAAAACTTAGCTAGCGAGCTAATCCCGTCTTCGATTGTTTACGACATTTCCGGGAGAATGTATAAAATGGTTATACAATAAATTTTTATTTTTTTATATATATATTTGTAATATTTTGCTAGTTTGCAGTCATGACACGTTATAAAAAGCTTTTTATTTATTACCAAAACACAACAAGGACAACAAGTCGTTTTACGAAATAACCGAAAGAGGGCGCTGCTCGCAAGCCTTTAGAGACCATAGCGAACCCGCTAGGCTGACGTAATCTAATACGTCATCGTTCCCGCCATTTTAAAAACGAAGCCTATACAAGTCTGTGGAGACCTGCTGCTCTATACATACAGTACTGAAACAAACAAACAAACAAACAAACAAAAAAGCACTTGTAACTGTGTTTATCGATGGCATCCTTATCTGCATTTCTTTCTGCTGGTGATTTCGGTTACGTATATATTCACTTTTCTTTCTCTTTTTTTTAAATAACTTAGAATTAATGTTGAGTAGTTTTACAGAAGAGTTCAACCACAGTTTAGCAAAAGCTGAAATTTCCATATGGCAATGATGAGAGAGAAGAGAACCGGTTTTTCTCACGGATTCCTCTGTATGTCTGCACATGTGGTGGCATTGACAAATAAGAAACCTTGAACCTTGATAAGAGAACAATTACTGGGCAAAATTGTCCCATTTAGAAATAAAAGCTGCTTTTGGAAGCTGAAAGAGTCCCTTTTTAATCATTTCTTGATTAGATTTAATAAAAAGTTTCAAAAATTCATTATTTTATCCATCATCTTTGGTGCTAAACCTGTGTAGGGTCACAGGGGCCTGGAGCCAAACCCATGGAACTCATGAAGGGGTGAAGAGGAACACCATGGATAGGGCTCCGTACTCACACATTCATTTACACTAAGGTCGATCTGGAAATGCCAGTTAGCGTAATCCGCATGTCTTTAGACTGTGGGAGGAGACCGGAGTACCCTGAGGAATCCTATAAAGTGTGAGGAGAACATGCAACCTCCACACACAGGACAGAGCTGAGATTTGAAGCCACAACCCCAAGAGTGTGAGGCGACAGCGCTGATTCGTGGCGTCATAACTTAATGTGGGAATCACTCAGGTTACAGATCTGATTCACAGAATCGACTCCTTCGTGAACGACGCGTCTCTGAATTAAGCATTCTGATTGGTCAGAAGAGAAGTTGTTGATTAATTCTCTGTAACAGCAGCTCTGATAGTAGTGCGAGTTTATATTAATGTGACCCTTATAACATGTAATGGTATTCAAAGCAACAGCTGATTCACAGGAATGTATATGATGCATGATTAATGTGTAAGGAAGGAGTCTCCAGTGTCAGTGCTTCCTAACAGTCCAGGGTAAAGAAGGGTTTTTATTATTATTAGCTTGTAGATGGAGAATAAAGCGAGGCTGGTGATGGATCAAGTGTTTTTGTAGCTGCTGTAATGTTTAACAACATTAAATGTAACAATAAAGGGATTTAATTCATTCAGATTATAAGTGCTGGGGTAGAAGAGAAATAAAAAAAAAATGCTAAGCTTTCAAGGCGGTTGTAAAGTTGCTTTAAAACTGTTAAAACTTCAATGCCTTTAGAAGCAGTTATGGTTGTGGAGTTTGGTTTGTTTATTTCATGTAATCACGTGACCAGCTGTGTGTTTGCAGTCGTGACCCGTGAAGGATGTTTTCTGCGCTATTTCTGTTCAAAGCCTTCAAATGAACAATCAAGCCTCAGCAAAGCAGCATTCTTCTCTCTTTTCCTGGACGTTTCTGTTTCATGTACAGCTGTGGCCCAAGTTCCTCCTCTACAACAATTCGGCTATAAAATAAATAAATAAGAAAGTTGCTTTTTGCTGTTGTTGTTTACCTTTAAACGCTACGTAATTATCAATCCCGAGCAGTTCTTTCTGCTAAACACGGTGATAACAGACGTGATAGCAGACGTGCACCAGCCGGGTTCGATTCTTCACATTCCACTCCACACTCTTTCATGCTGCATGCTGATTGGCTGAACAACCTTGACCTTTGACCCACAGTGATGCAATCCCATTCTAAAGCTGTTTTCCCTGCACATTCCAGCGTTGGTGTTTGTGTTCTCTGCTCAGTTCACGGCCTGTTGCATCACGTACACACACGCAGAGCACGCACAGAGGAGATGGACAGAGAGGGAAAATAAAACAGGCAGGGAAAAAAAAGTTTTTTATTCACAAACAGTTTTACCTTCGAATGGGAGACAAAAATAAAAATAAAGCAAAAAAAAATGCTTTGTTTAAGTATGAAATGACCAGAGTGCTTGCTGCATGTGCCAGTTATGATATGTAACTTTATAGGCAGAGTGTTCAAGTCAAAGTGGGACTTCTTATTGTACAGAATAACAAAACACAGTTCTGAGAGTAAAAACTGCCTTTATTTCTCCACATATACATATGCACTCTATATACACTAATGCACGTACCTCAGTGTTTCACTAGTGCTTGGACACCATCAAGGTAGAAAGTTTTCTCAGTACGCTGGAACCAAGATCAGACTGCATTATTCACGTCTCAAAAGCCAGCCTCCCAGGAACTCCATTAATGACCCAAACATGTGGAAATGTCTTGGAGCGAGGTCAGGACTGTATGGGGGATGTGGGAATAACTCCCAGTCAAGTTCCTGTAATGTGAAAGTGGTGTTGGTGAATGAGTGTGTGTACAGTTCACACACACAGATGCATCTCTTCCACAAATTGGTGGTGTTGATTTTGAAGAATCAGGCGTTCCAAATTTGCTGAATGTTCACAGGAACGGCTGCAGTTCACACAGACAGATGCGTCTCTTCCGCACGCTGTCGACAAGTTTATCCATTGATTTTCAGTGATTGGGCGTTCCAGTCGCTGAATGTTCGACTGCAGTGAGCTCCGAGCCACCTCGGCCAGGACCGCCATTCACGGACGTACGGCCTTCTTTAAAATGTTTGCACCATTAAAATGTTTTACGCAGCTAAGAGTCTCATCACTGTACGGTGCTTGAAGTCTTGTATTAATGTAATCGATTTCACGACTTTAACACGAGTCCCGGTTTGACATGAACGCACCTCATACCATGCTACGGTAGAGTAGGAAACTTGTGATTTTGTGTCTCTTTTAGCTTCATTTAACTTCTTTATTGTCAACTTTCTAAATACAAAACAATCAAGACAAATTTTGTTGATGTTTTCTAACCCCAAAAAATCTCCATTCATTACATTATATCACTTCACAATAGGGCTGACCTGTCGAAGTACCACAGTAGCTCACAAATGCAGCACCAATGTGTGTGTATAGTATATTTATATTAGTGTAACTTCTTATATAGCGATATGCCATGTGTTTTACTATTGTGTCTTTAAATATAATGAAAAAGAGACTAAACACTACATACTGGACCTTTAATCGAAGTTCATCAATAAATCACTAGAAACAAAACGGGTTATACGGGTTGTATTTATTATTATTAACGCAAGATTCCCTGATCTAAAAAACAAAAGTACACACACACACACACACACACACACACACACACACACACACACACAGACATTTAATTAAATGATATAAAATAGCATGGAATTGAAACTATGACCTCCTGTGAGGGCGAGAAAACAAAATAAAATCATCACACACACACACACACACACACACACCTCTGAAATGATACGGTTTGTTTAAGCAACACTGATATGATCTATGAAATATAATAAACATAAAAAAGTCTAATTAAATTAATAAGGTTTGGATTTGCAACCTCAAACATATACAGGTATATAAATAAAATATAATTATCATTAAAAAAAAACAATATTCTCTAATTATTATTATTATTATTATTATACAATTATTCCCTAATAATAATAATAATAATACTTATTATATTTATATTTCTTTATATGAAACCTTTATAACCTGCACTAAAAGAATAAACCCAAATATAACCTTCTTTTTTTCATTACTATATTTCAGAATGATTTCATTAAATTATTTAAACTTGCAAATTAAAATTCTCGTTACTTTTATAACAATCTTCCTGAGGTCTATATGTACTTTACAACACAGATCTGGGGCAGAGCTACAGCTAATATTGATTTATGATGTCACTAAATGAACATTTGTTTATGAACATCTGACATGCAAATGATTAAAGGAAACTCTTCTAAGCCTAGTGAGCTTTCTAAAGAAAGAACATTGACAATAAGGATGTTTTATTGCTGTGTCTTTAAATACAATAAAATATAAAGAACTCTTAACCATTATACACGGCACCTTTAATCAAAGTAAAAAAATAAATTGCTAAAAACTAAATCGGGTTATTTTAGTATATTTTAGTATATTACCTAACAATAGGTGGTCTTTGGTTGTCATGGTAACATTGAAATCTGAGGTTTTACTAATTACTACATTTTTTAATATCCAGATTACAGACGTACTCGACTACAAGCGCAGTTTTGGGACTCGTCGGATGCTAGCGTGAATGTAATGTAATGCGATGTTCCTAGGGTGTTTTTTGAATTTCGAATGATTTGTAACACACAATAACTTGTTTGTCTTTAAATATAAAGTGCTTACAGGTTTTCACGTGATGTATTTAGGGGCGTTCCGGGATTGTAAACACGGCCATACATGCCTTGAGATAACAGTGCACATGAACACACAAACACACATGGACACACACACACACACACACACACTGGTGAGTGGTGGACAGATGGAAACAGGATAACGGAAAGAAAGCCGTCTCCCCTCCCCCCTCACGCACAATACCCACTCGTAGCTCGCTGCACGCCTCAGCGTGGCCTCTTCCTCTCATTCCAACACATCAGCTTTCTCTCTCTTTCTCTTTTTCTTCCTCTCTTTCTTTCACCTCGTGCTCTGACATTCACGCCAAGCTGAACAGCTCTGCCCTTGGTGTAACCTCAACACCCCCCCACACCCCCACCACACACACACACACACACACACACACACAAACACATTTGCACACATACATACATACATACCTACATAAAGTCATGCTTGGATGCATGTAAGCAATTTTCTTCCCTGACTTTTAATATGGGCCTCATACAAGGGTTTGCACACACACACACACACACACACACACACATATATATATATACACTGTATATACACACACTAAGGCCCCCCGAATGGACGCATACCTCCAGGACTGCATTATTGCACAAGGCATGGACACACCCATGTGAAAGAGAAGCCCATGGGTGCACTGACCCACATCAGCACACATTCAAAACATCCCCGTAGGGTTGCCAGATCCACCTTAAACAAACAGCGACACAGTACATATATACAGTGAGGTCTATAAGTATTTGATCCCCCTGTGATTTTGTAAGTTCTCTTACTTAGAAATCATGGAGCGGTTTTAAACTTTCAGTGTAGGAGCATTTTCACTGTGAGAGACAGAATCTAAAAAGAAAAATCCAGAAATCACATTGTATGATTTTTTAACAATTTATTTGTGAATTACTGGGTCAAATAAGTATTTGATCACTTGCTTATCAGCCAGATTTCTGACCCTTAAAGACCTGTTATTTTGCTTTTAAATAGTCCAGCTACATTCTGCTCATGATTCTAAATTAGTAGCACCTGTTTGAGGTCGTTATCTGTCATAAAGACACCTGTGCACCCCATAATCAGCCAAAGTCTAAGTAGATACATGGGGTATCAATGATGCTGAGAATGGTGAAGTTTCAGCCCAGAACTACACGGGAGGAGCTGGTCAATGCCATGAAGAGAGCTGGGACCATCGTTTCCAAGGCTACTATCAGTAATACTAAGACTAATACTAAGATGTCATGGTTTAAAATCTTGCATCTTATGGAAGGTTTCCCTGCTCAAGTCAGCCCATCTCCAGGCCTGTCTGAAGTTTTCCAGGGACCTTCTGGATAATCCAGAGGAGCCATGGGAGAAAGTCCTGTGGTCAGATGAGACCAAAGTAGAACTTTTTTGTCTTAACTCCATTCGCCATGTTTGGAGGAAGAAGAATGATGAGTATCATCCCAATAATACCATACCTACAGTGAAGCATGGGGCTGGAAGCATCATGCTCTGGGGCTGTTTTTCTGCACAGGGGACAGGACGACTGCACTGTATTAAGGAGAGGATGTATTGTATTGTGACATATTGGGCAAAAACCTCCTCCCCTCAGTCAGAGCATTAAAGATGGGTCGTGGCTGGGTCTTCCAACATGACAATGACCCAAAGCACACAGCCAGGAAAACCAAGGAGTGGCTCCGTAAGAAGCATAAGGACTATTTTAAAGCAAAATAACAGGTCTTTAAGGGTCAGAAATCTGGATGATAAGCAAGTGATCAAATACTTATTTGACCCAGTAATTCACAAATAAATTGTTTAAAAAATCATATAATGTGATTTCAAAATCTTTTTAGATTCTGTCTCTCACAGTGGAAATGCACCTATGCTGAAAATTGTAGACCCTCCATGATTTCTAACTAAGAGAACTTGCAAAATCACAGGGGGATCAAATACTTATTGACCTCACTGTGTATATAAATATACCTTTAATCTTTACTTTAAGATTCAAAATTTTACCATATCAACAATTCTTTATATTTTTTTAATTAAGTCATGATTTCTTGTAAATGTGCTGTTACTATGGAAATGATAACTGATAATTAATATAAACCTGAAAGAAATAAGAATCCACACTGTAAATTTATGATAAAATGTTTTGCCTATTATTATTACTAATGTTTGTTTCATTGTTTTCAGGTGGGATTGGATTAGGCCTGTCTATCTAAACACTATACACAATGAGGACACAACATTTAATAATTGTACAGATTAAATAAAGGTTTATAGTCTTTGTAGTATTGTCTTGTAAAATCCACCTTTCTACAAAAACATTGTTCCGATCCGTGGGCCTTCTGAAAGACGTCTTCATGGCGTTCGAAGATCTGTTGAGAAGAACAATGCTCTCATTCAATACCTATGCTGGTTCTTGCTCTTAAAGTCTGCAAAGGAAAGTGTTAATCGTATATTAATTAATAAGCTAAACCTTAGCTTACTCGTTAAAAAAAACACATTTTGTGGTTAACATTTTATCACAAATCTGTGTGTGAGTGTGTTTGTTTATGTTGGGGAAGGGATTGCTAGTGGTTTAGGCACTGGACTACTGATCAGAAGATCACAGATTCAAACCCCAAACTGCAACAGTTTAGATGTCTAATAAAATAAAAAAATTTAATTAAGTTGCTTTAGATAAGGGGGTCTGACAAACGCTGTAAATCTGTATAAATAAAGGTTTTGTCTGTACATCGGTCAGAATTCTTGAATATTGGTACTGTATACATTGGACAGAAGAGAATCGCTTTTAATTGAATTATTTTATACAATGGAACCAGTTTTAGAAAAATGTCTGTGATGTTATAAACAGTTATGTGTGGGATTTAATAATCTACTTTAAAATAATCTACTAATGCGCTACTGTCTCAATGTAAACAAACACCTGCACCAATAGATATTAATTAGAAAAGATAAAGTGAATATTTTGACTGGGATTAGTTCATATTTTCACTTTGGCTGAAATAACAGCGCTGAAGTGGTATAAGTGAATTTTAACACGCTGGAGTGGTTTTAAGACAAAACTTCATCTTTATCCTTTTATCTACTTTTTCCATTTCTCATCTGTGATTCACTCTCCGATTACCGAACAGGGAGTGTATTTGTCTGACCACCAAAGAAGGACAACTTAGTGTAAACAAGGCGTAAACAAGAAAAAACCTTTAATATCCTCTTTTTCCCATTCATTGTAATAAGATGGAATGACAAATTTAAAATCTTGCTGTGAACATTTTGTACAATTTTCTAATATTTAGCCACCAATCCAGTGGAAACCAATACCGTATAATGTTTTCACGCCAAACCAAAATTTTTATAATATTACAGTTGTTTTTTTTTAATTAAGGAGTTTGTCTTTGTTGCAGACAGACATGTACGTGGGCTCCAATCTGAAATAATAATAATAATAATAATAATAATATCACTGATTACATTAAATCTCATCTACAGACTCCTTCCCTTCGCTACACTGGTGTAACACAGGATAAATGTAACGCAGCTGGAATTCAGACCGGAAGGTAAAATGCGCGGATCTGGCAACCCTGCATCCCGTGACACCCCACATGTTTATTAAGCCTGCTTATGTTTCATTACATATACATTACAGTGAATACCAGAGCGTGGCTATTTATAGATTTACAGGACATAAGTCGCGCATGCGTGCTCGGTATCTTTCTTTTATTTTTTTTTAATTGATTAATTGATATCTTGGGCGCTCGTGCGGGGACTGAGCGCGAGTTGTTTACCTCCTCGCGGCGTGACGTCACGACACACCCCTTGTGCGCGTACGTGTGTGTATGTGTGTGTGTGTGTGTGCCGTGCCCATACGTCGGAACGCAGGGGAAGAGAAGCGCGCGTGACAGTGGGGTTTCTTGCGCGTAAATAAAAAAAAACGTTTTTTAAAAAACAATTAAGGTCTCGAGAGAGAGAGAGAGAGAGAGAGAGAGCGCGCGCGTTACCGAGGCGGGGCGGCGTTACAACCGAAACCTCCTGTTTGTTTGGATTATTTTTTTTCTCTCATTACTGGGGTCCAAGTTCAAACTTGGTGTGTGTGTGTGTGTGTGTCCGTGCGCGCGCTCTGTTTTATGTTACCGACAAGAAGAAGGAAGAATTCTCGGCTCGGTGCTGATGCGTCTCCGCGCTGCTCGCCATAGGAATGAGATAAACACCCACACACACACACACACGCACGCACGCGTGCGCGCTCACGAGACAGAAGAAGGAAAGAAAGAAAGAAAGAAAAGTTACGAGTGCGCACCGGGCCCGCGCGCGAGGAGGAGACAGAGGGAGAGAGAGGGGGAGAAAGTTGCACGGTACGGACCGGGTCCCGGAGACACGCGGACATGAGGGAGGCGCAGCGACTCTAATTAATAATCGCGTTAATTAGAGCGCGCGCTGCACACACACACACACACACACACACACACACAGTGTCCGAACTTTAATCTCCTGAACACGAGGAACTTTCACACTGTGTCACACAGTATCCTCTGTGTGTGTGTGTGTGTGTGTAGGTTACATTAATGCACGTGCGCACGCGGGAAGAAAGGAGGAAACAAACGCTTCAAGCAGTGAAGAGCAAGGAAGAAGGATACACTCACACACACACACACACACACACACGCTGATGTGAAGAGGAATGCAGAAGAACTCGGGTAAGTGTGTGTGTGTGTGTGTGTGTGTGTGTGTTGGTCCTGTGAGCACTGCAGCTTCCTGCAGCCATTTGCAGTTGCGACATCATACTGTATAGGATGTACATCTACACACACACACACACACACACACAGATATATGCGCGCACGCGTGAAGTGAACTTCTCTTCTTGAGATATTTATATCCAGTGTTTATCTGTTTATTAGACGCTCATTTCACATGGAAACAATAATATCGGCGTCAATTTCGCGAATCATCAGATGAAATTAATCATTTGTAAAATTAGACACTAAACCTTATTGTCGGAGGATAAAAAAATCACAATCACTGAAAGGAAAAAAAAATCCCTGAAATGAACTTTTTGTTATTTAGCGTTAAAGGTTTGTTTGTTTTTAATGAAACAACACACTGTTTACTCGCTTCGGCTTAAAACCCGTTAATTAATGTTTTCAGGCTGCAAGAATTTTATAAGCGTTTGTTTGTGTCACGTGTCGTCCTATAAAATAAACCTAATGAAACTTTAACAGGTTATTAAGAGATTTGCCTCATTAGATGCAGAAATCTCTGTTTGTTTGTGTTTGTTACAGAACATCTTGTTTCTACAAACGTTACAATGTTGATCAAACACTGTATGAACAGATGTGAATTATAAATTCCTTTATTTACACTTTTCTATACTTTGCCACTGATATCCTGTACAGATTCCTTTGTTTTTAATAAATAATTGTTCAAAGGTATATAAATGATGCAAATCTGTAGCAAACCTTTGATTAGTTGTTTAGAGTTTTTAATTTCAGAAACACATCACTTTAAACTAGCATTACAACTGCAT
Organism: Clarias gariepinus; assembly: GCF_024256425.1. Taxonomy (NCBI): domain Eukaryota; kingdom Metazoa; phylum Chordata; class Actinopteri; order Siluriformes; family Clariidae; genus Clarias; species Clarias gariepinus. The sequence continues at coordinate 2,071,806 of NC_071105.1, forward strand.
GAGTTTATTATTATTATTATTATTATTGTTATTATTATTATTGTTATTTAAATGATATATTTCAATTAAACTTTAGTTTGCACTGATTGACGTGTGATTACACTCTCAGGGCTGCACTAATTTTGCTGTACTTAGTGTAGTGACAGTAAAGGATCTTAAATCGAGTTGACTTTTGTTTTAAATTTATATTCCTGTTAACAAGCTTAGAAGTGATTGTTTTATATTTTAATCAGGCCTCCATGTTCACATGTTCACATTTATTAACTTTATTATACACGTAATAACATAGTCATTAGTAAACCGTTAAACATCACTATAATCATCGTTTCAGTTGAAGACGTCGAAGTGAGACTTTACGCCACGGAGTTCTGCGCCCTGACTTGGTGTTGATACTGCGATCCTTTTGATAAGTTATGGTTTCCGTAGCAATGGCACTTACAGAATGCGGTGTACTGCGAACAGACCTGCAGTTACACGTGTAATGATTAATATACATAATGTTTAATATCTGATACCTGTGTAAATGGAAGCTAAACAGCTTTTAGGCTGGTAAAATTAGACCACACACACACACACACACACACACACACACACTACTATTGAGTTGCACTAGCTGGGTGTTGATCGCAGGCTCGAGCGAGTGCTGCTGTGGTCAAACCTTAAAGTGTTTGTGTGTGTGTTTGTGATGCACAAACATTCTGCACACACTTCTGCATCTCTTCTGTATTTCTGCTGTTGTGAAAGTTTTGCCACCTGTTTTTCGACCAGCCAGCGGTGCAGTATGAAAAAGTTCCAGATGTTTAGTTTTGGTTCTTGTTCACTTCTACGTCATCATCAGCGTGAAGATGCTCCAGTGTGTCTGAACGTCTTTACGTTTTCCAGTTGTTTTTTAGGTACAGGAGGTGGAGCAAGTGCTGGTAAAGAAAAAAGTGGGCGGAGCAAGTCATGAGCTAGTAAAATGTTTAACTGGATGCAGCTTAAGTAAAAGTAAAGTGTGTTTCAGTGGCGGAGTTGGCGGATGGTGGTGACAGTGTTGTTATACAGCACTTTGTTTAAGGTTCTAGGTGTTTTTTTTTGGAACCAAGCATTAAGTCTGACTGATCAGTGATTCACACGAGCGCAAATGCACCAGCCAGCCTCTCCGGGAAATGTACTCCCCTGGTTACGTATCTGTGGAGGAGATCAAACTCAGTCCACAAGGTGGCAATATTAAGCTGTCATGACCACAGTAGTAAACAAACATGGAGCGTTTAGAGCAATTTCAATTTGCATTAATTGTTTTTGTGCAGTCTGTTTGTGAAGCATTCGGACGTGTTCAGCAAACTGGTGAGCTGTGGTGATTTTGAGTGGGAGTTAGCCCAAGAAGAAGAGGTCAGCAGTGTTGTTTCATGTTATAGCGCCCCTAGCAGCAGCACTGAGACCGCAGTTGACGTTTTTTTTTTAATTTATTTATTTTTATCAGATGACACGCGCAGCGGCCCGCGTAACCAGCCTTGTGTAGCTCTGCGTTCGTGCATTTGCATGAACCGTGTTCCAGGCTTAAGTGTGCTAGCACGGCTAGGACGTTTTCCGCTACTTGGCCTGTTTGTTAGCGCTGCAGGATTACATCACACAGCATCAATTACATGTTAGTGTTACTATAGTGATAATGACCATGTGGACGCTTTCATCCTGCATTCAGCTTAAAGGAGAAGTCAGGGGTTCAACAGACAGATTGTTGATGTTTGTACTCTAAAGTTCACACACACATAAGCACACACGCACGCCTCTCACTTTATGGCTCCTTCAGAAGCTCCGCCCCCAGATCCACGGATGCGTATCGTCGCCCCGTCAGCGACGCTAACACCCTGAGCACGCTGGCTGCCTGTTGCTGATGAAGCGGTGTAGTGTTGCGTGGGCCGGTCCGCATCACGCTGTGTGTTTTCTGTTCACAGAGCCGGGTACACGGGCGGCGAGCGCGCTGTCAGGAGAGCTTCACTCCATTTAACAATTGCATAAGAATCGCTTACGCCTCCTTTAAAGAAGAAAAACTAAGAAAGAAAAGGAAAATTGCAGCTTGTTATGTACATGGGTCATGTCACGTTCTGTCTCAGTGCCACAAACGGAGCCGTGATGTAGAGCGGATACAAAGGTGTTTGTGTTGTGTTCGGCCCGAGCCGTGCTGAGTGATGTGTGTATTAGACTTCAGAGCTGTGTTACAGATTAGACGAGTGTACATGTGTGTATGCTGATTGATCTGAAGCTAATGTGTGTGTGTGTGTGTGTGTGTGTGTGTGTGTACAGTATAGCAGGAAGAAGTGCCGCTGTGTTTACTCTTCCTGCTACAGCCTGCTTAACTCAGGTTTTGACCAGAAGCATCCCGGGATGCAGAATCTAATCGTTTTTTGTTTTGTTGTTTTTGTTGTTTTTGTTGTTTTGTTAGTCCGTTTGTTTTTCACGCCCCGGCCGGTCCTCATGGTGATCGTATCACTTCCAGGCGTTTCTCAGACGGGCGCTGATGAAAAACGCACCGCTGTTACTAATATGACCAGCTCCTCTTATTTCTCGTTTCTCGAGCACGCAGTTAAAGACGTCTTGATGCTCCACAGGCGCTGCGGGACGTTCTCACGGGAAAAAAAATGTTTTGAAATAGAATATAAATCTATTAAATAACCACAAGGTGGAGGACTGGAAGTGATTCAGCATCACGCGTACAGCCTGCAGCTCGTTTCATGATGTCATTGAAACGTGGCCTCATGTTTGGGTCGTTATTGTGGTCTTGTTCATTTCAGAGTAGGAATGTGTGCGTGAGTGTGTGTGGGTGTGTGTGTGTGTGTGTGTGTGTTGTGTGTGTGTGTGCCATTTATGTAACTGTAGAAAGAAGCTGTGAGGCCTTGACTGGAGCGCTGTACAGAGGCCCGTCTAAGGGGAGGCTGCATGTGTGTGTGTGTGTGTGTGTGTGTGTTCATGGGATAGAGGGACCCTGTACGGAAGTAGGGGAAAGAGAGGAAGGAGGAGTCACTCATGCTCTCTGGTCATATACGTGTGTGTGTGTGTGTGTGTGTGTGTGCTTGAGTTCCAGCAGAAGATGGGAGTAAACAGATGAAAGGAATAATTTCCTCATTTCCTCACTGATACACACCGAGGCTCGGAGTGACGCTGGCGCACAGCGTGAGTTTCTCGTCCTCCTCTTTAACCGTAGATCTCCTGCCCCGGGGTTTAGCTCGGGGGTCGTCAGGGCGGGACGTTTATGTAAAGGAAAAACACATGACTAGGGGGCGTGCTGCTGTAGGAAAATAATCCACAGATACGAGATACGGCTGTTATTAGTCATTACACATTTAACTCTGTGTGTGTGTGTGTGTGTGTGTGTGTGTGTGTGTGTGTGTATGAGTGTGTCATGCTGTTGTAAGAAAACAAAACAGCAGGGTATTGTGATGAAGCGCAGGTACTCTTACCTCTGAGGAGTGGATTAGTTTCCTGTAGCAGCACATGCCCGAGTGTTCTCTTCCTCTCACACTGCAAACAACACAAAGCTCCGTGCTGCTCTCTGATTGGCTGATGGATCTCTGTGCTGTTCTCTGATTGGCTGATGGATCTCTGTGCTGTTCTCTGATTGACTGATGGATCTCTGTGCTGTTCTCTGATTGGCTGATGGATCTCTGTGCTGTTCTCTGATTGACTGATGGATCTCTGTGCTGTTCTCTGATTGACTGATGGATCTCTGTGCTGTTCTCTGATTGGCTGATGGATCTCTGTGCTTGGCTGTTCTGTGATTGGCTGATGGATCTCTGTGCTGTTCTCTGATTGGCTGATGGATCTCTGTGCTTGGCTGTTCTGTGATTGGCTGATGGATCTCTGTGCTGTTCTCTGATTGGCTGATGGATCTCTGTGCTTGGCTGTTCTGTGATTGGCTGATGGATCTCTGTGCTGTTCTGTGATTGGCTCTTGGATCTCTGCGCTGCTCTCTGATTGGCTTATGGATCTTTGTGCTGTTCTGTGATTAGCTGTAGGTTTTTCCAGTCCTGTTGGTTGAGACATTATTTTAAAAGGACAATAATGTTTAAGATTTTAGTCACTGTTTTTAAACCTGCTTCAGACTTTTCTTTTTTGGCATATTCTATAGCATTTAGATTTGCAGATTTAGGGAAAAAAAATTACATTATAATGACATTTCCTGAAATTTAACTTGTGAAAATATTATTTCGATATCATGAATCATTAACACAAACAAAATCACAACTAAAACATGGTTCTATCTTGTTTTATTAAAACTTTGCCTTTTGTTAGTTTAGTTACGGCTCCCACTGTACCCGCGGCTTTATTTATTTAAACATTCCTATTTATTCTCAGGTTTTTTCCTTATAACTTTTTATTTAATTGAAACTGTCATTTTGTCAACTTGTCAATTAGATAAGTTGTTAAGTTTTTTTTTTCAATTTTTTTTACAGCGTCAAAAGTTCACAACTGTATAATTATTTTGTGTAATAGATATTTAACTGTTAAGCTTTATTGTTTTACACTCTAGTAACTTTAAGATGCTTTAGGAAACATCTAGCGTTATAGTTATTAATTATTTATTAATAAATACACCAGGAGCAAAAAAATCTGACTATTAACGTTTATATTATAATCTTATTAAAAGACAAACTGCACAGTTAAGTTTTGGGTTACTGGTCTGACATGTAAATAAAACTATTATTAATTTCTAAGAAAGCTGCTGCAAGTGATGATTATTATTATTATTGCTCTCAGATATTTAACAATCTGTGCAGAGACACTGTGTGTGTGTGTGTGTGTGTGTGTGTGTGTGTGGGCGTCGAAGGACAAGGTCAGCATTTCACTAAAGCTTTGATTGACGTGTGTGACGTGAAGCGTTCCGTCTCCTCCACGTGATTCACGTTCTCCAGCAGATGTATTTAGCCACAAGTTCTAGGAAAAACCAAGACGTTTGGTGGAAAATATCTTTTCTGAGTCTATATTAGCGGAGGCCTTTGTGTGTGTGTGTGTGTGTGTGTGTGTGTGTGTGTGTTGGAGGGAGAGGGAGAGAATGTAGTGCAGTCTGGCGAGGTTTGTGCTGAAGGGTTCGTTTAAGGACACCAGAATTTAATGTGTGTTCTGGACCTGAACTGACCCAACTGGTGCGCACACACACACACACACACACACACACACACAGGAACTGGTACAAGTCTTATTGAGGAAGTGTGGAGGTTTTTGTGCATGTGCCGTGTGTGCCATATGTGTATGTCGTATACAGTGTGTGTGTGTGTGTGTGTGTGTGTGTGTGTTTGTGTGTGTGTGTGTGTGTCTGTGTGTGTTTATCAGTTCCAGCACTGGTATTTATGCAGCAGTAAATCTGTTAAACTCGCAAAGTTCCTTTATTTTCTGTATAACCGCTTTAGGGGCGGGGCCACCTAGTATGATGTCACTAATTTCATTAGATATGAAACAATCGTATCCGATACGCAAATCAGTAGACAATAATAACAATATATCTGGTAAATTTGAGGCGTTGAATGTGTATTAAGTGATGTCATATATATATAACTAATTTTAGTGATAGGAAAAATTGTGGTTGTCATGGTAACACTGCTGTCAAGTAAAGTAGTGATGATGTAGATCCTGACCAATCAGATCACTTGCGCTTAGCTACCGGTAACTACAGACTAATTATTCTGTGCAGGATAACAGGGATGTTTACTAATTTGCATATTCATGTATATTAATACGTCACCGCATTTTAATAAAGTTAAACGTGTAGCGCCAAGGTTTTCAAATCTTTCTGTTCTAATTTCATCAGACCAAAATTCCAAATTAAAGTTAATTTAAATTGAAAAACTTTAATTAAAATTTTCCTCCAAATTAATGGTAATGCAACTTAAATTATAGAAGCTTATGAATATAAAAATGTGATTAAAAAAATAAAAACTAGTTGAAATTTAGTTGCCTTTTTTTATTAACTTTATTTTTGTTAACTCTGACCTTATCTCAGACGACACTAAAGTTGAGAACGTCCCTCTTCGACCATGTTATAATCATTTTCTGGATGTTTAGAAAAAGAAAATTAGATTTTACAAATGTTTAAAGTAATCACATAATCAATTCTCAATAAAACTCAATCTCAGCTTAATTTCACACCAGTTTTATTCGAAATCTCTTGCATTGGATTCAGCAGGAGGTACAGTACAGTACAATGCACTGGGGCATGGGGGTTCATAGCTCCAGTTTGAGACAGTCCGGTGTGGACTTGGGTCAAAGGTCACTCAGAGTAATGCAAACAATCAGCAGTGGCACCGTCTCCCTCGGACAGCGGCGTATTCTTACATACAGTCGGTATTCATTAAATGTCATTTAGTACAATAAAACACTCTTCAGTGTGTTTATTTAAATAGAATGTTTACTTTATGAATATAACTTTAAGAATTCATACCTTAGATGCACAAAATAAAAAAGATTTACATATATATCAAGAAAATAAAAAATATCATTTTGAAATAAGGCAAGTGGATGGATATGTAAGGCTGAGTGCAAAGGTCTAAGATTGACGTATCCATACACTAAATAACATAAGTTACAAAACCTAAGGAAGGACATTTTTATCATGAATGTTTTGGATCTTAAAGGGATATTCTTTTGTTGGCCCCGCTATTATTGTACTTCACTCACGTGAAGGAAAGCCTGACTCTACGACTTTAAAAAGTCTCTAGGGTGCACAAACTTTCACACTCGCGTGTACATATGGATCCTATAAAAGCAGATGGCTCAAGGCTGCGTGTTAACTTTGTCCTGTTTTCCAGTAGAGGGTGATTATAGATTTCAGATAGAAGTGGTGAGTCATTCTGTCCTCACGTGTGCTGAGACGTTTCCACGTGTCCCTCCTCCGTGTGTCACATGACCTCAGCAGGACTTTGACTGGAGTGTGAAAGAGTGTTAATGTCACTTTCACACACCTGATCCAACACTCCATGTTTCCCAGAACTGGCTCAGAGCTCCACGGTTTGTCCCGATCTAAAACAGAGTTCACCGAGTTACTCCTACCGTCCTGTGGTTGATTAATTTTCCTGAATAGCGCATTCTCAAGTGTTTTATTCCTCTTACACTACGTCACTTGATCAGAATTTTGCACAAAAATAATACAATCCTTATGCAAGATGCCTGAAAGCTTCAGGTTACAGCTACACTGGAAACTCATTCCACAGACGACAAATAAACATTTCTTTTAAAACTAGGACGTCCCTGTGGACCTGTTAGCGCGAGCGCATTAATGTCAGAGCTGCTGGGTCAGAGCATTAATCAACAACTTCTGACCAATCAGAGTCCTAGACACGTTCCGTCTAATCCTGCCTGTTAATGCTAATGCTAAAGGTTTATAGTTAATACACTGATGCATTGCTAGCTAACTAGCCAAACCATGAGATCCTGTGTTCGCTTCCATTTAAAAACAATGATCCAAGCTTTATGTTTTATATGAACATTTTCCCAAGGCCATCTGACTGCAGTCGTTAGGCCTCCTGTGTGCAGTTTATTAACCTTTGCACTGGTTTAGCTTTTGTAAGCAATGCTAGCTAACTAACATAAAGGAAAAGAATACAAAACAGATCAATTCACTATCAAAACCACACAAGGTGTTTATTGTCTGTTAAGAGCTTTCCGACCAATCAGAAACGTCTCCCTTGAGTGTTTTTGATCATTTTCAGGCCAATCATTAACCTTCTCACTTTAATCTCGGTCGCTCTGTGTGTAACACATACCCTACAGTCCATGTTGCACAATGTGTTTTTTTTTCTTCTATATTTGTAACCCCGGGTCAAGCGGTCACACGATCACATGACATCCAGGATGAAGTGATTAAACATTAAAGTGAAGAAGACGTAGTGGTTGGAGTGGAGGCGCAGTGTGTTGCGACATCAGCAAGTTCGTACAGCGAGATACAGAAATTAATAGAACTGATCAGAGGTAAAGATTAGCAAGAGAAAAACATGCATGGGACGATAAAGGCGTCCTAAAGTACCGACCATAAAGAAGCCACGCCTCCTGAACACAGCCCGTAAACTTTACATTAAACCTTTAGATTTGCAGTTAATACACCATAGTCTTCTGGAAATCCAGTTACTGTTTACTGTTCTGAAATCAAGCTGATAAGCTTTTCTAAGATCACGTCATTCAGAGCCACATCCTCCAGCAAACGTGAGGTGACTATAGTACTGTACAAGAATCTCATCTCATATTTCTGAGACATGCTGTATACGGGAACAGGAACCAGCCTAAAATATGCTAGCTAAGGGGATCTCTGGAAATAAATATCATTTTAGCATTCAAATCTGATTTACTCGAGTTGTACAGTATATATTTAAGAAATATCACACAGGAGTGAGTTGTGCTGAATATACTGTACTATATGTGTTGTACTGATGTATACTGATATGTTGTGCTGCTCTCTTGCCGGGAGCAGCCGAAAGACCAACAACTCAAAAGGTGAGCAGAATAAACCATGGAGGTGGTGGACAGTCCTGTGAAATTTACTTTATTATTCCACTTATTCCACTTTAGTATGTCAGCTTCATTAACGTCCGGGTTCTGAGGTTGAACCAAAATAGTGGTAAATGGAAAGCTAGTGCACTATGTAGGGTGTACAGTCTTTTTTTACACTGACCAAGTAGTGTGAATTAACTGTTATTAAGTTATTATTTAATAAACATACTTTTTTGCAAATGTCTCTTCTTTGTTTTCATTTTTATTATCTAGAGCTAAGAATTCATTTTAAAAGCATCAGAATTACAGATTACAGAATTACAAAAATCTAAACCTTTAATAGAAATCCAGGAAAACAGATTTGGTGTAAATTTGATTTGCAGTGAAATAATTTCACATTTACAACTTTTATTGTCCTATTTAAGTAGTAAATTTTCTATAGTGATCTTGACACCAAACATAAAGATATAGATTTTTAAAAGCATTTTGGACTACACTTTCATTCGCTTTCTTTTAGATGCTCTTACTTTGTTCCAGGTTGCATTTTCCGTTTTGAATCGACTCGAGAAAGGCGAGAAGTCAGTGCTCACTCTGCTTTTACCTGGGAATCCAAAATATTTCACCTTTGGCCTAATTTCCAAAAAAAAAAAACTGAACTAAAAGGTTCTTTGTTTTTTTTAAATTGTTATTTCAAACATTACTAAAATAAAGAAAAAACAACAACATAGCAAATTGTAGATTTGTCTTTTAGAGAAAAAAGAAAAACAATTATCTTATCTTTGGTTTATGATCATTTCTGTATAACCTTCCCTCCAGCTGTTTACAGGAAGTGAACTCGATGGTGTATAAATATTTACTTTTCCAACATGTGATCTGCCAATTTACAATGTCTTTAAGACAGTAAATGTAGTGAAGTGGGCAGATCCTCACATGATCATGATATTTACTGTGTAATTAATAAACACTGGATATTATATCAGCAATGTTTTGGCCTGTAGCGGAATTACAGTAACGGGCTTGAAGCAACACCTTGTGGAACACCGTGTTCTTTTCTAATTATAAAATGGTCATAAACTAAAGACAAGATAAATGTTCTGTGAAGGACTTAACAAATTTACAATTTGCCATGTTGTTGTTTTTTTTGTTGCTAATAAATTGTAACTGCTGTATCAAGTAGGGCTCGGTATCATGAGTAATATCACAGTAATAGTGTAGTTTATGGTGGAAGTATATCATTTTGTTTATAATAATATAATTTTTTTAATAACAATATAGTTCAGTTCGTCTTTGTAATTGCTGTCTGCCCAACAGCGAAACATTTGGCAGTGGCTGATATTTTCTGCTGCATCACATCAGTTTTTAATGCGGCACTGGTTCCATGCTGGTTGTTTTGTGGTCTGCCTGGGACAACAGTACAGTAGCTTCCCCAGCTGCAGCTTCGGGGACCTGTAGCGCGGGAGCCTATATGTAGCAATAGCACCAGGATAGGCAGGCGATTAGCACAGAAAGCTAAAAGCCTGCTTGTGTAGGGATTTCTACACTGTTTCCTTATTCTGTCAAAATTAAACATCGTCCCGACGAGTCTAGGTTTCACGACACTGCAGTAACTATGCAAAAAGAGCAACACCATAGCACTCTTCTTCTTTACCTCTAGTTTACCATAACAAAAAAAGGGCTGCCACCTTCTGGCATTATTTGGCATTACCATACAGCCACATTAATAAGCTTTTGATTGTTAGTGTGCGCACGAGAATGTATTATATATGGAATACACAAGGACAACGGGTACATCCTTACTTTTATCTTATCTTTGGTTCATGATAATTTCTGTCATAATCCTCTCTCTCTCTGGCTGTTGACAGAAATTAGACTTGTTGGTGTATCAATATTTTTTTTCCAACATGTGATCTGCAGATTTTTGACAGAATTTTGTCAACGTAAATGTTGTGATTCATGCTTACCTTTATGTGATCACTGTATTTACTGTATAATTAATAAACACTAGATATTTATCAGCACGGTTTCAGGCTGCAGCTACTGTAGTAGTAGATTAGCAGTGGGCCTGAAGCAGCACCTTGTGGAATACCGTATTCCTTGAGACATTAATGAGCTGTAACCGGTGAGCATTCGATATCTTGATAAATAACATCACAGAAATATTGTAGTTTATAGTAAATGTAGTTTATAATAGATTTTTTTCTTTTTAAATAATAAGGGTGTACCTGATTTAATGTTCTGTTGTAAATTATGTTAATTATATAAATAATTGTATAAGTTTTTTGTTGCAGACTTTTTTTTTTTTTTTGTCTTTTGCAGTAAGTTGCAGTTTGATTGACATCTCAGGCATGTTTTTTCAGTACGTAGTTTTTCTAGAAACCCACTGATGTCTTTGCTTTTTCATAGAAATAATCAATAAATATAAATTATAGGATAAGAAAATTAACTTATATAGGTTTGCATTTGATGTGGTAATATGTTGGAGTTCCTCTTTAATTCTACAAACTATTTACACATCAGTAGGCAGAAGAGCATCCTGTGTTATAGGGGGGGGATTTTTTGCTTAGTTTGTTTAGCATTGCAACAAAATCTGAAAAAAATAAATAATAATGAATTTAGGATACTTAAAAAAAATTGTGACACTTACAGAATCGCAGTACAAACTTAAGCGAATTAGCAAATAGGTATCATGATAACATCATATCGAGTCGTCCCGGGTGACTCTGTCCCTGGTGTTAACTAATTTTTGTTGAAATTAGAGGTTGCGGTTTTCCTGTCTTTCTGACTAGAATCACAGCGGTGCTCATGCAGAGGTTTTACACTGACAGAACAATAATGCATAAATGTTCTAAGACCTCCAGTCTCAACTTACGTGTGTGTGTGTGTCTGTGTGTGTGTGTGTGTGTGTGTGTGTTTTGTCTGCTATTGCACCCCAGCTGGCTGTTATTGTAGCAGTGAGTCTGTAGGGAGTGGGCGGAGCCTGCTGTACTGAAGGTTGTTGATTGGTTGTTTGTCATTTTTGTTTATTATACTTCATTTTAAGAACCGTGGTCATTTATGATTTATTTGAATGTGTTGGTTTGTTTTTTTTTTCACAAGAATAACAAATTTTTTTGTTTGTTTTAATTTTTTTTTTTCAGCAGCCTCAAGTATAGGCCTCTTCCAAATGGTTGAGATATCACTTCATGGTAAAATTCTCAATGTGATAGCTTTGGATTGATTCATTAGTTCATGCCATTATTAACAAAGCATAACTTAACAGTGTGGTAGAGATGCAAGTTAAGATCGACAGATTTTTTAAAAGGCCAAACTGACTCAAAATGTGCTCCATCTATCAGTTATGAGGAACGTCGCTGTGAAGAAATGACATCTCGGAGAGTCTCCTCCAAATAGTCCATCTCTTTAAACTTAATGAGGTGTAATGTTTTATAAATTCGGTGCTGAACACTGAAATAAACAGGTGTAGAGTTAAATGTTGGTGTTGGACTCCTAGGTAACTTTAGATGTAGAATCAGTTTCTGTATTTCCCTCGACACTTTTTTTTTTAAATTTCAAGTCCCATGTCAGCATTTTCAAGTTTACTGTGATTACACCCGCAGCACGGTGGTGTAGTGGTTAAACCTCCGGGGTCGGGTTCGATTCCCGTCTCTGTGTGCACGGAGTTTGCATGCTCTCCCCGTGCTTGGTGGGTTTCCTCCGGTGATTCCGGTTTCCTCCCACAGTCCAAAGATATGCAGGTTAGGCTAACTGGTGTTCCTAAATTGCCAGTAGTGTGTGAGTGAGTGTGTGTATGTGTGTGTGCCCTTCGATGGATTGGCACCCTGTCCAGGGTGTACCCTGCCTCGTACCCTAAACCCCCTGTGATAGGCTCCAGGTTCCCGCAACTCTGAATACAGGATAAAGCGGTACAGACGATGAGTGAGTGAGTGTAATTCCACCATGTTGTAATTAGGGAGACTTTAACCGAAAAAGAACCGTTTGCAGGTGACGTCGTCTGTGGTTTTCACCACAGGAACTTAAAGAACCACAAATACTCCTTCATAAACATATTCAGGAAATCACGGTTTAAACCAGAAGAACCTGGACAGATTTTATTTTTTAGCAACTGTTACAGTTCCTGTTCCTAATCATGCTGGCCAATCAGGTGACTGGATTCTGATCGGAACACAGTCAGATTAAACTTAGTTAAATATATATAATAAAATATTAGTAATTTAACAAAAATTATGTTTAACAGTGGTACCTCGGGATACGAATGTCTCGCCTCATGATTTTTCACCCTAAAAACTGTAATTTAGCAAGAAGTTAGCCTCGACATAAAAAACATTTTCACGATACAAGCGAACGAACCGAACTGAACGCAGGCAGGGAGCCGTTTAAAACTTGTTTACATCAAAATTGATTTTACATTTATTTTTATTTTATTTTTTTACATTTTGTGTAAGATTTAGTGAAGACTTCGCACCATGAGGTCGCAAGAATATTAGCAAAGACGGTAGCAAGAAGAAAAGGGAGTCGCTTTCAGTTTGGTTTTTATGGCAGCCGGTGCCGAGAGGAATCATAAATCAGGGTTAAGTCAGGTCTAATGTCTATTTATTTCATATTTTACTTCATTTACATATCTTTTTTTTTATTTACATATTTATCTCTAAATTTTTTTATTGTATTTATATGCAAAAATATGATTATCATGTTGGAAATTGGTAATATTGGTAATATTTTTGGGTGGCTGAAACGGATTATCTGCATTTACATTATTTCTTATAGGACAATACGTTTCACAGTACAAAATCTCCGGAGCGGATTAAATTATTATGCTGAGGTTCCACTGTATAACAATTAAAATATATTAAAAGGACAAAAATTCTTTTACATATTGTTCCACATATAGGGAATTTGAGCTGAATCAGTGTGACTGGACACTGGACCTACAGTCATATTTTCGACAGGTGTATCCCTTTACAGGCTTCTCCTGTAGACTTGTTGTTAAAATGAAACGTCAAACCCGCTCCAGGGCGCCTCGCGACGTCACTCGAGCAGCACGATGTTCCGTCTTCAGATCTCTAACGATCTCCTTTGGCTTTGTTCACACGAGTTATGGTTAATCACACCGGCGAACCACAACGGTAAGACTTGTTGTATCAGCGCTCGCTTCCAAGCGGACAGATTTCGGCACGTCAGACCCGGCTCGGCGTTTGCGAGTGCGGTTCACTTTCTGACCGTAATAACTTGGTTTATTATTTAAGGGTTTTCTCCACTGGCTGTTGAAAGTCCGGGTCAATCATTCAGGAGCACGGATAATCAAAGCCAATGAGTTTTCCTCTCTCACTGCCATACTGATGGATGTCTGAGCATTTGTGTGTGTTTGTGTGTTCAGTGTGTAGTGTTTCTACAGGAGCATCCTTCCCTTTAACGCCGTGTTTCCGGCAATACATTCCCTTTGAGAAAACCGCCTTATTTTCCTCGCCCTCCCTAAAAAACAGGAATGCTGTGACATCACTTACTCCTCACGCCCCGGGAGTGTTTGTTTAGCCAGAGTGGCTGGTGTTTGCACGTGGCCGCAGATTGCTCACAGAGCCGTTCCCGGGTTTTATAGTGCCGATTATGTAAACTGACTTGTTTTCTTTCTTTCCTTCTGTTTTTTTTTCCTCCCCTCACTCGATGTTTTTCGCCGGCATATAGACCGCTGTCTCGAGTGTTTGCGTATCTCAGTTCAAATGATTTACAGTTCTATTAAAGTAGTTTTAATTATTCAGTGCAGTGCAAAAGCCACGTCGCTTATGATTTGTGGTTCTGTTTTGATTTTGTTGAATGTTGAAGGACGGGGAGATTTCCAGCTGCTCGGCCCATTATATACAGTCGATTTCTCCGCCCCCTCAGTCTGCCTGTGTAAATCAGTAAACTCAATGCTCAACTCTCTCTCTCTCTCTCTCTCTCCATCTCTCCATCTGTCCTTCTCTGTAGTGATGGAGTCCGCAGTCAGCACATCCACGCAGGTGCCTGATGAATACGACCGGAACGTTCCGAGGATCTGCGGCGTGTGTGGAGACAAAGCTACTGGCTTCCACTTTAATGCCATGACCTGTGAGGGCTGCAAGGGCTTCTTCAGGTAGACACCAAACCACTCTCTCACACACACACACACACACACACACACATATCCATTGGCTCATAATTTACAACACGCTGCAGCCGAGTTCCAGTTCACTTCCCTCAGTACTCACATCCGACTCATTATACAGAATTTTACCCAAGAAGGAACTTCTGGTAGGTGGCGTTATCTACAGGAACGTGTTAGAGAGCCTCTTCAGGAGCTTAAACACCTCCATCAGAACAGCATTCAGGAAGTCCAAAAACTTACAGTAGGCTTATTCTACAGAGAAGTGAAACGCAGGGGAACGATTTTTATTTTGAGGAACGGTTTTAGCTCTTGTTTGAGAGACAGTACATTGTTAATGGGCGGGGCTTGATGAGTCCTGATTGTGAAGTATCAGTGATTGGTCGGTTGGACACACTGGTGAGATATAAAGAGCAGCACTTCTACATAAAGAGCAGATATTTAAACTGACATTTGTGCCATAAAGCTATGAATCCAAACAATTTGCTTAAACAAATATACACACACACACACACACACACACAGGTGCATCTCAATAAATTAGAATATAATTGAAAAGTTGATTTATTTTAGTAAGTCAATTCAAAAAATGAAACTCATATATAATACAGATTTATTACACAATGATTGATATGTTTTATGTGTTTATTTATTTATTTATTTTATTTATGTCTTACAGCTAATAAAAAACCAAAATTAATTATCTCAGAACATTTTACTTTATTTTACTTTTACTTTAATTACTTAAGACCAATTAAAATAAATATATATATTTTTAATTAACACAAATGTTGGACCACTGAACAGTATAAACACGTACAGCCCTCGGTACTCCAATGCGGCGTGGCATGAAGGTGCTCAGTGTGTGGCGCTGCTGAGGTGTTACTGTATGGAAGCCCAAGTTGCTCTGATAGCGATGTTCAGCTCTTCTGCGTCGTCGGGTCTGGTGTCCCACATCCTCCTCTTCACAATACTCCAGAGATTCTCTACAGGGTTTAGGTCGGGCCAGGTTGCTGGCCAATCAAGCACAGAGATATCTGCCAAAAGTCCTAAAGCCTGGTTTAAGGACCATAGAGTGGGCACAGTGTGGGAAGCATGAAGTGCTCTAAAACCTCTTGGTAGACACTGCGCTGACCTTGGAATTGATAAAACACAGTGGACCAACACCAGCAGGTGACATGGCTCCCCAAACCACCACTGACTGTAGAAACTTTACACTGGACCTCAAGCAGCTTGGATTCTGTGCCTCTTCTCTCTTCCTCCAGACTCTGGGACCTTGATTTCCAAATTAAATGGAAAATTTACTTTTATCTGAAAAGAGGACTTTGGCCCACTGAGCAACAGTTCAGTTCTTTTTGTCCTTAGCCCACGTGAGACGTCTCTAATGTTGTCTCTGGTTGAAGTGAAGCTTGACACCGAGAATGCGACAGTTGTAGCCCGTGTCCTGGATACATCAGTGCATGGTAGCTCTGGAAGCATTGACCCCAGCTGCAGTCCTCTCCTTGTGAATCTCCCCCAAATTCTCCAATGGGCTTCGTTTCACAATCTTCTTAGGGCTGCTGTTCTCCCTGCTGCTTGTGCACCTTTTTCTGTGCAGGGTGTCAGTGATAGCCTTCTGGACAACCGTCAAGTCAGCGTTCTTCCCCATGAATGTGTATCCTACTGAACCGGACTCAGAGACCATTTAAAGGCTCAGGAAACTTTTCCACGTGTTTTGAGTTAATTATCTGATCAGAGTGTGACGCCATGAGTCTCCAATATCGAACTTTTTCACACTAGTCCAATTTTCTAAGATCCTAAATTTTGGGTTTTTTATTAGCTGTAAGTAATGATGATCAAAACTAAATAAATAAACACTTGAAATACATTAGTCTGTCTGTAATGAATCTATATAATATATGAGTTTTCATTTTTGAATTGTATTACTGAAATAAATCAACTTTTCATTGACATTCTAACTTATTGAGATGCACCTGTACAGTATATTTTAACTATATGAGACAGACTGGAAGCAGAAAATAAGGATTAAAGATTAATTCTGTAAATCTTTGGATGTGAGAATCTACATATGGAAGCGAACTTGTTTAACACCTAATATATTTATCACATCCTGCGTTACAGTGAGATTCCCTCTCGTATTTGTGTTGTGTGTGCGTTAGACGCAGCATGAAGCGCAAGGCCAGCTTTACGTGCCCTTTCAGCGGGAGCTGCACCATCACTAAAGACAACCGGCGTCACTGCCAGGCCTGCAGACTCAAACGCTGTCTGGATATCGGCATGATGAAGGAGTGTGAGTAATAACACAGCCGGCATTTCACACCTTCCTCCGCTGTAATCTCCCATGCATGCTACACAAGAATCCCGCAGGACTCGATGCAGAAAAGCTGTGGGACGTTTCTACTCTGGCGCTGAGAGGGGGAGGGGCCTCCGAAATGAGGACAGATATAGTGCAGAGCTTCTGTTAATAAATACCCTTGCCTCCATTTACCTTCTTCTAGAAGGCGTATCTGGTTTCTAAACGGCCGCACTCAAAATGTAAGCGTGGTTAAAGCTCACCTGGATGAAATTGACCACTAGCGAACGCGAAGGCCTGACCTTCACCACTCTGTCCTTGTTGTTTCGACCTCATTATATCCTGTGTAAATACATGGTCTGTTTCTTGGAAAACCAAAGACAATAGTTAGTTGGTTAAATTGCTGGTTAATGTATTAACGAATCGACTCTGTGGAATTGGGTGGGCGTGGCCCGGCTCTGGGGAGGAACCTAAGCCTGATTAAGGTCCATGTTAGACATGGGAATGGTTAGGCATGGCCAGGGTGTGTGGAACTGGTGGGCATGGTTAAGTGGTTGGAAATGGCTGAAATTGTGTTTGGCTGTAGAAGCAGTTACAGGGTAGATGGTAATATTTGGCCTTCACTAGTGTTACGAGGTGTTTGGGGCAGTCAGGGTGAGTTGGGCTGGTTGACTGTTCTCAGAGTGTGTGGGAGTGGTTGACTGTGGTCAGGGTATATGTGGGTGGGTTAGTGAGTGTAGGGTGGTTGGGTGAGTTTGATTGGTAGTGAGTGGTTGAGTGTGGTCAAGGTGTGACTGAATATTTGGCTGTAGTCAAGGTGTGGTTGGGCATAGTCTACATTTGGACAGCGTGTGAATGGGTTTTGGACCTGGGCAGAGCGTGGTTGGGAATGGTCTACGTGTGGACAGGTTGGGTTGGTTATAGTTTAGGTTTGGTTGTTCATGGTCCATGTGTGATCCAGGTGTGGTCGTGCATGGTCAAGGTGTGGTCAGGGTGTTGTTGGGCATAGTCAGGGTGTGGTCAGGGTGTTGTTGGGCATAGTCAGGGTGTGGTCAGGGTGAGGGTGTGAACGATGATTATGGTGTGGTTGAACGTGGTCTTGATGTGGTCATGGTGTGGTCAGGGTGTGGGTGAGCATGTTGATGGTGTGGTTGGGCGGAGTGAGAGTGTTTACTAATCGGTTTGCCTGTACTGTTTTTGGAGCTTTTGTCCCCTGATTCGTTTTCCTTGTTCTTATGCGTCTCTCCATGTGACAGTTATCCTGACTGATGAGGAGGTGCAGAGGAAGAAAGATCTGATCCAGAAGAGGAAGGATGAAGAGGCGCAGAAAGAAGCGCAGAAGCCCCGCCTCTCTGAGGAGCACAGCATGGTGATCTCCACGCTGGTGGAGGCGCATCACAAGACCTACGACGACTCGTACTCTGACTTCAACCGCTTCAGAGTAAATCCTCCACATTCTCCTGCTGCGCCGTCTGATATCTGTTACGGCTTCAGACACTTAATTTAGTTCTTCATCTAATTGTGTGTGTGTGTGTGTGTGTGTGTTTGTGTGTGTGTGTGTGATGTGTGTGTGTGTGTGTGTGTGTGTGTGTTGCAGCCTCCAGTTAGAGAGGGTCCAGTTACACGCAGTGCCAGTCGAGCTGCTTCTCTACACTCACTGTCTGATGCTTCATCCGACTCCTTTCGCCACTCGCCTGGTAACACACACACACACACACACACACACACACACACACACACACACACACACACACGCCCTCTCTGTGTTTGTCTCTTTCACTTGATTAGGTAAAGTACCTTTAATGTAGTGAGTGAGCTTTACACTAAACAGGCCACACACACACACACACACACACACACACACACACACACAGTGCTGTTTGTTTTCTTTGCTCCAGTTCTCAGCACCGATATTGTTTTGTTCTGTGATTGATTTCATTGTCGTGTTTTTATATATATATATATATATGATTTCACACGGAAGTAGGAAAGCCGCAGCTCGGACGTTACACTACGTACTGTCTCACTAAGTAAGAAAAACATGGACGTCTCCATGACAGCTTGTCTGTAGCTGAGCATGAAGTGCTAATGATCTAGCAATGAGCTAGTAATGTCAGCACGCTGAGCTCTGAGACCTCTAGGGCTCCTTACTGACTTCACAATTCGGACTTTCGAGTTAAGGTTTGTTTTTAGTTTGTTGCTTGTGGGTGTGGACTGGCTGATTCACCCCTGAGACGCCGGCCTCCCGGGAGCTCCATTAATGGCTCAAACATGTGGAAATGTCTTGGAGCGAGGTCAGGATTGTACGGGGGACGTGGCAGCAACTCCCAGCCGAGTCCCTGTAACGTGCAGGTGGTGTTGTGTTCTCATCATAAGGTCTTCTGTAAATGTCACTCACCAGCAATGATGGTACAATGAGTCTCGGTTTGACTTGAACGCCCCCTCATAGATTAGTGAAGTGAGTTCTCATAACTGCGTGTTATTATTTTAATAACTCTCTCTCTCCTGTGTCTCTGCAGAGTCGGGCGACAGTAAACTCAATCTGAGCAGCATGTTGATGATGTATCAGGACCAAGCTTCTAGTCCTGACTCAAAGGAGGACGAGGGTTCTCGCTTGTCCATGCTGCCTCACCTGGCTGATCTGGTCAGCTACAGCATCCAGAAGGTCATCGGATTCGCCAAGATGATCCCCGGATTCAGGTAGAGCGAAAAAAACACACACTCTTACAGCAGCCACCAGAACATGGGGGAGAGTCTGTTACAGTGTGTGTGTGTGTGTGTGTGTGTGAAACAGAGAGTTAACAGCAGAGGACCAGATCGCGCTGCTGAAGTCCAGTGCCATTGAGGTGATCATGCTGAGGTCCAATCAGTCCTTCAGTCTGGAGGATATGAGCTGGTGCTGCGGGGGGCCCGAGTTCAAGTACTGCGTCAACGATGTCACCAAAGGTACACACACACACACACACACACACACACTGCATGATTTAAATGAATAAATTCCCTGTAAGGTGTAAATACTTTGTATTAACTTGAATAGGGGGCGGAGCTACATGTCTGAGCTTAGATTGTAATGACACAAATAATAGTTTTATTATGGCTTTATATTTCTAGCTAGATAATAAAATATATTTTCCTAATCATTTTCTGAAGGAAGGATTTATTTCTTTAAAGCAGAAGTCATTATTTAAGGTAAATGCAAAACCCCAAAACACCTATAGTTTATGATTTAATTGCTTATGTAAATTTTTTTCTTATTATAAAAGTGTTTGGACGCACATGTCCCAGGTCCAGTCTTGTGTTTTCACTCGAGTCTGTTGACACACTCCCTAAACCGAACGGCTCGGGGTGTTGTGTGATTACGGAAACAGGGAAATAAATAAATAAATGGTGTCATTTTATATTCATTTTTTTTATTAATAGTCTGTATTAATAATTAATATATTTTTTCTAACTATATTTTAAATCCTCAGTAGTTAGATATATAGTGAGCACGACACTGAGCAGGAAGACGTTTTGTTACTCTGATTTCTTTTGCAAAAATATACAGGAACAGGAAGTCTTTTTTTATGTTGGTTATATATATATGTTTTTCGTAGTGAACTGCAATTTTTAATGATTTATATATTTTTTACATACAGTATAAATCTACTTTTAACATACATACATACAGTAGATATTTTAATTAGATTTCTTTCTTTTTAATTGTCTTCATGAGTTGGATTTAATTTCAAATACTTTTCAGGTTTGCTTTTTGTTTTGAGAATTTATTTTATAAGGTAAAATTATCATAAAAATTTCTTCTTCTTCTTATTATTATTATTATCATCATTATTATTATTTTCCTGAATTTCCTGTTCCCAGGTTTCTTTTTAATGATTGTGTTTAATTTAAACGTGTGTGTGTGTGTGTGTGTGTGTAGCTGGCCACACTCTGGAGCTGCTGGAGCCGCTGGTGAAGTTCCAGGTTGGCTTGAAGAAGCTGAATCTGCACGAGGAGGAACACGTGCTGCTGATGGCCATCTGCCTGCTGTCCCCCGGTGCGTCAGCGCTGCTGCCCATCACTCGCCTCTGCAGCCGCCTAATCAAATCCAAATCCAATTATATTCCACCCAATACACTTTATTCACTTTATTTAACCCCTGAGGGGGACGGTGTGTGTGTGTGTGTGTGTGTGTGTGTGTGTGAGACCAGGCATGGTGAGGATCAGTGTAATAGAAAAGACAGAAGTAAATCAGATATAAAGCCATGTAGCGCTGCGTCAGGTGGCCATTGTGTCATCATTTAAATCTAATTATTAAATTAGTTTTGTGTTTTATGAGAGAGGGCGTTCAAGTCAAACCGGGACAATAATTAAATTGATTTATATATAGTCCTTTAAACAGTGTTCATCAATGCAAAGCAGCTTTACAGACGGTGCTGAGGGAAAAACTCCCTGAGATGGTGATAGGAAGGAACCTTGAGAGGAACCAGACTCAACAGGGAACCCATCCTCATCTGGGTGATAACGGATAGCAGGGATTGATCTGCACTCATACTGTGTGTTAGGAGGCTGGAAGTTCAGTGTAACAGGATAATATATAATGTTTAAGTTCATATGGAGTCCAGTTGGTTATTGGAGCCTCAGGTAGACTGTAGGAAACTCCAGGCCTGAACTATCGGGCCACTGAAATCACAAGCCAGAAATGTCTGATGAATAAGGGTGTAAAAACGACTTCAAGCACGGTCCAGTGATGAGACTTTCTACCTTGTTGGTATTTAAGCACTAGTGAGACACTGGGATACGTGCATTAGTGTATCAGGGGATTATATAGAGAAATAAAGGGAGTGTTCACTCTCAGGACTGTGTCCTGTTATTCTGTACAATCAGAAGTCCCGCTTTGACTTGAACGCCTCTTGGAACTAAACAATATTACATGTTTATTACACATTTTGTAATCACACTTTAGGGAATAAAACAACACATTTTGTTGAGTTCTACTTAAATTCCCAGAGACTGCTATCACTGTGTTTCCATGACAACGCTTAGTTTCCTGATTCCACAAGCAATAGCTGTGGATTAAGAGTCTGAAATAGTAACTGTGTGTGTGTGTGTGTGTGTTGTAGACCGTCCCGGCGTGCAGGATCACGAGCGAGTAGAGTCTCTGCAGGACCGTATCTCCGAGGTCCTCCAGGCGTACATCCACGTGCACCACCGCGGCCGCCTGCAATACGCCAAGATGATCCAGAAGCTGGCGGAGCTGCGCAGCCTGAGCGAGGAACACTCGAAGCAGTACCGCACGCTGTCCTTCCAGCCCGAGCACAGCATGCAGCTCACGCCCCTCGTCCTCGAGGTGTTCGGCGGACAGGTCACCTAGAGGTCAGAGCGAGCGTGTCGGGCGTGGACGCATGGACAATCACCATGAGACACACACACAGAGCCTGGGAGTGACGTGCGTGTGTGTGTGTGAGTGTGTGCGCTTGTATGAGAATGTGTGTTTATTCCTTTATCATGAGTTGTAGATCAGAAGGGTGTTTTTAGCGCTTATCGCTACATGCGGCGCAAAGCATTTATTCCATAAACATTAATCTGCAGTATTACACTACAAGTGTAGCTCTGTGTGTGTGTGTGTGTGTGTGTGTGTGTGTGTGTGTGTGTTATAGCTCTGCTTGGTTCACTACTGCTGTCTCTTTTCACCTCCTACCTTTAAAATGCACGTGGTCCACACAGTCCAGCCACTCGACCAATCACAGCGCGGCACTTCACCCTCAGGCCCCGCCCCATTTAAATACACTTCTACATATTAATGAGCCTATAATCATACGGCACAGATGTGTTTTATATAAGAAGCCACCTTTATGTTGAAGAGTTTCTTCCACGTTGAATTGCTAATGGACTCGTGTGTGTGTGTGTGTGTGTGTGTGTGTGTGTGTGTGTATGTGTGTGTGTGTGCGCGCTCACTACCTAGCGTGCGTTATAGTGAGATATGCTTCTACATCAAACATCACGAGTCGTTTGGTTAAAGTTCTGACACCCCCAGCGTCATTGAGTTACATTTAATACCGTGCTGTGCAAAAGTATTCACACCCCTTAAAATGGAAAGAGTATGGCGTGACTGCGAACCTCCCAAGACTCGGCCGTCCACCTAAACTGACACGTCGGGCAATGGCGAGCGTTAATCACAATGATGTGCCACTTTGTGTTGGTCTGTCACATAAAATCCCAATAAAAAAAACATCTGCGTTTGCGGTTGTGACGTGACAAAACGCTTGTGCATGAATACTTTTGCAATGCACTGAAAATGGCTTAGAGTCATTCTGTCACATTTAATAAAAGAGTCAGGCCGATTTACCTTCAGATATACACACCGTATCACTTTTATGATAGATATTAATATATTGAAATATTTTTTTAAAAAGACACCTCCAATAGCTAAAGAATCGATTTCAAATGACTCACTGAATCAAATGCATTAGAATCAGGGAGTCTCAAGACGAAAACAAGACGTCTTCCAGTTTTCACCTCATAATATTTACACCAGCTAGCGCAGTCAAAGAGTACTGTGCTATGGTTTAAAAAAAAAAAAAGAAGAAATTAATCTAAAATGGCTTCTTGTTCACTGCGTGTGCCTCCTACATAGGGTATAACATGGTGTTATAGACCCTACATAGTGCTCTCAAGCCTTCAGAAGTATGCTTTGACCTCATCCTGTCTCAACCAACGGCATTTATTCAGATATGCTTTTGTTTAGCTACATTATATAAACTTTTGTCTTTTTTATGACAAGTAAAGTGTATTAAAAGCAGTAAGCCATAGTATGAAAGTATGATGCGCAATCAAGAGTCTTGAGGATTCGCTCTCTAGTAACATTAATCAAATTATATCGAGTCATTTTGGTTATATTCCCCTCCTTATTTTCTTGATATTTTATAAAAGCTTGTTTCTTTTTTTGTGACTCATAATTTTTAAAAAATGTTTTAAAATCAGTAAATCAAAGCTTTAAAAAAACATCTTGTAATCAAGATTCCCGAGGAATTGATTTATAATCACGTTATGACTTGGTGAATCAGTTCTGAAAAACGATTCAGAGCCATCAGGTCAGATTTGACTTCAGTATATGTCTCTTACACGTTTATACGTGATATTGTGTTTTAAAAGCAGAAAGCCATAGTAGAAAAACACCAGTGTGTAACTCAGATGCCGAAAAAAATGATTTCTGATCACAATGACTGGCATCAAATCAGGAATCTTTTTATTTATTTATATTTTTTTTTTAGAAGTTTTCAGTCCGTACTGAAGTGAGACAAAAGACACTTTGATTTTTATCCTCTTTTTTTTTTTTGTGCAGCGTGGAGAAAGCGAGTGATGTGGTGAGGTCTGTGTGGACCGCTCAGTGCTTACTCAGTGTTTATTGCTGAGCTTAAAAACGTGTAAATATGACGTATATACCCTTTAACATTATATACTTAGAACCTACACGTGTAATCTTTACCTCTGACCTGAGACGTGACCTGAGACGTGTGTATATATATATATATATATATACACATATATAGAACCGAGTTTCTCTTTCGAGTTCCGCTGATCAGCATGTGACCTCTCGGGGGTGTTTAGGGTAGTAGTTTCTTTATGGCACATTTGTAGCTAACAGTGACGTGTTAAGCTTTGGAACAATGATGTAGCGTCATGCTTTATGGCGCATGCTTTGTTTTTGTTTTTTTCATGATCATTAATTTGCTCGTTATTGCTGTAGAATCTCCTGAGAAACACGGAGAACGTCACCATGAGGCTGCTTCTGAACGTTTTGTCTCCAGTGTTTAACTTCTTTTTCCGCTAAAATGCTCGCCACTGGATCTGTCATGTGTGTGTGTGATTATGAGGTAACAATTGTTTGATTTAAAATGGAAGTCTAAGGGCAGATGCTAGCAATAAAATGTTTATAACAGTCTATAATAAAAGTTACATTTTAGCAACTTTTCAACATCTACAAACCTCTCAAGTTATGATGTTAGCTAGCTAATACGTTACCATGGCGACAACATCTGTTAATCTACAAACCTCTCAACTCCTGGTATGTTAGCTAGCTAATATGTTACCATGGCGACAACATCTGCTAATATACAATCTTCTCAACTCCTGGTATGTTAGCTAGCTAATATGTTACCATGGCGACAACATCTGCTAATCTACAATCTTCTCAAGTCCTGATATGTTAGCTAGCTAAATCGTTACCATGGCGACAACATCTGTTAACCTACAGACCTCTCAAGTCCTGATATGTTAGCTAGCTAAATTGTTACCATGGCGACAACTGTTAACCTACAAACCTCTCAAATCCTGATGTTAGCTAGTACGTTACCATGGCGACATGTGATAACCTACAAACCTCTCAAATCCTGATATGTTAGCTAGCTAATACACTACCTAGGTGATAACATCTGTTAACCTACAAACCTCACAAGTCTAGGTGTTAGCTAGCTAATACGCTATCATGGCCAAACATCTGTTAACCTACAAAGCTAGCTAACTCTAAATAACCGATCAACATTTAACACCGACTAGCATACTCTCCTGTCTGATCATTTAGCATTAGACAGTGAGTATAACCATGCAAACGACTTGTTGTGAATTACAAACCTGTAAGGTCGTGTTATATATATATTAGCTAGCTAAATGTAAACTTTTTTGCTAATATGAAAAAGGGGGAAAAAAACATTATAGCTGTTAGCTTAATAAATGTAACTATGGGAATGAGCTTAATTAGTGAATGAACTGAACAGATAATGCTGTATTAGCTAGCTAAAGGTAAACATAGGAACATTTTTTTGCTAATCCACTCTTGCTAATGGTTTCTACTGAAGAGCTATTTGTAGTGATATATGATCCTGTACTTTACATAGATCGCTTATGCTTGTGTTAGGTTGCCTTATATTAGCTCGCTAATTGTAACCATGGCAACATTTCTGGCTAAGAACTAATGTTGGCCAGATGTACAAAAAGATATTACTTATAAATATATATTTTAATTTAGAGCTTAAACATGATTACATGGACACAGGCCCTGAAGGGACACAAGGAGGAAAAAAACGTAAAAATAACACTGAAAGGTTTTGTCTAAATTGGACAAAACTTGACCCTCCATCAGATAGGTGCGAGTGCGAGTGCATCGACGCGTTGGTTTGTCCTTAAAAGATGTCTTTTAAAGTAAGCTTCGTTTTTGTTGAATTATTTCTTAGTTAATTTTAAGAATTTTAACTCATGACAGGTCGGGTTCTTTATACTTCCTAAAGACTTTGTTTTCTGACAAGCCCCGCCTCCTGCATTATGATTCGCTACATTATTTCAGTCTCATCTATGATTGATTAGATCCTCACTGAGGGCGAAATGCGAGCCAATCCTAGAGCACTTAGCAGTGTTTTAGTGCAGTTCAGAAACATTTGATTTATGAATATTTATTTATTATTAAATCTCCTCGTCAGAGTCGTTATGTTTAAATCTATATTCTAAGTAAGACTGTCACTAATTACCAGGAACATTTTGCTGTATTGTAAGCACACACGAGTGACCCTCAAAGTTTTGAGATCTTATTTAACGTAAAAAGGTCCACATATCTTTTTTTTCTTTACAATCACGTCCCTTTTTAGCAGTCTCGTATAAACGTGCGGTCCAAAATTCTAGTTTAGGAAAATCCAACCTTAAAGTCTCGCTCTCTGTGCGTGTGTATATATATATATATATATAAAGAATGAATCTAGGAGAATTCAAATCCAGGTTTTGAGGCATTCATGTGTCATCTAAACCTTTACACACAATAATACAGAAGTTCTGTCTGTGAACTATTTCCTGTTTTGTTCCTACACACACTTTTAACAGAGCTTGTGAAAGTTTAAGAAAATGTTCTTAGAAAAAAGAAAAACATCTGCCCCTTGACTTGTATTATAAGGAAGTTTTTCCTTTTCTTTTCCTTTTCCTTCTTTGCTCAGTGTAGGGACGAGGATTTAAACTCCTGTCCAAATTTCACACACACACACACACACACACACACACACACACACATGCGAGACAGTGAAGCGAAATCAGTGTGACGAGTAAAAAAAACGCCGGAGTTTCCCTTTAATAGGCTTTAAAGGTTTTTCCTGCTCCTCCTTTCTGTCTCTCTCTCTCTCTCTCTCTTGTTCTGTCTCTCTCTCTCTTTCTGTCTCTCTCTCTCTCGTTCTGTCTCTCTCTCTCTCGTTCTGTCTCTCTCTCTCTCTCTCTTGTTCTGTCTCTCTCTCTCTTTCTGTCTCTCTCTCTCTCGTTCTGTCTCTCTCTCTCTCGTTCTGTCTCTCTCTCTCTCTCGTTGGTAAATGAAACAGAATGTAACGTTCCTGCGTCTCCTATCGTCAGTGTTTTTAATCATCTGTTTCTATCCTGTTTTGTTATAGAACGTTATAAAGCTGTTAGAACCGCTCCCTGAGTTAGAATTCACTGGTCGTTATGAAGTCACGGCATAAGAGAATGAGGTAGCGTAACGAGGACAGTCTGGCACGAGGCACTCGCGGCTCTGCGATGCGTTCAGAGACGGACTTTCACTCTCCGCTTTTACATAGTCGTCATTTCATATAGCTCGGGGCATCTTTTTGTTCCTACAGCCAATGCAGGAGGATGCCTCCTGTGTGTGTGTGTGTGTGTGTGTGTGTGTGTGTGTGTGTGTGTGTGTGTGTGTGTGTGACAAGGGAAGAGGGCGTGGTGGTCAGGTCGGCGTGGTGATGGCAGGCTGAGGCTGCTCGGTCGTCTAGGCTCAGGGTCGATGGCAGAATGTTTCATCGTTTTTTTATTAAAAATTATATTAAGAAGGCTCAGTGCATTCGAAAAACATGGAGACTGAGCGTGTGTGTGTGTGTGTGTGTGTGTGTGTGTGTGTGTATAGCAGGACCGTTAAGCACTTATCTATTTACTATGTATATTGATATTTCTGTCTGGGCGTGGCAGACTCAGCTTAGCCTCTGTGTGTGTGTGTGTGTGTGTGTGTGTGTGTGTGTGTGTGTGTGTAAGATAAAAAGTGATAATAACCCAGTTCAGAGTCGTTTGCAAAATATAGTTTAGTCCGGGCACTTAAAACAATGAACGTTCACCTTTTGATTCATGAATGTTGGTTTAACTAAATTAACTTTTTTTTTTTTTCGGTCGTGTTTAAACGTGGGGCTGCACAGATCATTATATCCTTTTTGTGTTTGAAATCTTAGCCCTGGTTTATTAAAGATGACTGTTAACTCGCTGTTTAACCATTTCTTATCGGTTCTGGTGTATTAATGCTGCGTTCACTCGCTACTCAATTGTTTGTGATTTTATTTTGTTTGTGCGAAAAAAATGTCTGTATAGTGGCTAAAGTCTAATCATATGTGTGGCGTAATGAGCCATGATTTAAGAACGATTTTCATTAAAAACAAAATAAATTATTGAACGTCAATTTTAAAAAATCACGCAAATTTTTTTGTCCATCGTTTAAAAAAAAAAAAACTTTTTTATAAGTATCACTCTCATAATTATTCTTTATTCTTCAGTTTGTAATCAAATTTAAACTTTAAACTCTCAGGCGTTAACTCTCTGTATTTACACTTGTTCTTGAACGGAGCATTAATCACGAGTTTACCCTTTTTATGTTTTAACATATTAATTGAACATGTCGACCGATCACAGCGCGCTCTCTAGACTTTAAGCACTTTCACTGGACCACAAAGATAGGGATCTGATTAGTGAATAACAAATAGATTCACACTTCATTAACACAAATAATTAACGCTTATAAACGCAGATGAAGAGAAGATGATGCGGATTTCGTCACAATTATGTTTGCGTAATCTTATTTTTATATACTCGTTAAACCGAGCCAGCTTACAAAATATTAAAACAAACAAAAAAGATTTTCAAGTTTACAGGGTCACACCGCCGGAGCACTTTCAACCGTTCCAGCCAATCAGCAGTCAGGAAAAGGGTTTCGTCCTTAAATTGAGTTTTAAATGTGTTAAATCGAAGATTCTTTCAAACACTTTTTGCATAAAAATATATTTATATTTTCTAAACTTTTCAGATATATTTTTAACCCGACGCTACACTCACACACAGCATGTTTTATTTTATCAGAAAGGAAATTTGATGCAATAATCTGTAGAACCAAATGTGTCAGATCCACATTCTCCACTAGAGGGCGCTGAATTAATACTTTTTAAAGAGAAAATCAGACCCAGTTCCTCATCCAGGGGTCTAGTGTTCTGCTTTTGGTTTTACGTAGTAAATAATTTTATATCCTAAGAGTGTAGAATAATGAAGTGTGTAAAGAAAAAAGCATTTTCTGTCAGTTTTAATTTAAAAAAGTGCAATAAAATTATGATTAAATTGGCGGAATAATTATCGGTCAGTACTCAGGGTTAATGTAAAACATGCTAATGCTCACTTTAGCCCTGTACTGTGCAGCCCTCGCTATAGCCCACGCCTCGGTTATTGCTCAATTTGAAGGTGTGTGTGTGTATGTGTGTGTGTGTGTGTGTGTGTGTGTGTGTGTGTGTCGATGTGGAGGAATGTTTATGTTTAAGGGATTAATTTATTAGTAATCACCTCATTTTATCAAACATTAAACGAAGAGTCCAGTGTTTTGTGCTTCTTTTTTTTAATCCTAATCTCTCTACACTCTGTTCATTCACGCTCTGTTCCGATTGTGCTGCGTTAGCTAGCTAAGTGTAAATACTGTCCAGATTGTGTTGTTTTGCCTAGCTAAAGATAAACATCAGTCACTTTTGCTAATCCGTTTTATTCTAATCTGTTCTTAACGTGGTGATTAGCAAAGTGTAACCGAACCTTTTTTAAATTTATATTTTAAATCGTATAATAACTGTAGCTAGCGCATTTTTACAGTCCGTACTTTTAAAATTTCGTGGCCTGACGCGTAAATGTAAATAGCGGAACGGTTTTCTTTCGTCCGTAAACTAGTCCTGTCGTGCTGGAAAACCTAGCTCAGTGTAAACACCGCAACTGATATTTATAACCAGCAAACTATTCAACTGTTCAGCGTTAGCTGGCTAAGTGTGTAAACAAAGTGCAGACGAATTGTTTGAAGTATAGTTGTCTGTAACCATAGCAACATAAGGGTTGTAGAACTGTATGCTTAGCCTCTGTGTGCGCGGTACCTGAAAACTGTATTCAGGCCAAATTCACTAAGGGAAATGTCGATCGTTTGGTAAACTTTACATTTTAAAGAAATTCCGTCTGTTAAACAATAAAATTCTTATCTTGTTTTCATCTTCAAGTATTCTAAATGCGTTTGTCGTACATAGGATTTTATATTTTATAGTGAAATGTACTTACACACACACACACACAAGTTAAGAGAGAGATTAGGATTTAAAGAAACAGCCCTGGAGTGCTACTTTAACTCTGTGTTTTTTTCTCCTCTGGTGTTTTCGTCGTCTGAACGCTGCTGCTTTCTGGCTGGAGTTTAATGTTTTTCACTTGAACTGGAAATTTAAAACATTACAGCAGGATTTTCTTTTTACAGTGAATGTTCAGTCTCTTTTTTTGAATTAATTTTCAATTTTTACATTTTCTTGTTTCGGGAATTTTCAGTAAAAAAAAACAAAAAAAAACAAAACACAAACAAACAAACAACACTACACCAGCATCTGCTCATAAACACCAGGCTACTACGCAAAAATGTATAGCGACGATGATGATGATGATGATGATGATGATGGAAACGAGGTGGTTTTTGATATCAATGTTGGTCTTTTTCTCTCTCTTTCTTTCTTCTTTTTTTTTTGGTTTGAGTCCAAAGTGTAACCATGACAAACTACCTCACTCGGCTACAGACGCATGTGATTTGTTTGTATTTTTTATGATCGGTGTTTGTATTTATTGCGGCGCCGTGGCTCACATACGGCCGACTCGAGTACCTCAGACTTTAATGTGTTTCCCACAGCGCAGCAGACTCGCCTTAACATTACAGCTTTTATTATTATTATTATTATATTGGATTTTTTTTTCCAAAATCTTACGCTTTCTCTCCGGTCAGACATTTAACACAGAGCTACAGTCGTGTGGGTCAAAGACGAAAAATATAGGAAACGTCACGACCTCGTTCTGCTTTAACGAGGGGAATTTGTTGACTCAGACTTGTTTATCGTGGAACAGATTAAATAGAAAAGAGGGGGAAATGGTTAAAAAAAGTTAAAGTGTTCTAATAATTAACACTAACAGCAATGTATATGTGAATATACATATACATATATATATATGTATATGTATAAATAAATAATTCAATAGATAAATATTTTACTGTTAGTCAGGAAAATAATAAATAGAAAAATGACCTAAAACTTAACTACACTTACAATAAAAGTACAAATTTATTCTTGATAGATTTTTTTTATTTAAAGTTTTTTCACCTAATTACTATATATAATGTATATAATACTTGATATAATATATATGTATATTCCACACATTTAGTGTTAATTATTAGAACACAGTATACATTCAATTGTTCGATCTAAGTTGCAATTAAAGTAAAAACTTTTGTTGATAAATTTTTTTAGCCTTTAGATTTTTTTATTTCTTTGTGAAATATTTGTATTTTAAATGATTAAAATTGATTAAATACAATGTTTTTAGTACAGTATAAATACAAATTTATTTTATGAAAAATGTAAGTTTTTTCTCAGTTTATTTAATTTTTTAAAAATATATTTCAATTTCGTCTTTGACCCACGCGCTCAGAGAAAGCTGTAGTGGGCGTGGTCACTCCTGTGACTGACAGTGTTCAGTAGCTGCTGGGATTGGTTGGCCCCTCTTCAGGCCCCGCCCCCTCTCAATTCTGACTGTAAGTTGGATTTATTGCTGCTTTACAGAAACATTTACTAAAAAAAAATCTAATAAATAAATAAAAATCACACACGAACATGATCACCTCACGAGTCGCCCTCATTTCCCCTCTTAGCTGCAAACCTGTCGTCGAACTTTCACTGAGAAACTCATCTAATATCAACGCAAACACCTCAGTCTGTACTGTCTTTATGTTTATACTGGACACACACATACGCACTCATATATACACACACAAACACACTCATCCACACAGCTGCTAAAGTGTCAGTGCCTCCGATCAGATCAGGTTATAATGACAGGTTCGCTCTTAAAAGGGGAAAAACAGACTCACTCTTTGTTGTTTCTGAGTTTTTATTCAAATTTTATTCTTTTGGGGGGGGCTTTTTGATCCTTACGGGACACCGTAGGGAAGCTGTCTGTGTTTCCAGGTTCAACAGTCGCATGCCTTCACACCAGGACCTCAGTTTATCATTAAAAATCAAACTGTAAATCAGAAATTTAAAAGATGTTATTTCTTTTTTTTTCTTTCATTAGATATTGATTTTATGTAATGTTTTGTTTAATGTTTTACAAATCAAACAATAAATAACAATGTATATGATGAAATCTGTGTGTGGGTTTTTATTGTTGTTTGTTAATTATCAGTGATTTAAATGATTATTTTGTAATTTATAAATTTCAATCCTGATAAACCAAATGATAACATTCTGTTTTTGTTTACCTGTATTATTCTGGGCAGATAAAAGATGCAATAAGTGATTTTGACAGTTTAAAAAACATCAGTCCACATATAGCCACGCCCCCAAAATATCTTAATTCAAAATATATTCTTATGATAGGTTTATGTTTTCGAAGTCCCTTTTATCTAGTGTTCCTTGTCGTTTTTATTGGTAATACGATATTAACAATCAACTACAAAATATCATAACTAGGAGTTTCTACTTTTTCCGTAAAAGAAAAGAAAAAATGAAAAAGAAAATAATTATAAATAAATCATAATAATATATGAGTATAGTTGTTTGTGATTTTTACTTTAATTTGTGGATTAGTTTTAATAAATATACCTTTTTCTGATGGACTTTTTTTTTCAATTTCATTATTCTAGCTTTGTCTTTTAAAGTTCCTTTTAGCTAAGGTTTCTTCATTGTTTATATTGAAAATGTGATAATACGTGTTTCTACTAGTTAACAGTAAATAATAATAAAAAATAATTAAATTACCTTGTATGCCTAATATATATATATATATATATATATATATATATATATATATACATACATATAATAATATATAATATTATATATATATATATATATATATATATATATATATATATTTATATATATACACTCAACAAAAATATAAACGCAATACCTTGCGTGGGCAGTATAAGGTACACCTGTGCACTACTCATGATGTCAGATCAGCATCTTGATGTGGCACACCTGTGAGGTGGGATGGATTATCTCAGCAAAGCAGAAGTGCTCACTATCACACATTTAGGCTGATTTGTGAACAATGTTTGAGAGAAATGGTAATATTGTGTATCTGGAGTGAATTTTAGATCTTTAAGTCCATCTTATGAAAAATCGGAGCAGAAACAAAGGTGTTGCGTTTATATTTTTGTTAAGTGTATATATACAACAAATATATTTCTTAATATTTTGTGATAATTCTTAGAATATAAACTTATATATTTATATTGTATTTGCAATTAAAGTACAAAATCTGTATCCAAATGTCTGTGTATTACACAGTTACGTATATGTCACAGTTACACTACACAGTTACATGTCACAGTTACACTACACAGTTATATGTAACAGTTACAGTACACAGTTACATGTCACAGTTACACTACACAGTTATATGTAACAGTTACAGCACACAGTTATATGTAACAGTTACAGTACACAGTTACACTACACAGTTACAGTACACAGTTATATGTTACACTACACAGTTACACGTCACAGTTACAATACACAGTTATATGTTACAGTACACAGTTACACTACACAGTTATATGTTACAGTACACAGTTACATGTCCCAGTTACACTACACAGTTATATGTTACTGTACACAGTTACATGTCACTGTTACATGTCACGGTTACACTACACAGTTACACTACACAGTTATATGTCACAGTTACACTACACAGTTATATGTTACACTACACAGTTACATGTCACAGTTACACTACACAGTTATATGTTACTGTACACAGTTACATGTCACAGTTACACTAAACAGTTATATGTCACAGTTACACTACACAGTTATATGTTACACTACACAGTTACATGTCACAGTTACACTACACAGTTATATGTAACAGTACACAGTTACACTACACAGTTACATGTCACAGTTACACTACACAGTTATATGAAACAGTACACAGTTACACTACACAATTACATGTCACAGTTACACTACACAGTTACATGTAACAGTTACACTACACAGTTATATGTTACAGTACAAAGTTACACTACACAGTTACATGTTACTGTTACACTACATAGTTACACTTCACAGTTATATGTAACGATACACAGTTACATGTAACAGTTACACTACACAGTTATATGTCACATTTACACTACACCGTTATATGTTACACTACACAGTTACATGTCACAGTTACACTACACAGTTATATGTAACAGTACACAGTTACAGTACACAATTACATGTCACAGTTACACTACACAGTTATATGTAACAGTACACAGTTACACTACACAGTTACATGTTACTGTTACACTACATAGTTACACTACACAGTTATATGTAACAGTACACAGTTACACTACACAATTACATGTCACAGTTACACTACACAGTTATATGTTACAGTACACAGTTACACTACACAGTTACATGTTACTGTTACACTACATAGTTACACTACACAGTTATATGTAACAGTACACAGTTACAGTACACAATTACATGTCACAGTTACACTACACAGTTATATGTAACAGTACACAGTTACACTACACAGTTACATGTTACTGTTACACTACATAGTTACACTACACAGTTATATGTAACAGTACACAGTTACACTACACAATTACATGTCACAGTTACACTACACAGTTATATGTTACAGTACACAGTTACATTACACAGTTACATGTTACTGTTACACTACATAGTTACACTACACAGTTATATGTAACAGTACACAGTTACACTACACAATTACATGTCACAGTTACACTACACAGTTACATGTAACAGTTACACTACACAGTTATATGTTACAGTACACAGTTACACTACACAGTTATATGTTACTGTTACACTACATAGTTACACTACACAGTTACACTACATGATTAATATAACACACATGAGCTTGCAGTGAAAGTGAGCAGGAAGTAAAAATGTCAGCAAGTCATGTAATGAGGCCAGAGGTGCAATTTACTGAAATAAACACCACAGAACATATCTGCTCTGTGGTATGCAAACTCTCTCTCTGTGTGTGTGTGTGTGTGTGTGTGTGTGTGTGTGTGTGTGTGTGTTTTTGACCGTATTTAAACTCCCACAGCTCACACTCTTTTTCCTGATCTTGGACCTGATTGCAACAGATTGAAGAAGTGAAGTCAGGTAAGAAATATCACTTCAACCATAAAATCATAAGACATTCAATTATCTTTTCTTATTTTTATTAACTGCATTATTTTTATTACTATTATTATTATTATTATTATTATTGTTATTATTATTATTTTCCATATTTATTGTTTAATACAAATAAAAATCACAATTTCAAAGCACCTTTAAGGTCAATTTAAACGTATGTACTGTGCTATAATAGAAACATCACCATATAAATGTTTTTTAATAGTAGATGTTGAGTAAATCTGTGAAAACATAAATTTCTGGTTCAGTTGGACAATAATCATGCTCATTTTACTCATTTATTTCTAGACAGTAGCATAATTATTTTTAGATAGATAATATAACAATATATAGAAAATATATAACAATAAAAGAACTATGGGAATTTATTGAAAGAAAAAGGAAAGGCTAAAAGTCCAGTGCTAAATTTGCTATAAAAGTCTGAGTGGAATTAAATAATAATTTCAAGAGGTCCAAATTACTATTTATTTTTATTTTAATTAAAGTTCTCACTAAAATAGTTTCCTGTCGCAGTTCTGTCATGTGAGAGAATTAATAAGAATTAGCATTGCTGCCAAGTTTGCAAGTTAAAAAAAGCACTTGTTGTTTTATAGCTAACGCTTTTTATTATTAGCTTTGGGCTCAAATACATCACAAGTACATATATAACTATTTGTAGTTTATCAGTTGCACTTCATTAAAAGTTTTTTTAATGTTCTATGGAAAGCCAGGCTGAAATTTCCCAGGTTTATACTTAAAGTTTCCACATGGTAAAGTCAGCAGTAAAGTATTTCTCCAGGTGGTAACTACTGTGTAACAAAAACACTTAGAGTTTACAACTTACATTTTTATTGACAAAAATCCAATAATTTTGTAAGAGTGCATGTATTCTCCTCGTGCTCCTGAGGGTGTTTACACGTCTATAAACTACCTGATTTAAACCTCGAGCTGATCGATTTTACACCATATAATTGCTGTTTATTACTGCACTTTTATATCATGCTTCAGACTTTACACGTGATCAACTTGCACACTTTTGGGCAAAAAAAAACAGGTTTGACTTGTGCAAATATTTGCACATAACTTTATATAAAACTGATAAATGAGGCCATATTTGGGTCTTAAAAATGCTCCTATTACTCAGATCAATATGGTTACCCAACCTCGCTGTGGTAAAACTCACCAAGGTGGGGTCGTCCATCACTGGTGTTTTTCCAAATTTACACAACTTGGGTTAATTTGACCTGGTTATTTTAATACTGTTACTCTAAAACATGATTTTTTAACTTTTTTAGGCAAACGACCAGAAATATAAAACATATATGAATAATTTTATATTTATAGTTTAGAACTACTTTAACATGTGAATATTTTATTAATATCAGTGTCATGTGTATGTGTAATATTCAATTAGTGACCAGTTTATGAAATGTTCAGCACAGAGATGTTAAACACACTGACGGGTTTCTGCCTCTCTTGAAACTTTTCTGTCCGTGGCATAATTGTTGTCATGAGCTGCATTTTTAAATAGAAAACCTTGACCTTACATTTAAAAGTGCTTATCCAGACGATTGGTACGCAATTCTAAGTTTTCATTAGGTTTTATAGGGACATGAGAAGAATCAATAATTCAAACACTATAGGAAGCATGGTTAGTGTTAGTGTTTAATATGAGTCTACTATAGCACCAACACTAAGACTTTTGTTCTTGCTACACACCAAAGACATTTGGATTTAAGATCAAGAGTTATCAAAAATACTGGAACACACCTGGACTGTTCCCCAGGTGTGTGACGTTGGACTGATGGCGCTAGGTGCTGATTTTGGAGCAAACAATATGGAAACTTTCATTGTCTGAACTCTGAGTTTTCAATCATGACCTCATTAATGCGATGTTTTCATAACACAAGTCTTATAAAAAAAAACATTTCCAGGTATGTTAGCACTATTTTTTCTTTATGCACAAATGAAACTTTTGTAACTGGTGTGAATACTGTGGAACTTTGATAAAAGTGTAACTTTTGATAAATTGTTTTGCATTACTCAAATCCTGAGCTTTCTTAGGGTATCTTGTGTTACCGTATCATTCACTATTTGATGCTTAAAAAATGATACACTGGAAGTGTACACTCATCAAAAGGGGGAGTATATATGGGTCGGTGAGGTTGAACAGTTTATACCTGTAAATGTCAACCCAATGTCTGGTTGTGTATACACTTCACCGATCTCTAAAAGACGTGCTAGTGAGATGCTTGCATTCAGAACAACAATATAAACCACTTTTCCATAATTACAGTACAATTTACACTACATTTACATTTGAGCATTTGGCAGATGCTCTTATCCAGAGCGACTTACATTTATTTTTAAATCTCATTACACATCTGAGCAGTTGAGGGTTAAGGGCCGCGCTCAAGGGCCCAACATTGGCAACTTGGTGGTCGTGGGGTTTGAACCTGGGATCTTCCGAACCGTGGTCCAATGCCTTAACCACTGAGCTACCCCTGACACACACTATGAAGCTCAATTTCATATTTAAAATTTTCTAACTAAAGAATGAATCAAATGTACATTTATAACACTGTTATAAAACAAAATGTACTGTACACCCCTAGATTCTCCATTTCTAAGTGCAGTAAATGTACTATTCACATTTTTTTATCCGTTGAGACATAATGAGACCTGGAGCTTGTTATATAAGATCTATAAGATGGCATAAGTCTTTAAAAGTTCAGCATTGTTTTATAAAAGAACATACTCACAAATCTAATTAACAAATTGTTATGAAAATCTTATATAGGACCACAAATTCTCGGGTATAACAGAACTTCTCAGATGTTTAGACCACAGCAATCAGCAACAAGTACATTAAAAATTTAATAAAATATGACACGTACACTACTAGTCATACCTAATGAGCTTTTTGTGTCAGAAAACCCAATGCTACAGTTTTACACTAACACTGAAGACTCCTTCCATGAATGTTAAATAAGCGTATCTTTTTTTTTATTTGTTAATACACCTTGCAAACGTCTATCTGTTACTTTAGAAATGATAGCGTACGTGAGAGTGATATTGTACTGTTTACTATAACCCTGTGAACACGTGTGTGTAAGGCGTCTTTTATTATGCACACAGTGCAGGAGCTCAGTATTGGTAATGGGTAACACTAATGCTGATCAGTTCTGAGTTTGCCATTGGTGCTAAAGACACTTAACGAACATGAAATTATGAAGCTGTTAGTAACTTACACATTTTTTTTAAGTCATACTGTTGACATGCATCATTACATCATCAGCTGAGATTGATTGTTCCCGCGCTGAGGTTAACACGACCGCAGGTGTTATATAAATAAGGCGTGACTCCTATAGCTGCGCTGAACAGCGGGAATGAACCAAATACGCTAAATAGTCTGTGTGCGCCATTTAAACTTCTAATGAGATCATAAACATATGTACAGAAAAATACCTTTAGCTGGATGAAATGATGGAAATTTGTGAGTAAAACTAATCTGACACTTTGTTTTACTTCAGTGTTGTTGAACACTGGTACAGTTTTTTAACACAGTGCCATGTGATGATACACCGCTAACCACAGAAGCCACATCACACTCAGTCAGGACTGCATCGCTAGGCTAATCTCACGTGAACAAACCACAACTTTCACTTCCGTCGGCTATATTTAGTGTGTTTACTCTTATTTTAGGAGCGTTCTTGTGAACTGACCCACATTCCTGTTTGTTTGATGGACAGGTGTGATGGCCAGTGAGGAGGTGAAGCAGAAGCTGCAGAGGTCCATTTTAAATCGTCAGAGTCTTAAACAAGCCGAGACTCAGGACCAACGGTGACGTGATTTTAAAGTCGGTAAATGAATTGAGTCTCTGTGAACTGTGTAGTTGAGTGTCTGTGTAATAAACTCCGGCGGTTGTTCTGTAGAGACATGGCCCAGATCTCTGAGCTAGACACGCAGCATCAGCATCCAAACACACCTCCATCTCAACAACATAGATGTAGGCAGCTGTGGAGAGCTGGTAAACACACACACACACACACACACACACACACACACACACACACACACACAGAGACATTCTGTCAAATGTCTTTTTATCATTATTTGGTATTTTGGTATTATTTTCAGCATCTGAAAGTGTTCTGAAACACAAACAGAGGAGATGTTCATCCAGTAGGAGGGATCCACTTCACAGTAAACAAACCACTTGACCCAACACACACACACACACACACACACGCACACACACACACACACACACACACACACACACACACACACACACACACACACACACACACCATTGATCGTTGTATCCTTTTGTTAAAAAAACAACAACTGTTTTTGTTAATCTTTTTCAATAATTCCTGATGTTTTTAAAAGTATGTGAAGTAATTGTAACACCTTAATTTACAGTGTGTGTGTGTGTGTGTGTGTGTGTGTGTGTGTGTCTGTGTCTGTGTCTGTGTGTGTGTGTACTGTATGTTTAATGTCAGACTCATCCTATAGCAGCAGTAGCTGGCAGTGCTTTCCACCTTCAGATCAGTCTGATCAATCATCACAGCAGTCGGACCACAGCATCCAACTGTACCATCAGGTGTCTGTCTGATCTTCACTCAGTGTCTGTCCTTCGTCTCACACTCGTCTGATCTTCATTCAGTGTCTGTCCTTCGTCTCACACTCGTCTGATCTTCATTCAGTGTCTGTCCTTCGTCTCACACTCGTCTGATCTTCATTCAGTGTCTGTCCTTCGTCTCACACTCGTCTGATCTTCACTCAGTGTCTGTCCTCCACCTCACACTCGTCTAGTCTTCACTCAGTGTCTGTCCTCCACCTTACACTCGTCTGATCTTCACTCAGTGTCTGTTCTTCGTCTCACACTCGTTTGATCTTCACTCAGTGTCTGTCCTCCACCTCAAACTCGTCTGATCTTCACTCAGTGTCTGTTCTTCATCTTACACTCGTCTGATCTTTACTCTGTGTCTGTCCTCCACCTCACACTCGTCTGATCTTCACTCAGTGTCTGCTCTTCGTCTCACACTCGTCTGATCTTTACTCAGTGTCTGTCCTTCGTCTCACACTCGTCTGATCTTTACTTAGTGTCTGTCCTTCGTCTCACACTCGTCTGATCTTTACTCAGTGTCTGTCCTTCGTCTCACACTCGTCTGATCTTTACTCAGTGTCTGTCCTTCGTCTCACACTCGTCTGATCTTTACTCAGTGTCTGCTCTTCGTCTCACACTCGTCTGATCTTTACTCAGTGTCTGCTCTTCGTCTCACACTCGTCTGATCTTCACTCAGTGTCTGTCCTTCGTCTCACACTCGTCTGATCTTTACTCAGTGTCTGCTCTTCGTCTCACACTCGTCTGATCTTCACTTAGTGTCTGTCCTTCACCTCACACTCGTCTGATCTTCACTCAGTGTCTGCTCTTCGTCTCACACTCGTCTGATCTTCACTCAGTGTCTGCTCTTCGTCTCACACTCGTCTGATCTTCACTCAGTGTCTGCTCTTCGTCTCACACTCGTCTGATCTTCATTCAGTGTCTGTTCTTTGTCTTACACTCGTCTGATCTTCATTCAGTGTCTGTTCTTTGTCTTACACTCGTCTGATCTTCATTTAGTGTCTGTCCTTCGTCTCACACTCGTCTGATCTTCATTCAGTGTCTGTCCTTCGTCTCACACTCGTCTGATCTTCACTCAGTGTCTGCTCTTCGTCTCACACTCATCTGATCTTCACTCAGTGTCTGCTCTTCGTCTCACACTCGTCTGATCTTCATTCAGTGTCTGTTCTTTGTCTTACACTCGTCTGATCTTCATTCAGTGTCTGTTCTTTGTCTTACACTCGTCTGATTTTCATTTAGTGTCTGTCCTTCGTCTCACACTCGTCTGATCTTCATTCAGTGTCTGTCCTTCGTCTCACACTCGTCTGATCTTCACTCAGTGTCTGTTCTTCGTCTCACACTCGTCTGATCTTCATTCAGTGTCTGTCCTTCGTCTCACACTCGTCTGATCTTCACTCAGTGTCTGTTCTTCGTCTCACACCTCTGACTGTGTTTATGCAATTTTGCATGATCATTTCTTCTCATGTTTCAGATGGACAGGAACCCAAACTTTATTGGGCCATTGAAGATGTGGATCCAGTCTCCTGTCTGTGTCTCACATGAAAACATGTTACGCCCCTTCATCTTTCTTCAGCACGTGTATGTGGACACAACCTTGTTCACCAGTCCTCACATGGCTCGAATGCCAGACGGTCAGTTAACCACATTTCTGTAAAAGAGAGTTAAACACCTCACAGGGTTAAACATGTTACTGTAAAATTAAACACCTCACTGTAAGTTTAAACACCTCACTGAAGAGTTAAACACCTTTGTTTAGAGTTAAACATGTTACTGTAAGATTAAACATTTTAATGTACCAGTAAACACCTCCCTGTAGAGATACACACGTTAGTGTAGAATCACACCTCACTACCTTTTGATTAGAGTTAAACACTGACAAACATATTGCTGTTGAGTTATAAATACCAGGCTGCAGGGTTAAACACCTTATTGTAGTGTGTGTGTGTGTGTGTGTATTTTCCCACGCAGTGTGTATCACCGAGCACAAGCCTTTAGTGAGGTGTCAGTCACAGCCACAGGCCATGAGAGAACAGCAGACTGGATTTCATCATCGTTACAGCTACCGAGAACCAGACAGACCATCACACACACACAGGGTAAGAGTAGCATGCAAACACACACACACACAGTAAAGGAAGTAAGTGAAGCATGCAGACATGAAAGCATTCTCTTCTGCTCATCATGGGTGTAGAGTGTTTACCTGCGTTGCCATAGCGCCATCCTCTGACCTCTCATGAACAGTGTGATTCCACAGAACCAGATGTTTTCTGTTTTCCACATCCATTCTCTGTAAACTCTACAGACTGTTGTGTGGAGAACCCCCTGAACAGCAGTTTCTGAAATACTCACCTGAGATGTTCGGTGTGAACGTTACCTGACGCTCTTCTCTATGCTGCGCTGCTGCCACCTGATTCGATGATTTTTAACCTAAAACAAAGCTTTCTCCATCACTATTAAAGTGTGTTTTCTTCTCCTTGTCATTTCCCTGTAAGATGACCGCAACAAACTTTTGCATAATCTCCTGTAAACAGCGCCGCCCAGGGGCAGACGAGAGGACAGCAGGCCAGGAAAAGGGGAACGTGAGTTTTGTGGTTGGAGATGACACCAGCTTGACTCCCCAGGAGGAGCTGTGTGAAGAACACAGGAGCACCGAGTCAAGATCTTCATCACACCTGTCTCCTAGCAACAAGGTTTACAGCTCAGCTCGTAAACAACATCCACCTGCTTCACCCAGTCGCATTTTATCATCATCATCATCATCATCATCATCATCTCTCTCTCTCTCTCTTTGTCTCTCTGTCACTTCCAGTTGCGTCACAGACCACCAGTTAGAATACACACCAGATCACATCGGCCACTGACACACACCCTCTCCTCTCCTCCTGCCTACTACCTGCATGATACGGCTGAATCCCCCTTTAACCACGCCCACAGAACAGGTGATAACAAAACGTTTACTGATGGAGAGATTATGATTATCCTGTATTTATCTTTATGTAATCCTATCATTTCTTCCTTCAGTCCCCGACTTCTTTCTTACTTTTTTTCTTTTTTCTTTCTCATCTTTGCCTTCTTGATCCATGCTTATCATTTCAATTCTTTCCATCCTCAGTCCTGTCTTTCGATCTTTCCTTTATGAATCGTGTGTGTGTTTTCAGGGCTGGCGTATGATCCTCAGATGCTGAAGCAGCAGTGTATCTGTGGTGACAGCAGCTGTGATGCTGAGCATGCTGGGAGAATTCCCAAGGTGTTTGACAGACTGCGGGAATGTGGAGTGAGTGATCAGTGTAAGGTACAGAACCCTGCGCGGTCTCACCCGCTACTCTGATGTTGTTCTTTATTATCAGTTCTGATTTATTCATTTATTTATTTATTTGTTTGTTTATTTATCTATTT
Organism: Clarias gariepinus; assembly: GCF_024256425.1. Classification (NCBI taxonomy): domain Eukaryota; kingdom Metazoa; phylum Chordata; class Actinopteri; order Siluriformes; family Clariidae; genus Clarias; species Clarias gariepinus. The sequence goes on from NC_071105.1 coordinate 2,115,173, forward strand.
AACTCATGGAAATAGGCAACATGGCAGGAATGTAACTGCATAGAACTGCACACCTTGTCTGAAAGGGGGCAGTATTGTGTCATTCATTGTCCAAAATTATTTGCTAAAAACAATCAGAGTTGTCAAGATGTGAGATTTGCTCAGTAGATAGTACCGAATTCTCCTACTCAGAGACGAGAGTTGGGCCAGATTGGCCTACAGGTGGCTCTGTATAGTGTGGAGTTTTACAATTCAGCTCATAAACTCTCAGTCCTACAACAACAGCAACAAAAACAACAGAAAATTCTCTTGCCACAGATTCAATCCTTCTCAGATTTTGGACAATGAATGACACAATACTGCCCCCTTTCAGACAAAGTGTGCATTTCTATGCAGTTACTTTCCTGCCATGTTGATTCTTTACACGTCAAGTGAAATAGATTATATTTTAATTTTGATGATTACAGCTCACGAAATTAAGAAATCCAGAAATTAGCACATTCCATTTCAAATTTGAGTAAATTACTATCCATACAGTATGAATAGACTGTATCTCTCGGTCTAGTTCAGTTCCCACATAGGTAAGACTGCTGACTTGACACCCCGAAGACGATCGTCGACCCCATCCACAGGGAGCGTTAGCCACAGAAAGTCACCTCTAAAAGATGGGACTGTTCACAGAATGCTGTATCGAAGAATATTTATGGAAAGAAGAACAGGTTAACAAGAAACAGGGATAACTACAGTCTTAATAATATTGTCAACCAAAGCTGATTCAAGAACTTAAGAGAGCTTCACAAGGAGTAGAGTGAGGCTGGAGTCAGTGCATGAAGAGCCACCATACACAGACATGTATGTAAGGACGTGGAAACTTTTTGTATTGCTAGTATTAAACCACTCCTGATCCAGAAACATCATGAGAAGCATCCTACCTAGGCTAAGGAGAAAAAGGACTGGACTGTAACTCAGTGGCCCAAAGTCCTCTTTTCAGATACATGTTAATTTTTCATTTCATTTGGAAATCAACGTCCCAAAGACCTTTGAGGAAGAGTGGAGATGCACAAAAGAATCCAAGCTGCTTGAAGTCCAGTGTAAAGTTTCATGGTCTGTGATGATTATGGTTGTCATGTCATCTGCTGGTGCTGGTCCACTGCATTCTATCAAGTCCAAAGTCAACACAGTGCCAGGAGGTTTTAGAGCACTTTGTACATGCTTCTGCCTGCTGACAAGAGTTATCAAGATGCTGATTTTCCTTCTCCAGCAGGATGTACCACCTGCCCACAGCGCCAAAACTACCACTGACTGGTGTACTGACCGCGATATTACTGTGCTCGATCGGCCAGCCTACTCACCTGACCCAAACCCTATAGAGAATTTCTGGAGTATTGTTAAGAGTAAGATGAGAAACACCCGATTGAACAAAACACTCAGTAATGCCTCAGCAGCGCCACAGACTGGTCACCTTCATGCCATTCTGCACCGATGCAGTAAAATGTGATAAGGGACCAAGTATTGAATGCAAGTCAGTATTTTTTAACAGTTCCTCAATACTGGATTTTTGATTTTCATAATCATTAAAATTACAACATGGCGTAAAATATTTCTCTTAACGTGTAAAGAATCCAAATAATGGGAAAAAATAAAAATAGAAAATTGAATATGGAGCGAGTCTTAGTTTAAATAGCTGTTTCTTAGTAAACAGACGTGTAAGTCTGATTGAGGTGGAGTTTGGTACGCTGTGGCTCTGTACAAACCTGTAAGTAGATTTCTAATGATCAATGTTTCAGTGGATCACAGGCGGCCAGCACAGTGAGAAAGATGATCAGCTGCTTCATCAGGTCAGCTCGCTTGCTTTTAATGGAGCAAATGCTCTGAGTAACCTGCACCCTGAAGCAGTGGGGATGGCAGCAGGCTGTGTAACACAGCTCGTCCTGCTCGTCGCACAGGGTCACCTGAGGGTAAGACATGCTGAGACACACAGAGACTCACTGAGACACGTCGAAACATACAGAGACACGCTGAAACACACAGAGACATACTGAGACATACTGAGACATACTGAGACACGCTGAGACACACAGAGACATGCTAAGACACACAGAGACACACTGAGACATACTGAGATACACAGAGACACGCTGAGACATACAGAGACACGCTGAGACACACAGAGACACACAAAGACATGCTGAGACACACAGAGCCACACTGAGACATACTGAGATACACAGAGACACGCTGAGACACACAGAGACATGCTGAGACACACAGAGCCACACAGAGCCACACAGAGACATGCTGAGACACACAGAGACACGCTGAGACACACAGAGCCACAAAGAGACACACAGAGACACGGTGAGACACACAGAGCCACACAGAGACATGCGTCACACAGAGACACACAGAGACACACAGAGACACACAGAGACATACTGAGACACACAGACGAGACACACAGAGACACGCTGAGCCACACTGAGCCACACAGAGACACACAGAGACATACTGAGACACACAGAGACACGCTGAGACACACTGAGCCACACAGAGCCACACTGAGACATACTGAGATACACAGAGACACGCTGAAACACACAGAGACACACAGAGACACGCTGAGACACACAGAGACACACAGAAACATGCTGAGACACACAGAGACACGCTGATACACACAGAGACACACAGAGACATGCTGAGACACACAGAGACACACAGAGACATGCTGAGACACACAGAGACACGCTGATACACACAGAGCCACACAGTCACACACAGAGACATACTGAGACACACAGAGACACGCTGAGACACACAGAGACACGCTGAGACACACAGAGCCACAAAGAGACACACAGAGACACGGTGAGACACACAGAGACACACAGAGATGCTAAACATCCCCAGACTAAAAGATTCATCAGGTAAAATTAGTTAAGATTAAGTCCCTAAAGGTCAAACCAGTGGAGTGTAAAGACGTTACTGTTACATTCCTGCTGCTCCACCCCTAGTGCTGATGGTACCGCAGCGAGACATTAGCATGCTAACTACATCGTTTATTTTTAAACACTTTAATCTATGGTCAGGGTGAAGGAAGGCGTGTCAAGAAAATGACATGAAGAATAATTCAGTTTTTTGTTTGTTGGATTTCTGCAGTGATTTTAATCCTGAATGTGTAAATGTTTCTCTCTCACAAGAATGGTTTCGCAATCGTTCAACCACATGGACATGATGCCTCACACTCATCACCGTCTAAGTCAGTGTAAGTGCTGTAGGACACACACACACACACACACACACACACACACACACACACACACACACACATGCACTTTATCACCCCAATGATTATAATTTTTTTCGTTTCATCTCTTCAGGGTTGCTTCTAATCCAGTTGCAGTTGCTACTAAAGAGCTCCAGAAAAAACATAATAACAGAAAGATTCTAATTATTGACTGGGTGAGACACACACACACACACACACACACACACACACACACACAGTGATTAACTGTTAAATAAACATCATTCATCAAACGTTTATCAAATTTATGCATTTGACAGACACTCTTATCCAGATCGACTTACAAAAGTGCTTAAGTTTCTGGGGGGGTTAACCCAAGTACGAAAGAAACAGATAGATCCTAAGTTGACATTTAAAGATAGTTAAAGACTCGGCTGTATGGACATCTAGAAAAAGTTCATTCCACCACCTCGGTGCCAGAACAGAAAAGAGTCTAGATGAACATCTTCCTCGATCCCTAAGAGATGGTGGGACCAGACGAGCAGTGCTGGAGGATCGGAGGGATCGTTTCAGCAAACATTTATCATCCTACATCAAACTTTCATCAAACAATTAGCAGTTGTTTATCATTCATCAAATGTTCCTCAAACGTTCATCATTCATCAAACCTTCATCAAACCTTCATCGAATGTTCAGTAATCAATCGTTCATTAAATGTTACGCATATCTTCATGAAATGTTCCATTAAACATTGAAAATATTCAGATGCACCACAATCATAAATCCAACCACACATCAAACACTAACACTACTGATCAATCGCACATGATGGTGCAGCACATGGATCGAGTCTGTGCTGCAGGTCTGCTTGGTGTCTGGTGACTAGGGGGGGTTCCATCTCACCATGAAGACGGTGCAGATCAATCCCTGCTATCCGGTATCACCCAGATGAGGATGGGTTCCCTGTTGAGTCTGGTTCCTCTCAAGGTTCCTTCCTATTACCATCTCGGGGTTTTTCCCTCAGCACCCTCGTCTCGTTCATCAGAGACGATCTGATCATTCTGATGATTCACACACAATTCCTATGTAAATTAAACTGAATTGAATTAAACAGAACTCTTGTGCATGGTTTTAGGATGATCATCATTGCAAGGGAACTCAGGAAGTGTTCTACACCGACCCGAATGTTCTCCTCATCTCTCTGCATCGCGACAGCAACACCACGCCCAGCGCTGAGGCAGGACGGCCTGATCAAGTAACGCGCGTCCATTTGTTTTTAATGCATCTTTTTCTTGTGACATACTTTTATATGTGTGTGTGTGTGTGTGTGTGTGTGTGTGTGTTTGTCACCTACAGGTGGGCCAGGGTGAAGGAAAAGGTTTTAATGTCAATGTGGAATGGTCATGTGACCTGGGGCCACACATAGGGGACGCAGAATATTTGGCAGCATTTAGGTATAAGACCACGATCTGCAGCTGTTCCAGAGGTGCATGTTTGAGTGTGTATTTTCAGAGGTCAGAGGTCAGTGCTCTAACACCCCCATCTCTGTACAGGACTGTGATCAAGCCGATTGCTCAGGAGTTCCGTCCCGACCTCGTCCTC